>NC_137982.1:20920016-21270016 GCF_963924665.1 Micromys minutus | reverse complement strand
ATTGCTGAAATATGAGAAGTGAAAAGTGTCAAAAAAACAGATATAAATTTTCATTATGAGACTCATAATCTGACTAATATTAACAATAGAACTGCTATATCATCAAATGCATATCATTTAATAGAAACTGCCAGCAAAAGAAGATATTAATTCACACAAACCTGCGCTGTAAGTTATGTGCTATAAAATAGTTAAGAAACAAGTACAAAGAAGTACAAAGAAATGGTGATATGTTGAATCATAATCAAGAAGCAGTATCTTTCTGAGAAAAACGTCTTTTGCAGATATCAACACAAGTTATATAGATGATATCAGTGTAACTAATTATAGACAAAGATTTGTATCCTGCTAAAAATAATCGATTATTCTTCCCAAGCTTCCTAATTTCAGATGTTCAGCTACTGATGTTATTCTACGCTTGCTTCAGTCACTCAACTTGTTTGTTTTCACAGGAATAACTTCCTTATTTGAATATGAAATTCTGTGGCTTATACTGGTATGGGTAGAAAAAAGAATGGTCACATGACATCTGCCTTTCTTAGTCAATAAGTCCCCTTTCAATGAACCTACTTTTTGAACATGATAATGTTAGCCATTTATTTTGTCTTGGCAGATGATGCTCCAGTAAGTAAATCAATTAGGTGTGTGTTACCTCAGTGCAACTTACTCTTACTTTATTACTGCATTTAGTTGGAGAATATGTATGGTATAAGAGATATACTAACATCAAAGAGACAGGAATAAACTTTTGACTTAATTTTCACTAGGATCAATTGCTCTAATAGTCTGATAAAATATTATTTCAGGGGTCTCTGATGCATTTTTATTCTAGAAGAGACTGGAATTTAAATTAGTGAACTAAGTTCAAAGAATCTAATAGCACTGGCATGGGCAGGCATCCTTCCATCCCAGAATAGCCCAAAGAGAATAAAATCTAATGGTGAGTGTAGGCAAAGTCTCTTCCTTTTTGGACCAGTCATTCTTTCCCAGCCTTTCCAGAAGCGACTGAACCCTTGGCCTTAAAATTCTGGGTTTACGCTAACACTTTCCTCTTCCCCCTGCCTTATTCTCTGACTTTTGAACAGGAATCAAGAACTCAAGAACTGAACCATCTGCTCATGTAGCTTTCAAGCCTGCAGACATGGACTAAATTGCATCAGTGGTTTTGTGGTTCTCCAGCTAGCAGATGGCACATGGTGAGGCTTCCAGGTCTCCACAATCATGGGACCTTTTCTGTTCTCTCTCTCTTTTCCCCCCAAAATAGTCAAATAAATCCATCAATACCTTTCTGTTTTACTTTTATCATACATTTCCTCAGGTATATATATATATATATATATATATCTATATATATATATATATATATAGATAGATAGATAGATAGATAGATAGATAGATAGATATCTGTCTATCTATCTGTCTATATTATATCAGGTATTTCTACTATTAGAATAAGTAAATAAATATGCATGTGTATGAATTTTTCTCATAAATACTAAAACTTATTTACACATACAAAATGCTGAGTGTGAAAACTCTATTTACTAAGGTCAATAAGTCAGCATCACAAAAATGTAAGTGCAACTTAGAAATCTCCATTTTGCTTCAGGACTCAAATTTGAAGAACAACATAGAGAAAATTATTTGCCTGACAACACAAGACTAAAAAGCTATAATCAAAGTCATGGTTATTTTTACTTATTTTTGACACTCTTTCCTTTTTCTTATTTTATAAGCTTTTCCTTTCACTCTTCCTTTCCCCCTTTCTTTCTGTCTGTTAATCAGTCATTTCCTTCGTTGAAAAAGCATCTCATTGAATTCAAAGCTGCTACTGAGTTCAGTATGAATGATATTGAGCCCTAACTTTACTGCCTGTTCCTTCTATAAGCTGAGATTACAAGTGTACACCACAACATTTGGTTTATATGACTTAAGGGATTGAACTAAAGAGCCTCATGAATGCTAGGCAAGCACTGCATGAAAGAAAGTCACTACATTAAACTAACAGCCAACCTCACCTTTCTTTTTTTTAACAACTTTATTTTACAAAACAAAGATAAATGTACAGATTTTAAGCATTTTTGCATAAAATTATACAATACATTTTGTCAGTACTTGTTTTTTTTGTTTGTTTGTTTTAAAGGTTTGATAGTGTGATAAAGATCCCACCAGTAACAATGAGCATAAAGTACATGTAAAACAAGATGCAACCTGGAAATAGTCAAAGTTTTCTTGGTGTGTAAAGATATTTTTTTATTATAATGAGCAAACAGTACATGTAATACAGGGTACAATTCGGAATTTGTCAATGTGCTCTTGGTGGGTAAGGATTGAGCATGACTATTTTTTTTGTTTTGTTTTGTTTTCCTTTCTTTTTTTCTTGGACTTTATACAGTCTGTGAGTTGTTTCTGGGGCAGTCCAAGCCTCTGGGGTTAGCTTCCCACTATCAGTGACTGCATATTATGTCTGTTCTTTTGTGACTGGGTTATCTCACTCAGGATGATATTCTCTAGATGCAGCCATTTTCTTAAGAATTTGGTTAAGTCATTGTTTCTGGTGGCTGAGTAGTATTCCATTGTGTAAATGTACCACAATTTTTGTATCCATTAATCTTCTGAAGGACATAAATTCCATACACTAGTAACCTATTTACACCACTTATTCCCCTCCTACTTTTCTCTCCATTCTTGCAGTGTTTCCGATTTAAGATTCAGAACCACGTATATAAGCCATATTTATTAACACAGTCAAAACAAGAAACAAACAGCACCATCACAAAAACAAAACACCAACACCACCATCAACAACAGCAGCAACAACAACAAAATATAAAATATGAAAGAACAAGGAGCCAGTGTGTCAGACATGAGTTCATTTCTGTTGAGTAAAATTATACAGCTGCTGTTTGCTTTAAAGAATAAAAGGCTCTCTCTTAGAACCATTAGGAATATTTATATGAGAAGTTTACTAGTGTTGCTTACATGTTCACCTATGAGCATTGGGGATTAGATAACCTCTCAGAGGGTTGTCCCTGGCAAAAATGATCTCTCTTAACAGTCATTGATTGCCTCGAACTCTTCATCTGGAGGTGGGAACTTATGAATATTCCCCCAACCACAATAACATGTCAACTGATGTCCTCATTCAGTTCTTGTTTAGTCAACCATATTTTTGAGAAGTCATGAGTGTAACTTCCTTATTCTAGGTCAACTTCCCCAAGTCTTGTAAGTTAACTTTGTGGTGTCTTCAAATATAAGGTTTTTCTCTCTACATTCTAAATGCAAGTATAAGAGTAGAAGTGAATACATAGTCTTCAAGAATGACTAAAGTGAGAGAGAAAGGTATAGAGACACAGATTAGGTGCCCTAGGTGGTATATAGATTCATCACTGGGAAGGTGGGTCCTGTTCTGAGATCTTACTTGTTTGAAAGATCCTTAAGGGAATCTGTAGCATTTCTTTCAAAAGTCTTTCTCTTGTATGTACCCATTAACTTCTTAATGCCCCCATATCTTTATATTTTCTTGTCTTCCTCTACCTTTAGAGTAGCTTTGTTGTTTTACAATTTTAAGTTGAAGCTTCAAGAAATGTTTTAAAATTCAAAATAAATCAATAACCATAAATCTGTTTCAGCACAGTTTCTGGTGAATGAAAGAATATCAAAAATGTTTTCAGTAACAGGAGAAATTCAGTTTTTTTTTTTAATTTTCTCTTTCTTGGCTCTAATCATTCCAATATTTGATAATAAAAATCTGTATTTTTGACCCAGCTGCTTCCATAATTACTTGGAATATTTAGCTCCTTTCATGCTGCTTAATAATTATTATGTAATATATTTATCCTGGTTGTTATCAGAATATTTTTATTATTAAAATTAAGTCTTAATAGAATAGACTTAATTAATGGTCCTCTCATATTTTTTCATTTTAGTCTCAAGTAAGGCTCCTTTTCCCATTCAAGTTTGTTTTGCAAATGTAACTTTTGTTGTTATTGGGCTTTATTTTTGTTCATTATTGGGCTCAGCCTTTTTATTTCTCCTGCCTGTATTTGTTCTGTCTCATTTCCCATGTATCTTTATCATTTGCCTTTGAGTGAAATATAAAAATTTCAGGAGTCTCACTTCTATCAATCAAAGTTTTACTGAGCATTAAATATAATTTCACTTGTTTTTGATCCCTTCTTATAGTTCTAATTTCTTCTTCTTGTGCAGAATTGTCAGATCTCAGATTGTTCTATTTTCACACTCTTCCCCAATGGAGAATAGATAAACAATGAGATCACAGGCCATAAAAATTCAGATGTTTTTTGGTATTGTTCTAATGCTGTTGTATTGTTTTTTTTCTACACAGTAATTTGATTTCAACAGGGAAAAATTGCTCTGTGTAATCACAAATACATCTGTTTATTTATGATAATCTATGGTTTCATAGAGTTAGTATCTTTTCTGCCTTTCTACTGTCCAATGAAAATTATTGTTTGATCAACATGCTAGGTAAGAGAGAAATGTAGAGATGTTAACTGAGGCTGTGTCCAGCCTTTTTCCTTCCCAGCAATGATCACACCTCCCAACATCCTTTGTACTCAGATCCTAGCAACTTCCTCCTTAGATCGGTCAGAAATGTAACTCATTTCCTTATTAACAAAGATGAAAATAGTGAGAGGGTGGTTACTGTTTAGCAAACATATGTTGAGAGCTTCTCACAAGATAATACCCAGCTAGTGGGTACCCTATACTTTGATATTACCACAAACTCTCAAGATTTATAACAGTGAAATCTCTTTCCACTCTTGGAATATGAGAAACATGAGGTTGGGGATATTAAATCTTTCCCTGCAGATCATGTGGCTTTGGAGTGCAGACTTTGGACTTCACCATGGGCTTAGTAAACAAATAATTTCTCCCTGCTTGCTATTCAATTCAAACCTTCTGAAGTTTAATTAGATTATCCTCCCAGTTTCTCTTTCTTTTTTCACAAATAAAATCACCCTTCTGCTTTAATGTCCTGTTACCCATTTCCATGGCTCATTGAGAAGAGTTAAAGCAGAGAGACAAATTTCAAAAACTACCTTTCCCAGAGTGCAATGCTGAGTCAAAAAAAATTTAAATGCCCTTTCCTGACTTCCAAGCCACTTGCTTCTATCATTTTAAAAATAAAGGAAAATTAATAATTTTTACTCATGCTAATATTTCTCAAACAGCCATACCAATTAACTTTAAAAACTCAAACAAGAAAAAGAAATCCTTTTAGAAATAATTTGAAAAGTAACCCTGCAAACTATTGACTTTTTATAAATATACTTTTATTCTTAAAGTTTTATATATATATATATATATATATATATATATATATATATATATATATATATATAGGTAGATAGATGTTATATCTATTTATCTTTATTATCATATTCATTTACCACTGTTTCCCATTAACTTAGTGTTTTCCTCACTGATCCTTTTTCACTTTATAAATTTCCTTTTGAAAACTGTTATTTTTTTACCCTACTAGTTCTGAGTAGTATAGCCAACACGTAGATCTATATGTGACCATCCAATGGTCGTAAGTTACTCACAGTGACTATATCTATGTATCTATGCATTCTAGGTATCTTCTGTCTGTTTGTCTGTTTGTCTGTATGTCTGTCTAGTCTTCTCGAACAAGAGTGACATTTTCTCCTTAGTAGCTATCAACTGCTAATCACTTCTTGCTAAGAGTCGAGAGTTAGTAGACCATATCCTTGCTGGAATTTTGACTGTCTTGGTCTTGAGCAGGTAACCAAAGGTGTTGTGACTCGATGCATGCAATGTCACAGTCATGCGCAGATGGCGGGACAATCTGGAAGAGCCTCTACTTTTGCAAACACTCTCTCCCAACAAACTTGTAGATGCTCCTACTCCTTCAATCTTCTGTTCCTGCTTTGGCAATAATCCCTGAGGCATAGGTGCTGTAATTTTGTTGTAGATATATCAGTTAGGATAGGACTTCAGAACTCTGCATTTTAATCTGCTGTGGTTTTCTTAATGGGTTTCATCTCTTGCAAGAAAACATGTCTTTGAAAAAGAAAGAACTGCATTTGTCTGACTTGACACCAGAAAAGGATGTCAGAACTAAGTTTTGAAAGCCATTATTTTAGTATATTTAAAGGTGACATTTTGAAATAAGCATTTAGATTTGCTGTAATTATCATGTGCCAGTATATTCTTACTTATCTTTCCACAATTATTGATTGAACAATGTGAGGCCCATTCCAACTTAACTATTTTTACACAGTAAATGTTCATGTCCATATAGGCTCCCATCTGTAAGCACATCATAACACAGCAGTGCCAGGCCTTGGTGATCCCCCATGGGATGGGTCCCATGTTGGGAGGGTCACTGAACAGATTTTCCTTAAGTCCCTTTTCCATTTTTGTCCCTGAAGTTTCTTAGAAGGTTGCAAATAGTTGTTCCTGAAGACCCAGCTATAACAGTCTTGGTCATATATTCAAAAGACACCCACCATGCCACAAGAACACATTCTTTACCATGTTCATAGCCTGAAAGTAGAAACAACCCAGATGTCCCTCCATGGAGGAATGAATACAGAAAATGTGGTTTATCCACACAATTCATTACTATTGAGCTATTAAAAACAAGAACATCATGAATTTTGCAGGCAAATGGATAGAACTAGAAAAAAAAAAAAAAAAGGGACATGCATGGTAAGTACTCATTGGTAAGTGGATATTAGCTATAAAGTACAGAAAACCTAGGCTATAACCTACAGACTGTTAGAAGTGTAACAAGTAGAGCCTCCCAAATGAGGAGACTTCAATCCCACTTAGAACGGGCAAGCAGAAGATTGCTTCATGGGAGGCAGAGGGATTGATGGACCTGTGTGGGAGAGGTGGCATCTGGGATCTCTAATCTCTAAACTTCTAGAGTCATCTCAGATATTGTCTCAGGAATGCTATGCTCCCCTCCATCATGGTGTGTCCTCAAGGCCTATACGGCCCTGGACTTGTCATTTCAGACTACCTCCATTTCTGGGTCCTATAGTGTCAATTTGATGGTCATTTTGGGCTCTCACCTAGCCATGCCTGCCCAAGCGTCCACCTGCCAGAGTCCTCTGTCTCAGGGCCACTGCTTCTAAGATGGGAGATCTTCTCATCTCTAGGTTGCTCCTCATTTTGGGAGACCATCCATTCCCACATGTTTCCAGAATGGTTGTGATCTTGGACTTGCTTTTGTCAGGGAATACTAGACCACTAATCACTTAGAAGTTCATATGTCAGAACACTAATCATATCTGTCCTTTGTGCCCCCAAATGATGCACATGAGACAGAGCATGCATACCTGTCCTGCCTCTATTTGTGGGTACTCTACTATTTTAAACTGATTTAAAATCAGCTAATCTATCTGAATTAGCCTTTCATCCAAAATCATTGTTTTTATATTAGTTGAATATTATATGATTCAATAAGCATCTTATTACTTTTGATTGTATTGTGCTTGCATTTAGTCCAAGATTATATTGATTTTATCTATTTTCTTAATAAAATTTGCTTGAGATGTTATACCATTGGATTATATTTATTTATGTCATGTATAAACAGCTTACCCTGATAACAATTTTATAGAACAGTGTCAATATCACTTGCTTGCTTTATTTTCTCAACAAAATAATTTTCAAACTTTTTATCTCAACTTTACAGCCTTCTTATATATATCTAGACTATTAACTCTTTCTAAATATTTGACTAGATGAAGATTTGCCTCAACCTTGCTTACACTATCACGATAGAAAGCACAATGTTTTGCCTAGACTAAGGTCACATGAGAAACCTCCAATAGCTGTTTCTAATAGGATTTATTTGGTAGAAAAGCTTTACATGTATACTGTAATATAGCTTCTGAAAATTTTAACTGAAAATCAACTGTATATAAAGACAAACAGGAGTACAGAAAAGGAATGCCTTGCAGATATGGAGATACATAGTCAGAAAGGTAAGTTTGGCAAACACAGTGATGAGACCTAAAGGTTCTCAGATGCTAAATCTTAACACATTGCCCATAAGTTAAATAATAGGAATAAAGTTATTGAATAGATCATCCATATTCAATTACATACTTATTTTTTAAAACAAAACCATCTGGTTTATGCATTAATTACAAAGTCTAGTTTTCTTCTCTAACTCAGCGATGACAGATATTTTGTTCCCATCTCAAATATTTCAGTTACAGTGAATTATTTATTGATGATGCTTTATGTTGGGTCAAAAAATTAACTATTTTTTTTTACGTTTTAATACTTGGGTAGTTATAACTTTTTGAAGGCCTTTGTTATCTGGTAATTGGTTCACAATTTTCTAGATGGCAGCATGTAGTATGATCTTAGTTAGGTCATTCAAGTTATACACATTCAAATTTTCTTTTCTCTGAGATAGGGACCACAAGGCCTGCATCCTATTGACATTGCTACCATCAAATAAAATAGTGTGTGAAAGGCAAACTGAAGAAGTAGAGTGTTGGTTCCTGTGTAACTGCCACCTGCTTTCAGAATTGTTAGAAATTTAAACATCTCTCATCTTACATTTGCTATGACACTGTATGTAATAAAAAGGAGGGAGATGCTGGACTGTAGGCTTCCTAGGATATAGCTCTGTATTCTCCTCTACCTAAAAGTTCAGCTCAGCTCAGGAAGAAACAGAGGGTTCATATCATGTAACAATCAAAGTCATTGCAGGTAAGAAAGTAGCAATGTTTTCCCAGGAGGGTGTAAAGTCTAGTAGAATGGGAATACATAAAGGGAAAGTTTGATATAATAGGCACCAAAGCAATACTATGGATAGATGTTAGACATATTATCTTAGGAAAGGTAGCATTTCTCTTAGCTTTTGTAATAAGGAACATTACTAAACGTGACCATGTTGATAGATAATGCTTCATGTTTGAGATGAAGGCATGGAAGAAGGGTTTTCTCAGCAGAACATACAATATGAATCTAGACAGTGAAGGATGCTAAAGTGTTATAGATGTCAGTCTATGAGATCTGAAATGTCTAATCAAAGTTTGTAAAGAAATGTGATTTTTGCTTCACCATTTATCCTCTGGTGCAATAACCAGTACAGTTTCAACAGTGTGTTCTAATTAGAATTGTAGCATGATCCATATTCTAGAAAGTCTCAAGTAAATAAAATAAAGAGAAAGAGAAAGTAAAGGCATTTGGACTGTGCTGAAATGTGTGTTCTCCAGCCCAAGCATCTACATTTTATTCTTAATTTCAAAATTTTGTAGCTTTAAAATATAAAAAATAATTTACTAAACCTATAAAAGGAGTAGTTTTATTATTTAAAACATCTATAAATTTGGACTCCTCTTTCTATTTGGGTTCCCATTTAGAGTAAATAAGACACACCATTGAAGTGATT
Source organism: Micromys minutus (assembly GCF_963924665.1). Taxonomy (NCBI): domain Eukaryota; kingdom Metazoa; phylum Chordata; class Mammalia; order Rodentia; family Muridae; genus Micromys; species Micromys minutus. The sequence goes on along the minus strand of NC_137982.1, from coordinate 21,260,604 downwards.
GGTCCAAAGTAGGTAGTTAATATTCAGTAAGTGGGGCTACTACTAACATTGTCATTATAGTACCCACACTCAGTTAAGAGGTGCATAGTTTTTTGATGAACACAATTATGCCCCAAAATGAAAAGACCAGCATAGAAAAAGTACAAGCAAAGATAAAAATGTCTGTAACATAATGTTTGCAACATAGGAGGAGTGTAAAGGGTTACAGACACTTCAGTAGACATACATAAAGGTGACACAGGCCTATAACACAATTAAAGACATTAAATGAGTGCATCCTTTCAATTAAAAATAGCCCTTCAATCATTCTGTAATGAGAGAAAAAATTTTTTTTCGTTTCCTAATCACTGGTTATGCCAGCATTTGAAAGATGTGGGTATAACACAATAAAGTAAAAAACAACTAAATATATAAAATAAAGGTCACAGGAAAATATTCACCATTTTTATCACGCCTTTGAGATATACAATATAATAATATTGCTAGAGAAGAGCTCACAGTTATTTGGAGAAACTAAGAGAAAAAGTACATTTTAGTAGGAAGCTGCCATAGAAACTGCTTTACACAGAGAGAGGAAGTTCCCCAAACATATGGGGGACAGGGGGGTTTCCCTCTAAATTTACTAAGCTTTCATTGGTGAGGCAGAAAATTACACCTTTTGAAGATACATTTACTCAAATGATAACATGCAAAAAAGTATGAAAAAATACTCTCTATGAATAATCATAAGGAAAATGCAAAGGAAAACCACAGTGAGATCTCACTCATCCCAGAGGGACTGGGCTATGGTCAAGAAGATCAAACACAGGAGAACTGGAGGAGAGGAGAAGGGAGAACTGTGGAAAGGGGGATGGCAAGTCCTGCAAAGGTTTACCCCGTGTCTGTACGGTGCATTAAGGGAAGAAGGGAAGGTGCTGTTGTACCAATTCCCAGCTATATGCTGTATATAATAATATATTAGATGATAATCATCTACTGCGGATTTCAAAATGCTTGGGGAGGAGATTTTGATTGCTTTCACCTTGAAACACTAATAATCTGAGATGGCAGAGGGACTGAACTTGATTTAAACATTATACACTGTATAATTGTGTGATATCATCATATAGCATAGCATAAGTATGCACGTTTTTGTCTTATATACCATTACAAATAAAATTAATTTAAATAAAATCTACATGTATATGAGTAATTCCTGCCTTTTGTGAACTTTTTGCTTTGACTTTTTCTACAAATGAAATTTTGAGCCCAGGATATATATATATATATATAATTTCACAAGTAAAACAGTGTAACTCATTCAAAAGTATTATACTTGCTTGCCATTTTAAATCAGTGGCAAGTGAAAATAAGCCAGTTTTTAATCTTCAGGTTCACTGGATAAATGGACTGAGACAGACTGTCTCACCGTAAACAGAAATCTGGCAAAGTTACCCTGAAATCTTCAGCGTTGGTCTCAGTGTTAAATAAATACTGAATCCATGTGTAACAAACAGTCATTTATAAATTGGTAAGCTGATACTGTAGATGTAGAAATACAGAAGAGAAAATGGAACACTAATAGGAGGGTTGTGTTATTTTGAGGAGGACATGCTATGTGAGCTGAATTCTGACTTATCACAGAGGGAGTAGATGGGGCAATAAACCTACAAAGTACAACAGGATCCAGCAGGGTTCTTACTTGACATGATGCTCAAGTGATAGCAGCATAGAGGTAGGAGAAAGACATGGAAGACTAACATGGAAGAGCAAAAGGTATTAGATTATTCTTTGTTTAATCCTGGGCTTTACGACTTGGCTTTTTTTTCCATCAGAGAAGTTATACCTTACAGAAAAGCAGGATGTTATTTGTTCTGTGTTTTCAGATTTCATTCCTCTAAAACCAGGAACCCAAAAGAAAGCAGATGGCCATGAAATTCGGTGTTCCTATTGCTCAATATGTATGTGTGTTTGCGTGTGTAAATCATGAATAACAGAGAGACAGTGAGAGAGATGGAGAGACTAAGAGATGGCGGGGGAGAGACAGAAGGGACTGGGAGGAGAGAGAAAGCATGGGAGAGGAAAAAGGAGAGGGTGAAAGGGAGGAGAGAGTTATGAAGGAGAGAGGGAGGGACAGAAGGAGGAAAGAAGGGGTGAAAGCTTGACTAGCAAAACAAGAACAAGAGAGACACAGAAACAAAGGCAGAGAACTTATACTACTCAATAAGATGACTAAGCCAATACACTGAGTGGAATAAAACAGAATGCTTGGTTGTGGAAATCCGAACTCATAATGGGTTAAATGATATGACTTCCTGTGTCATAACGGAAGTTTTCAGCTGTCAAAGCATTTATTGTTAGTATTTGATTATTTCCGTGTAATAAAATGCTGTAAATGGCATTACCATAGGAAACACTCTCTTAAGTGGTCTATGTATAACTCACAATATTCTTATTGAAAACATTCTGTGCTTTCATACTCTTTCCACAGTGTACAATAGAGAAAAAGATAATGTGGTGACTAACATAAACAGAACTTTGCACTCTCTCCATTTCATGAGTGTTCAGAATAAACTAGCATTGGCAAAATGATGAGGAGGTGAATAAAAAAGAGCTATTTGCTGTTCACAGCTTATTGAGAAACTCCATTGGTTATTATAGCAGATGAATTCTATGAGAATATCAAATTAGAAATGTTTATTTATGTGGAGAGAGAGAGTCCGAAATAGAGAGAGAGAGAGAGAGAGAGAGAGAGAGAGAGAGAATGAGAGAGAGAAGAGAACAGGAATGCTAACTTCTGTTGTTTGATTGCTGAGGGGAAACAAACAAAACAAAAGGAAAAGCAAACAAACAACCAAAACAGCAACAATCTATTTTTCCACAGCTTGAGGGAACATTAAAAAGAAGAATTCTACTGATCAAAATGGAGGTATCTCAGGTCCCAACTCAACTTGTTTTATGGTCATTGTGTCTGCTTGTGTATTGAGTACATTCATTTTGAAAATATCTTTCATTCAAAAAGTTATTATTAAAATTAAGATATTTATAATAAGCATAATATTGCAGGTGAATTCCTTTATGTGGTTTTTTCTACTTGTCTGAAAATAGAGTGTTTTCCCCCTTAGGTGGGGGTAAAGAAGATCAAAAACTGTGTATTCAAGCCAAAAGCCTTATTTGCTGTGAAAATTGCAAATGTTTGCCTCAAGCAAATATGTGAAAATTTGCAATTTGTTGTAGGTGTGGAATTTTGCTATTTTTCACAGTAGAAGAACTGCTCGGTGTAGTTTGCTTTTCTCCCTGTTAGATGTGTGAATTCTCAGAGAAATTCTGAGATTTACGCATTTGGATGCCAACGATGGCAAGGTGAACAATGACTTTCAACAATAAGTCTAAATTCAGCTACGCAACTCAAATACTTTTGTTTTCACAATGACTGTTTAGACTAAAGAGCATTCCCAAATTTATGTTAATCTTTTATCCAATATAAAGTTTTATAAAAGGTACAATACATTTTTTTATTTACTGACATATTAAGATGAGTGGCACCTGACAACTCCTTGAAAATTTCAGAACAGGATAGGATTCTGCAATTACCAGTGCACCATTAGAAGGCGGACCCTTCAGACCAGCTCTTCCTTTGCTTTTCCTGGGAAGGAAAGTGACACTTGTCATAGTGACAAATGTGAACCAAGGATTTTGTTGAGTTTTTTGAGATGTTATAGAAAGTCTACTGAACCTATGTAGGAAACTCTCATTTCTAATGATCCTAACCCAAACCTCAGAGGCCCAGGAGCTCTTTTGTGCTCTGCAAGAACATGAAGAATATCCAGAAACAGGTCGGAGCAGCCAGTCTTATCAGGTGTCTGCTAGAGTATCTACTATATTATTGCTTTCTGGGAATGTATTTTCACATACATCACCCTAGACAGAAGTTTCCAAAAGAGTTATAACTCTTATAACTTAAGAGTTACAAGTCTATAAATTCACCATTATGTTTAATTAAAATCTTAATATACAAGTCTATATGTAAACATTAAGAAAACTTGTTTTCAGTGTTCTTAGATTAATATAGCATTTTCCCATACATGTGATATGTTGATGCATGTATTCCTTCTAACTATGGATTATCATAAGCAGATGAAGCATTGGTGTAATTTATGCAGCCCCTCCTGGGTAAAGTCTACCTTATAAGTGAGAAGGTGGGGCTGTGTGCCTGCTACCCCATTCTCTGTTGCACATTATACTTTGTCTTTATCCTCAGCCTGTTAGGGATCCTGCCTTCAACCTGTGTGACAGAGACCTAGAAGGGCATCTTCGCTTTCCATACTTACAACTTTTTCACTGATTTTTGGCAATATATTTTGTTTGTTCTTCTTTTCAATTTTTATTGTATATTTTATTTATTTACATTTCAAATGTTTTTCCCTTTCCTGGTTTTCCTTCAGGAAACCCTCTATCCCATCCTCTTCCCCTTATTTCTATGAGGCTGCTGTCCCACCCACCCACCCACTCCGGCCTTCCCACCCTGGTTTTCCCCTACATGAGGGTATCGAGACTTCACAAGACCAAGGACCTCTCCTCCTATTGATGTCAGTCAAGGCCATCCTATGCTACATATGTTCCTAGAGTCATGGGTCTCTACATTTATAATCTACGGAGCGAACAAACATCAGTTGTTGTTTTTGTTTAACTTTGTTAAGTATCTGTTATTCTACTCAAACTTTTTTTTAATTAACAACATAGCATGTAAAGACAAATTCAAAATGAAAGCTTATCGTTTGTGTTACACAGTCAAAATGCCTTTCAAAATACTGATTATAAAATCTCTGGGAATTGAACAACTTCACAGACCACTTTTGTATCTTACCAATTTTATTTGAAAAGTTACATGAAATTATTTTTCATATGGTTAGATTTTGTAAGATTTGATTCCTTCAAAGTTCTTGCTAAAGTTTTGTGATTGTCACATGGCTGCTTACCTGATTTCTTCAATACATTTGTCTCAGATTAAATATCTCTCCAAAGAACTAACTGTTGAAAAAAATCCAGTGATAAGAGGTTCATAACATTTGTGCCTGGAAAATTGATAACAGAGAGAAGCAAAGTTATATGTTTGTAAATTTAGAGCAGTTTACTTCCTATTAAAATGTAAGTTTTATTTAATAATTGTCAATAACCTAAAGTTACCTTTAATAATATTTATAAAGCTAAGTGTATCATAATATACTACTAATAAAACTGGAGTAATGTAATTCTTATATATAAACTAGCTTCATTTTAACAAGAAGCAAATATTATAGTTTAAAGTTTATTGTGTGTATGATTTTCTTCCTTGTGGACAGTGCTCCTGAAGAATATTTCTTTAGTAAATTTCACTTATAGATCATTCTTCTCCATTTTCTACATGCCAAAAGCCTCAAGGAATGTCTCCTTTCTGTGTCTAGACCATAGAGATGCCCTTCTTCTTGTCTGGCCAATTAGCTTTATAGGCCTTAGCGATCACCAGCCTAACTGCCTCGGAGCCTGAGATGAAAGTTCCTTTTCCTAGGCTGTTCTATTCATCAGGATGCTAGCAAAACTTACGTTTGAATAGTTTCCTGCAAAACACCTCCCATTCAACTGATTTAAGGTCTCTAATGAACCATAGGCTGATGGACAAATTTCACTTGGCAGAGCCCCATGGAACTTTGAAAGGGTACTCAGGATCACACAGGCTGCATATGTGACTTCCATTTAACTTCAGCTACAAATCATTTGACAGGAGCAAGAAATATAACAAGATTCTAAATGGAATAACCTGAAAGAATAACATTAACTTGAAATCTCACATGCCCTATGTTTGGTGCTCAGAAAACCAATAAGATAATAATTTCCCATTTTAAAATATCCCAATGGTGTATTACAAATACACAGGGCATGACATTTTTAAGATCTTAAATTTTTTTTTATAAATAAAGAAACAAATATAAAGCCATAAAACATCTCATATAGTACCTTATCTGAAATTCATGTATGATAAACAAAGAAGTAAACTTTTTTTCCTTAAAACAGAAGACTGATTGCAGCTTGCTAAATTGGAAATTTAAAATGTCATTTAGGCATGAAGCCATATCTTGGCACATTTTTTGGAAAGTATTTCTTAAATAATCCAACAGTTTATTTATTTCCAGACAACTAGATGATCAAGATGTTTTCTGAGACAAAAATAGGTTATGTTTAAGTAATTGTTGACGTTACTTTAAAATGTTCTTAGCTAGGTTTAAGTTATTGTGTGTGGTTGTGGCACTTCGTAAGTATGTCATACCTCAACAATTCTCTTCCAAGTATCAGATGGGCTGTGAATAGATGTGAGTCCAGAGCAGGTACATGATCAAGTAGAAAAATGGACACCTAGATTTATTTAGTGGAAATTGAGATAGTTTTCTTATTATTACTTTTATTTTTTTTTTTTTTTGGTTCAGTTTTAGAAATGACAACACTATTTCTAAAGCTATTTAACCTAGTCAGGCTACTAATGCAAATCTAGACTTTCTGCCAGTATAACAAGTGTATGTAAATAGTACATTGCCTTATCTAAGAAACAAAAACCAAAGCGTATTGCACTTCGGTTGCACACCTCTACTCTTCGGCACAGTAATCATCAACAGAAACATCATGTATCACAGTAGGTATCCACTGCCTTTCCACCTCTACTCAAGCAGATACAATGTTGAGGTAATTCCAACCAAGGGATAATGTAAGTTGTGAAAAGGATCTTTAAATGGATGGAGGATAAAGAGGCATAGGCCTAACTGTTCAGTTTTAAAATACTTTTGAATAGCCCTCCCTTCCAACCTACTTTTGCTTGGTTGACAGGTAATTTAAATTGTCCTAGCAAATAATTACTCTATGTGCAGTTGTAAGGACTTTCATCTTCTTCTTGATAACAATTGCAGGTCTGTGCCAGAAAGCCCTGCTCTGCAGGACCAGTGTGATCTTTACTCAGGCAGCAGCTGCTGGCCCTCAGATAGCAAGGGTATGTCTAGGCTTAGTCATGAAGATGGTACAAGAGTCACTTCTTAATGAAAATGTGTTCTGAAGCAAAAGAATCAGGAGAGAATTGTAAATATCAAAAGAGCCACAGATCACTGAAGAGTGGTCTTCTTGGCTTTGCCCCTTTTGAGTCAACCCATCTTTCTTAACAATAAAGAACTGGTTTAAACTTTCCATGCTTTAAACTGTACTTCTAAGAAGGAAGATTAAACAAATACAGTGTATGCAGTCTATTATACCTCCATTTCATCTTCTAACAGAAAAAAAAATGATATTTGGGATTATATAAGTGTATGTGTTACAAAATGATATATTGAATAATATAAGTGTGTGTATTACAAAATGATATTTTGAATAGTATGAGTGTGTGTGTTATAAAATTATATTTGAATAGTATGAGTGTGTATGTTATAAAATGAGAATATTGTAGCCGAAGGCACAGTACACTTTATCCAGGGCCTTAACGGAGATTAAGCAGTGAAACTGAGATTTCAGCTCAAATCCTGAGATTCCAAATGTACACTTCTTTCTATACTAGGATCATGTCTCTCTAATTAATCCATTTACAGTGAGAAGGGAAAGGACCGATAAAGATTTAAGGAGTGATTAATGAGATTGCCTTGGGAATGTCAAAAAAATTAATAATGATCCCTTAGCTTGAGCCTCAGCTACTACGTTTTAAAAGCCTAGGGTTTTTTAAGGTGTCTGTATCACCACCATTTTTTTTTCTAGGTTATCTCTAAGCCCTCCTGCAGCTCAGCCAGATTTGGGGACTTTTCAGAGTACTGAACCAGTGTTGAAGAAACTGCGAGGATATTTGCATTTTTGAAGAGGAAAATATATCTGTAAAATTTTGTGCAGCTTCTCAGAATTTTTGTTCTTTGGGTGGTTCAAGAAGCATTGTGACACATGGCATCCCCGAAACAGTGACATGATGACCATTTTACTTGGTTCTTTGTCAAGGTTTCACCCCTGTTTTATTCATTCATTCATTCATTCATTCATTCATTCATTCATTCAGTCTGTCAGTCAGTCATTCCTTCATTTAGTGTATTTCTTGGTGTGGAATTAAAGATAAAATATGCCACTGTAACATGTTTCACCTTTTAGGTGTGTCACAAAGTAAAGAGATTCATCTTTGTTTTGACTGATCCAAACTCCCATTGTAGACTAGGCTGGCTGTGAAATCACAGAGATGATTCCTCCTCTATTTTCCAGGTACCGGAATTAAAGGCATGCACCACCAAGTCCAGCTTAACTAGCAAACTTCTGAGTAAGATCAACATCTTTGGTAGTATAATGCTACATCTTACTATTTTCAGACTTTGAGAGGTTCCTTTTCTTCCTACAGCATTCAAAATACAAATGATTTTCATTTTTGTTTCTTAGCCAATAGAGGTAGTGCAAAATGAAGCCTTGGATATGAGTAAGCACCAGTTCTCACACTCTGGAGTAGCAGACATAAGCCTGATAAAAGGCAAAACTCGTGCAAGCTATTAACAGCTACTTATTCCTGCTTTTGTATAACGATATGTGTAGCAGTTCGAGTGTGTCTTTAGACGTATATAAATGTGTGTGTGTGTGTGTGTGTCTGTGTGTGTGTCTCTCTCTCTCTCTTTCTCTCTCTCTCTCTGTGTGTGTGTGTGTGTGTGTAGAATTAGAAATGACTGTAATTGCTACATCCCTTTATGTGAGATATTCATTCTCTGTTCAATGGAAATGGATTAATAATCACTTTATACTGTTTATCATCTTCTCCTCTATAATAAATAGAAACTTACTGAGCTTAGACTCATATAAATTTAAATATCAATTGTAAACACAAACTTAAATAGTCAGAATGTCTTTACCACTTTTTATTCTCTCTCTCTAGTATCTCAGAGTTCCTATCCCTTGGATAGAATTTCATAAAATAATCAACATATTTGCCCAAAATCAAATAACAGAAGATAAATTTGTACAGTGTTATTAGGGTCCTTAAATATTGAGGAAAAGTCAGAGGTGGGTTGACTTCCACATGTCTCACTTCCGGTCTCTATTAATTTGTTTTCTTTATGTTATCACTCTGGGTTTTCTCAACACCCAATTTGTTTTCAATCACTAATTATTTAAACTTTAGGGAAAATCCAGCCCAAACAACTTTTTCATCTGCAAAGCCTTCCCCCTTCCTCTCTGTCTGGATTTCCTGCTAACATTTTACTACACTCAGTTCAGTAGAACATCTATCCTATTGAGAGATAGCTAACTTTAAAGAGTGACTGCCTATTTCACTGTAGCAGACTCACTGTTCGTGGAGAAGGTAGTTATCAGCAGAAAACAACAATGGAACACAAAGGAGTGTTCTCTTCTCACTTTGGGTTTCATTGATGGTGACTTTTTTTGAAACCATGAAGTGCAGAACAACCTCTTCTTAATCTTAAATATGTGCGTGAGTGCATAATGTTCCATACAGTTCTAAAGTCATACACAATTACAATGTTTCCACTCTCACTCTCTGATCAATAGTGGATAAATGCTTTGGTACTAAAGCTATGGAAAGGACATACACTAATCATGAACTTGACTGCTTCATGCCTCTATTATTATCTTGTTTAGCATAAGCAGTGTGCCCAGGTGTCTTCACTAACTCAGTGGCCAAATTCCAAGACTGGAAGTTTTGTTTTCTGAATACAGTCTTTAAAGAAAATGGTCATACAATCTGTTAGATGGAACTGGAGACAGCTTACATGATCTTTTATGCCTTGACCCCAATACATTGACTTCCTTTCTCTCATATATCTGTACTCTACTACAAAGTTTGTTCAGCAGGCAACAAAATCACCCATGGCAATCCTGAGCTACAGAATTTAGGAGTGAGAAATCTTCCAGAAAGACACATCCAAAAATGATTTTTTTCTCATATCAAGAGCCCTTTAAATTCTTTTTTAAAATAACACTTTGAAAAAAATAACATCTGCTTAAATCCTTTTATCATGATTTAAACACATTTTCAGTTATCACATTTTTTCTCCTCTTTTTTCCCCTTTTTTTTCAAAGTTCTTTTTATACTTGTTACCATGGACACAATGTTGCTTGCCTCAGAGTCTAATTAAAATGGTTACTTGTTCAGCCATGGAATTAGAGAATTATCATGTGTTCAAGGAGTGACTTCAAAATCTAAGCAAACTACTATTTAGGTCTCTTGATAGCAATGTTTGTGTGCCCTCCCAATCTTCTCACTTTACAGAATTATTTAATCAATAACCTACTAAAACAAAAACCCAACAAATACTGTTTAGAAGCTCTACACTAGAACTAAATCTTGTGACTTCTGTTTTCTCTGTAGATTTCTACAGGTATACAGAATGTGACTGGTATTTGTATGTATATCTAAAGAACATGCTACCACATCTTAAGGCCAAATGATTAAACATGCACAACCTGTTTCATTGTACAATTTCAATGCAAGTTACATGTAAACAAATTTCTTACCTTTGAATACATTGGCCCTCTGCTAAATCATAGCTCACCTCTCATTTTCTCTTTTGCACAGCTGACTGATTTTGTCTAACTATTTTGGTGGGTTTTTTTCCCAGAAAACAATCCATATGTTTTACATATTCAAAACCTTTACATTCAGTTGTGATGATAATGTCAAACTATTACACCTCACACAGACATCTATATAAAGCCAAAGGAGTCAGAAAGAGACTCTATATGTGTGCGGTGATAAAGCACTCCATTGAAAATGTTCACTACCACATGTCTCAGAATAGATGATGTTAATGCGCAAAAGTTTCCATGGTTTTCTAGCACGTGTATTCATGCCATACATAAAATGTTCAGAAATGGAGAGATGTTTCTATTTTGTTCAATTTCCACAGCCCACTTACTTTTGCAACTTTATTTTTATCACACCGCAACACTGGAAAGCCCTTTAATTGCCCAGTATCTTGTTAGAAGTACATGAAAGGTGTTCAGAGGATTTTACAGGGGCACCCAACACTCGAGATTCCACCATACACTGAGCCTTTGCTGGCATAGTTTTTGATTGTTATACGTTCTGCTGTCATTAAACAAACTGCATAGAAACATGAAAGTCTATGGCAGTGACAAGTAGAAGGATCACTACAGTGAGCAAGTGGGAAATTACCCAGATATCCTGGCAGGAAGTTAGAAGGTAAGGGTCATGTCAGGCACTGATAAATTACAAGGTGCTTGTCACATCTCTAATGGCAACAATAAAAGAATGTAAATTTGTGGCCTCAGGTTTTTTTGGGTTTATTTTTATTTTTATTTTTTAACAACACTATATGATATCATTCAACATTTCATGAGGCATTACTCTCCTTGTAACACCTAACTCTGAAGCTCTGAAATCATCTGCTTTCAACCTGGCAATTAAGCATTGCACTTCCATGCTGGAAGACAGGTTGAAAAAAACTAGTTAGGGCAAAAGATCCAAAAGTTCAAAGGAAGGGCTTTCTTTTCTTGCCAAAAGTTCAAAGGAAGGGCTTTCTTTTCTTGCAGAGCAAGCAAACAACTATTCATGATTTGTTGTTGTTGCTGTTGTTGTTGTTATTTTGTGAAGAATCACTGGATTTCATAAAACTTGTTTGATTGTGGCAGTTGGTTAGGGGTTCTGGTGTGAAATCCCCAGATGTTCAATTCCTGTCAGTAACTTAAGTGAAAATTACGGAAGCTTTGGGGAACATTCTGTCTTTAGGAAAGCATATTGACAGTCTATAATAGCCATGTATATGCCACACTTCTGTAATTGGTCAACAATATTCAATAGGATTGAGTTCTTTGATAAAATTGGTGCCTTCGCATTAAAATACATAGAGCCTATGGTTTTTTTCTAGATTTGTAGTGCCTAGTACCTAAAACTTTATGTTTCATCCTAAAACATGCAATACCAGAAGTTTGCACTGGGCTTATAGGAGATAGAGACAGGGATAGAGGAAAAGGGACTGGGACAGAGACAGGGAGATAAAGAATATTTAATCTTTCTTTCCCATAATACACACAGAGGCCAGAAAGTCCTTCTGTATAAGGATGCCTCTGACTCAGTTTGACCAAAAGATAAAATAGCAAATACTTTAAGAAAAAAGCTGGCCCCTAACAGTAATAATTTAAAAACACAGAAATTGGAATAGAATTTAATGCACTCATATCTAAATACTTGTGTATGGTTAGGGTAGACGTACAAAAAGGGAAAACATTAAAATTATATAATGCATTCTCATTACTTTAATGTATTTCAAGTTCATGTTGAAGATAATATTTATAAAACTGAAAAGATATTTAATGTATTTCTAATGTAATGTATAAAGTATAAGTTGCCTATTAATAACTCAGGTATAAATACTTTCAATTCATTGATAACTAATAAATTCTTCTGTGAACCAGATACTTTTCAGATGCCATAAGAAAATAGAAAGAATAATTCAATCTGACAGTTTGTGTATTTCTAAGACAATTGCTATAAATTTGAACAAAAATATATTTCAGAAAACAAGAAAATTTTAGAAAAGCTAAAAATGTGGTAGTCAAAATTTACTAAGTTAGTAAGAGAAGGTTTGCTTTTTACATTATATAATTTTAACTATTATTTGTGTATTTTGCATCATAGAACCCTAACATAATTACTACCCTGTCCTCCCAGGTCTACTTTCCAACCTTGTGATCACCTGCTTCCCAAAAATAAGGAAAATAAACAAGTCTAATTTTGATGCCTATAAAGTTACTGGAGTATGGTCAAACTCTCAGTGTTCGGTCCCTTGATTCCATCCCTACCTGCACTTCAGCAAGAATCCATTAATGAAAATTGGACTTAGTACTACCTGAGGACCCAGCTATACCACTCCTGGACATATATATACCAAAAAGAAGCTCCAACATACAACAAGGACACGTGTTCAACCATGTTTATAGCAGCCTTATTTATAATAGCCAGAAGCTGGAAATAACTCAGATGTCCTTCAAGAGAGGAATGTATATAGAAATTGTGGTACATATACACAATGGAGTACTACTCAGCTATCAAAATGAATGAATTCATGAAATTCCTAGGCAAATGGATGGCACTTGAATATATCATACTGAGTGAGGTAACCCAGTCACAAAAGAACACTCTTGGTATGTACTTACTTATAAGTAGATACTAGCCCAAAATCTCAGAATACTTCTCCCAAAAACATCCACAGAACTTATAAAGCTCAAAGAGAAAAAAGGCCAGAAAGTGGATTCCTCAGTCTTTCTTAGAAGGAAGAACAAAACGTTTTTGTCATACACAATCCTGCATGTGGCAACAGTATTTCAACGAGACTCTGGTGTGCCCATGTGTAAAAGTATATTTTATATTAATCAGCAATTAAATATTGAAATTAAAGAGTGAAAAAATAATTGATTTTGTAAATGAATATTATTTAGTACTTCATAAATACAAGAGAAGCCATAGGGAGTTAGGTATATTTATGTCCCGTGAAATCTGCTATGAGCTGAAGAGGCAGTTCAACATACAGGAATGTTTCCTATTCTTTCAGAAATCTGAAGTTCAGTTTCCAGCACCAAAGTCAGGCGTCCATATCACTCTTAGGAAGTATAACTCTGAGAGATCTGTAACCCTACCAGAGCTTCTAAGAGCATCTTGTCTATGTATGCATATACCCACATAGATTTAGATATATATCTAATATAAAACATAAAAATTAAAGAAAAAAGATGCCACTTGTGTTTTGAGGAAATAATTCTAAGAATGGAAAAACAAACAACAACAACAATAACAGACACACACACTAGTAAGAACAACGACAAAATTACTAACTCATAGACTAGAATTAAGAACATGCTTACAAGAACTGGTATTATGCTTATTTTCGGAAAGCATGAATATAGCTGTAAATGTAGTATTTCTCATATCTGCCTCAAATGGTCTCAGCCTTTGGTGAAAATGCTGATCTTTCTCTAGAACTTCTGAAAAGATTTGTGGACAACTGGATATATGCATATATGTGTTTCCTCATATTTGGTACCTATTTGTGCAAGTGCATCCCAAAAATGTCATTTATATTTCTGGCATTATAACTGTAGCCAGAATCAGACCCAGTCAAGTAGAACTGCCACCACAAAAGGCATTAGAGAGTACACTTGAAAAATGGAAGGACAATGAAGGGTATTTATGCTGAGACACCTGTTCTAAATTATTTAAAGGATTCCAAACATGATATTTTGAATTATGTTGTAAAATCACAGACTTTCAGAAGAAGATAATGAAAAATGTAATTAATATTTAATCTTTAACTTTCAAAGAACAACTTTAAATGTTTGACAAAAACTAAAGGTCAAGTACCAGATCAGTAGTATCCAGGGACACAAATAAAAGAATGATAGTATTTGGGGGTAATCAGTCACAGTGATAAAAGTGAAATGGTGCTACATGTCTAAAATATGTACATGGTAAGGAATGCTATTGGTCAACATACAGAGAATGACCTCTAAATTGAATTGAATGGTGGTAGCATTCATTGAGCACAGCTTTGGGCAAAGAACAAACAAATAAGGATAGTCTTGGTTGGTCTGTTCTTTGAAACAATGATGTATACTTGCTTCTAGAACACAACCCCAAATTCAAAATAGTTTTGCAGAATTTAGAATAGAGTGATATGCACATTTAAAGACATTGTCTATAGATAATAATGGAAAACATATATTCTCCACATAAATGTCAAGGAAGAAATAATTGAGCATTAAAAGAATTTAAAGGATCAGAGAAGTTTGAAAGAAAACCAGAAAGAAGGAATAAGGAATTGGTAGAATCAGCAAAGGAAAGAAGCTAATTCCATAATAGTTTAGAAATAATGTCTATATATTTAAAAACATACAGTGAATAGAGATCGCAATGTGACAGCATGTCCTGGAGTGCTAAAGAATAAAAGAAATGTAAATCACATACTGTGACAGTGTAGTTTTATATGTGACAATGTAGTTTTAGTAACAATCAAAAGATTTTATTTGCAACAATCAGATTTGGAAACAGGAAAGTTGATGTGCACCTAATCAAATCAAACACATTATTATGTGTGGTCAGTTAAGTCAGATATATGTTATTTGAAATTATTTCTTAGTGTTTGTGAGAATGCATTGTTTAGTTAGTAGAAAGATGACTGTAGCTTAAGAAAACATTAAACTATGTTGACCTTTTTTATATTCTATTTTTGATTGGTTGAACTGGAATATCTTATCATGTCCATCCAAGTAAGGGCAAGACTGTAAACACTGTGAAGTTGACTAGCCAGCCAATCAAATTATAGGGTGCTGTAAAGGTCAAAGCAATACAAAATGCTACTATAATTTACATAACATATGTGCAGCATTACAAGTTCAATATTTTATCCTTCAGACAAGGATTGAACAAGATCATAAAAAGTCAAAACATGATTGCATTCTCCTGACAATAATACCACATGTGAGAAAAAAAAAAACTGTTTCAAGAAAATGTTATTGAGTTTTCTGTATAGCTTATAAAAATTTTAAAAGAAAGCATATTAATTTTTTTGTAAATTATTAGTTGGTAGAGTAAAAGCAAAAGGTTGAGTATAAGGAGTTGACAAAGAATTTTCAAGAAAGCAGAGAGTTACAAATATACATTGGTCTATAAATTAGGACAAGTTAAGTAGGGTTGCTGCTTTTATACTCATTTTAAGGTAAGAGAAGCATTTTAGATAGCCAAATTTTAATTTGTTTAATGGAAATATATTCTCAATATAAAATTAGTAGCAGTAACAGATGAAATTAAGATAATAGAAAATAACTAGGGATATAGCAGTAAATGTGATATAATTCTACAATTAAAATACTGATGACATTTTGAAAATAAATGATAATACAAAAATTTTGTTTGGTTTTTATAGTAATATAAAAACATAGCACATATCTGGCCTAAGTAAACTAGCCTCTCTATGTGAGCAATATATAGTTATGAAGACAAAGTGGTTCTCTATAGTTTCTGTCCTCTTAATTATGATGCTTTACACATTTTTATGACATATATGTTTATAATTATATAATATATATAATTATATTTATATTAAGGTTTTGTAATTAACATTAAATTTTGCTATGATGTGCTTCTAATATTTGCCCTACATTCTAGAGAATAGGCACTGCTACTTTGCAATTTCTTACCATTTCTATGTTACATAGGTGTTGTGACTTCCACTTATCGTTCTGGCAAAATGTAGAGGTAAATAATTTTTGTGAAACTTTAAAAGGTTTATAAATACGAGAACACCGAGTTAATTTTTTTTTCATGGCACCCAGGAAAACAACTAGGCTGAAATAAGAAAAGGATGGGTTTCATGATAATAAATCATACCATTGGTAAATTAATGTGGAAGAAAAAAATACACATTTTTGAACAGTTCCTTTGAATACTCCTAGTTTCTCAGGCAAAGAAGTATCAAAGCAAATATGAGAGTACAGATGTGAGCATTAAAATCCGTAAAAGAAACAAATAAATACTAAAGGCTAAATTTCCAATCAATGGAAGATGACAAAGTCAGTGAACTCAGTAGGCGATCTAAAAGAAAGTCAAATGACAAATAAAAATGTGCCCATGGAGATGTAAATTAAAACTAACTTGGTATTCCATCTTCCTCAAGTCAGAATGGCTAGCATGAAGAAAACAAACTACAACAAATGCTAAGAAATACCTGCGAGCCACTTGTCATAAAGCGTTGTGTGGAAGATCACATTGCTAGATGTCAGAAAACTAAAAGGAAAACTACCAGTGTGATCCAGCACTGCCACCCAAGATTGTATGACTAGATGAACTTAAGGTCTGCCACAGAGATACGTACACAGTCATGTTTATTGCTGTAAAGTTGTGGATAAATAAGAAAGAGAAAATTGTAGATGCTAAATAACTGATCAATGGATAAAGAATTGTGGTACATATACCGAATCATTATTTATCTGGAAGAATAACTAAATCATGATGTTTTTAGAAAAGTGCCTGAAAATGCAAATGATTATTATATTATTTTAAATAAGCCATAGTAAGAAAGACAAATACTAAATAATTTCTTTCCCTTGAATTTAGATTTGAGGAGATATGCTGCAGGAGAAATGGGAGGAAGAGAAGATGAAGAGAGAGACAGAGACAGAGAGACAGATTGACGGAGAGCTTAGGAAGGGTACTAGTGCCTAGAGCAAAATGGAAATGTAGTGGCGAAAGGAACTGAAAACTGAAGTGTGGAATCCTAGAAGGGAATGGGACAGGCAAGAAGGGTGGTGGGTGACAGACGATGGCAACAGGGCTAGGTATAAAGTAAAGCCAAATATGTGCAACATACAAAAAAACGAGAAACAAATGCTTATATTACTAAATAATAAATTAATAAACAAATGTCATAATACAGTTGTCTACATTCCCAATCACAATGATGGAAAGGGAGAATTTAATATGGAAGAATTATTTCCAGTTCTTCAAGATCATTATTACTCTACAATATGTTTTTATGCTCAAAATACAAGAAACAACCAGTTTGCCATAGGATACTCGGCACCTCCCTTTTACATTTTAATCTTTATCTCATTTTTTTAGATTTATTTATTTTATATTATATGTGTTGTGCCTATATGTATAAAGTTGTATCTTGTATATGCATGGCATACCCAGTAGTCAAAAGAGATCATTGGACTTCTGGAATTGGTATTTCTGATGGCTGTAAGACACCATGTGGACATTAGAAACTAAATTTGGGTTCTCTTCAAAATTAATGTTTTAAGCCACTAAATTATCAATGCAGTTCCCCAGAGTGGAGATCATCCATGTAATACCAAATATGTTTCATTAAAGAATAATCTTGGTAACTCAGTTTTTTATAATGGTTTCAAAAGTTGACTGAAACTTTTGAAATTCTAAAATTCACAAATAAAACTATTCAAAATATATGAAGTATAATTGTGCTGAGAGATATATTGGAAGTATATTTAAAAAGACAAAAAAATACTCTCTATAAAAATCTTTTTCAAAATTGTCAATTTCGTGATGTGAGAAAAAGAAACTTATTGGAGTTACAATGTTAATAGATGATTATAAATTCAGTTAATTGATAGAACTTAGACAAAGTGAAAGGAAAGTACCAAGTGGTAAGCATACTATAACTTTCCTCCCTTTCTTTATCCCTCCCCATGTCCCTTCTTCCTTTCTTCTTTCCTTCCTCCCTCCTGTCTTTCCATCCTTTACTTTCATGATAGTATCTATATTGAGAGAGTAAAGCCTCTCTGCATGTGACCCTAAACTTCAAACTTCTCTCAATCTTGGAAACAAAAGATTTAAATCCTTTTATTTGCAAAGGTAATAAATGTTACCAGTAAGGTGGACTATCTCTAAATTCCATATACATCCTTTTCCTTTTTTTTTTATCGAACCTAAATTAGTGTCCATTCCTTTACAGGTTGTAGCTTCACTGTGATCAAGCTCTCTGTTTCTCTCTATCTCTGTTGCTTTCTGAGTTTGTTTCTCTCCTTCTCTGTGTATAATTCTTCTATTTATTTTTCTTTACTTTGAATTTTAAATATTTATTAGTAATAATTTATGTTCCATCCCATAAATCATCTAAGAATGCTATTATTCAGACAAAGTAACAAAGTCTCATATTTCTTATAAAAAGAAAAATAGTGACATTGCAATCCCATCTAATAACCGTGTAATACACCACATGTTTATTTCTTGCTATTAAGACCTCAAATCAGCAGAGTAGATACAGGCTATCTTTCCAATATAATAAGGCACTGGGAAACTGGAAAGTGTCCAATGAAATATTCGCACATGGAAAGCAAGTAGTAAGGGGCTCTAAAAGGAAACAAGTACTTGAAGGAGCAGTTCTGGCTTCATTTTCAAACATAGTATCTAGGTCATAGTTCTAAAGAATGAACTAATTTAAGTGTTGATAGGAACTAAGAAGAAAGCATATGTTTTCAATTAGTTTTTTTCAGTCTTTCTTAAAATATTACCAAAAGTCTTGGTAAAAGATTTAAAAAAACAGGACTATTATTCATTTGATATGACATATCTTATGTATGTAGTATCTTATGACACATGTAGTATACAAGTGATATAAGGTTTTAATTTATAATAAAAAAAAACTCCACAAATAACTACATACCTCAACTTAAATGTCGACATTAATCCATTATGGCCATTCTAACTGTACTGTTGTCTATGAAGTCCAGAAATATACAGGAACTAAACTTTACTGAAAGCTATATCACCAAAGTTTAAATCTGTAACAAATAACTTATAAAGTGGCAAAATTGAGTCGATAAAGACTTGGCAAATTCATTGCTGTGGGTTGGAGTTCATACTCTATCCTCACTGCCAGAGTACAGTAGTAATCACTGTCTCAATATCCAGCTGTGAACCTGTGAACTGCACTAGCATCTGAAGTGGAAAAACATGCCCACCACTGCAATAGTGGCACCAACCACTTTCTGATGGGAGTTAAGTGGCGCCAACCACCTA
Organism: Micromys minutus; assembly: GCF_963924665.1. Classification (NCBI taxonomy): domain Eukaryota; kingdom Metazoa; phylum Chordata; class Mammalia; order Rodentia; family Muridae; genus Micromys; species Micromys minutus. Next base: position 21,241,082 of record NC_137982.1, on the reverse strand, counting down.
CTTCAGAAGATAGAATTTATACATTACACCATTATTAGAACAAACCCATCACTAGACAAGCCTTAATGGAGAACTTAATATTAACATGCTAAATTGATGTAGTGTTAGGACATGTCTTAGTGACTTATACTTATGCCTGTAGGGTAGTTCATCTCTCAAGTCTTATCATAAAAATTTTTCAGTAAATTTTTATCAACATAGAGACCTACAACTAGTTAAAATTCAGAGAATATGAGGTTGCAGATCTCCCAGCCATAAATAGGGTATCTCTCTCTCTCTCTCTCTCTCTCTCTCTCTCTCTCTCTCTCTCTCTCTCTCTCTCTGTCTGTCTCTCTCTTCCCCCCTTTCTCTCTCTCTCTCTCTCTCTCTCTCTCTCTCTCTCTCTCTCTCCCTCTCTCTCTCTCTCTCTCTCTCTCTCTCTCTCTCTCTCTCTCTCACACACACACACACACACACACACACACTCACATTCACTCAAGTGTCAGGGATCATTGAGGAAAGTGGGGCAGACTAAAACTCTGCCTTTAAATGAATGTAACTCATGAGGTTAATACAGTCACTGCTTATGATTCATTTGAGTCAATTACTTAACAATGTACAATGACTATGTACTGTTTGAAGTGTGTTCTAAATTTAATTTCCTCTTTTTTATGGCTTTGATGGTAAATATCTTAATCTTGAGTTGTTAGTAATAGAAGAACTCATCTCCCCTAATCACTGTGCATAGATGATAGCAGCATGGTTTGTAGAGAAACTAAGTCATGAAGACTTTAGCTAACATCTCTGAGAGTAAGTAGCTGCCCATTGATGTCATAGACATAGAGGTAATGCATCTCTGCCTGTGCACATTCCCAAGTTCACCTCCCTCAGGGGCAGCACTTTTCTCAGTTACTCATTTGTTACTACATTCAACTGTACCTATTTCCTTTTTCTCTAAGCTTTCTTTCTTATACTAAATGTTTCTTTTTCCTAAGAAAAGTTTCAGTTTCATTTGCAGTTCAGAATTAATTTCACATGTTGTTTAATCAATCCCCAGTGTAAATTTTTATATAACCAAAGCACATTTCCTTTAAAAAAAAAACAAAAAAAATATCTCCTAGATCATATGGGGATCAAGTGACCCTGAAATCCATAATGTCATACAATGAGTCGATTGTATAATCTCCCTGAAACTCAAAGTTTAAGAGATGTGTGGTTCTTCCTTGGAAATTAGCTCAAAATTCTACCAGGAGGGATTAATATTGTTTTGTAGCATGCTGGTTATATTCATGCTGATTATATATCTTATAGAGAAAGTTTAAGTATCTTATATAGAGCAAAAGCCAAGGAGAAAATAATTTGAAAACCACATTGAAGTGCTAAAATGCAGCTCTAAAGTTGTGGTCTTTCAACTGAGTCATTTGAAGTTATTGCAGGCTCTACTTGCTAATAGAACTTTAGCAGTATACGTAAGCAAGTCATTTTTTAGAGCAGTGGCCCCCTATCCTCACCATATGTTACTTATTCTTTGCATTTTTCATATATAAAATCGACTTTATTAAAGACAACTTACTCAATTTCTCTCATCCCATCTTTAAAAGATGTTCCTGGAAACAAGAGCATTGTCATTTCCCCTCCTAGATCTCTCTCTCTCTCTCTCTCTCTCTCTCTCTCTCTCTCTCTCTCTCTCTCTCTCTCTCTCTCTCTCTCTGTGTGTGTGTGTGTGTGTGTGTGTGTAGTGTGTATCTGTCTGTCTCTGTCTCTGTCTCTCTTTCTGGTACCTAGCCCTGTACCTAGGCCATGCTGAAGAAACTCAGGTTAGAGACACCTTTAACATTTCATTATAATATCTAAGGCAGAGGAGTGAATGTGATCAATGTTTGCCACCTTTGAGGTTCATGGGTGAGTAAATTGAGTGCAACGAACTTGTTGAGAACTAATCAGGATTACAGCATTCTTCCAGTAGAAAAACAAATATAAAATGTCAGTAACATTCTAATATGTCACTCACAATTAATGAAATATAGTGTCAGATATATCCTAACCCCCCCCAAATTCTACAGGAGTTATCATAAAGGAAAAGGAGATTTCTTTTTTATATTTTTAGGGCACCCTTGACATTGTAATTTTGTTTCTTCTTTTTTGTGTATGTGATAATTATTCTCATGTACAACATACTAAACGGAGAGTTTACTATACCATCTTCAGAAGGTCTGATGCTACTTTATCTTACCCTGTGAGTAATGCTTTGGAGCATAGACATTAAAAACATGGTAATTAGTGACTAATGAGCATGTGGGTGATAGTGATGGGTGTGACAATAATTTTAGTCCTATTGAGAAAATCATATCACCTAACAACACTGTAGCCATCATAGCAGAATAACACACACATTTGTAGTGTGTATGAACATGAATTTGAGAAATCCCAATCATCAAAACCATCATAGAACATACATTGATCATTTGTACAAAGTCATGCTACTATAGTGCATATATTCATAACAATAAAATGGTCATATGTATATATTTAGCATGAATACTTATTATTAGATATGTCTATACTTGACTCCACTTAACTCCATTTGAGATATCCATTACAGGAAACCAAGCAAATTTATGGGGTCCTTTCACTTGATTCTTTTTACTTACTCTCTTATGATTTAATTATATTAAATAAAAATATAATTATTTTTAGTTTTATTAAATAATAATTTTAATAATTATACTATGATTTTGAGGCAAGATATCACACAACCCAGAGGTTTCCAATTTTTTTGAAGAAAGGCTAACCTTAAACCTTGAATCCTGTTTCAATCTTTTATGTGCTATGATCATATATATATAACCTTAGAGTTTTATTAGTTTCTTAAACTCCAAATGCTGCTTCTAATTATCATCCAGTATGTCACCACTGCTAGAATATTTTTGTTCCATATTTTCCCATAAATTGGGCCACTCTCCAAATTTCAAATATGCAAAATTGCCAGTTACAAAATCTTGTTTATTTTCCTACAGTACATTATGATATATCCTTACTTTAATGTGCAAGTTCCCATGATAGACATACATTCCTTATATGACTGGTATTTTCATTTGATTAGTGGTTGTCTCTGACACTATTTGAAGTTTCCTGTAAATAAATATAGTACTGAAATGTTTGAGTAACAAAAAGAAATATGTAAAACTTCAGGATCTAACTTCTTGATTTCTTTGTATATTTTCGATATTAGCCCATTATTGGATGTAGAATTGGTAAAGATCTTTCCCAATCTGTTGGGTACCCTTTTGTCCTATTAACAGTGTCCTTTGCCTTACAGAAGCTTTGAAATTTCATGAGGTCCCATTTGTTGACTGTTGATTTACAGACCAAGCCATTGGTGTTCTGTTCAGGAAATGTTCCCCTTTGTCCATGGGTTCAAAGCTCTTCCTCACTTTCGCTTCTATTAGTGTCAGTGCACCTGGTATATGTGGAGTTCATTGATGCCCGTGGTCTTGAGCTTTGTGTGAGGAGATAGGGATGGATCAATTTGCATTCTTCAGCATGCTGACTGCCAGTTGAACCAACACCATTTGTTGAAGAGACTGTCTTTTCTCCACTGGATGGTTTTAGCACGTTTGTCAACAATTAAGTGACCAAAGGTACATGGGTTCATTTCTGGGTCCTCAATTCTATTCCACTGATCTATCTGCTTATCTCTGTACCTGCACCATGTGGTTTTTATCAAGATTGATCTGTAATACAGCTTGAGGTCAGGGATGTTGATTCGCCCAGAAGTTGTTTATTTTTTTTTAATTATTGAGAATAGTTTTTAATATCAGGAGTTTATAGTTATTCCAAATGAATTTGCAAATTGCTAAATTTATGAAAAATTGAATGGAAATTTTTAGGAGATAGCAATGAATCTGTAGATTGTTTTCTACAAGAAGGCCATTTTCCTGTATTAGTCCTGCCAATCCATGAGCATGAGAGATTTTTTTATTATCTGAGATCTTCTTTGATTTCTTTCTTCAGGGCCTTGAAGTTCTTGTCAAATAGATATTTCACTTGCCTGTTAAAGGTGACACCAAAACTTTTATTATTATTATTATTATTATTATTATTATTAATTATTATTATTATTATTATTATTATTATTATTATTATTAATTGTGACTATTGTGAAATGGTGTCATTTACCCGCTTTTTTATTGAAGAACTTTATTTTAAAAAACACAAAGATAAATGTACAAATTACTAAACCTGTTTATTCTTTGAGTAGAAGAAGCCTACTGATTTGTTTGAATTAATTTGACATTCAGCCACTTTGTTTATCAGATGTTGTTTATCACATGTAGAAGTTCCCTGGTAGAAGGTTTGGGGTCACTTAAGTATATTATCATGTCATTCGCAAATTGTGTTATTTTGACTTCTCTATTTCCAAATTCTTTCTCTTTGATCTTATTTTATTGTCTAATTTTTCTGGCTAGGATTTTGAGTACTGTATTGAACAGGTAGGGAGTAAGAGTGGACAACCTTGTCTTAAAAGAGGAGAACTCTTCCATTGTTGGTGGGATTTTAAGCTAGTATAACCACTTTGGAAATCAGTTGGGTGGTTCCTCAGAAAATTGGATATAGTACTATCTGTGGACCCAATTATACCATTCCTGGATAAACTCAAAAGATGCTTCAACAAGGAAACATGCTCCACTATATTCATAGCAGCCTTCTTTATAATAGCTAGGAGCTGGAAAAAACCCAGGGATCTTTAAACAGAGGAATGGATACAAACAATGTGGTAACTTACACAATGGAGTACTACACAAATATTAAAAACGATTACTTAATGAAATTCTTAGGCAAATGGGTACAACTAGAAAATAACATCCTGAGTGAGGTAACCCAGTCACAAAAGAAAACAGATGGTATGTATTCACTGATAAATGGATATTACTTTAAAAGCTCAGAATACCCAAGATAAAATTCACAAACTGTATGAGGCTCAAGAAGAAAGAAAACCAATGTGTGGATGCTTTAGTCTTTCTTAGAAGGGAAAAGATAATACTCATGAGAGGTAAAGGGTAGGCAGGACCTGGGAGGAAGAGAGGAACCAGCAAGTTCCTGATGACAAGAAAGCAAGAGGCTCCCAGGACCCAACAGTTATGACATTAGCTAAAATGCCCCCCAAACTGGAGGGAGAACCTGTAGAGACCATATCCAGAGGTTTGGCAAAGTCCCTGTCTGGGGGATGGGGCCACCCAGTTATCTCCAAATTTTTAATCCAAAATTACTCCAGTCTAAAGGAAATATGAGGGCAAGTATGGAGCAGATACTAAAGAAAAGGGCATCCAGAGACTGCCCCACCTGGGGGTCCATCCCATATAAACAGCAAACTCAGACAATGTTGCTGATATCAAGAAGTACATGCTGACAGGAACCTGATATAGCTGTCTCCTGAGATGCTTTGCCAGAATATTATTAGATAGAGGCAGATGCTCACAGCCATCCATTAGGCTGAGAATGGATACTCCACTGGTGGATTTAGAGAAAGGAAAGAAAAAGCTGAAGGGGTTTACTACCCTAGAGAATGTACAACAATATCAAGCAACCAGACATGCCAGAGTACCCAGAGGAGTAAACTCTAACCAAAGAGTACACAGGGAAGGACCCATGGCTCTATTTGCATATGTAGCAGTGGATGACATTGTTTGGCATCAATGGTAGGAGAGGCCCTTGTATCTATGAAGGCAAGATTCCCCTGTTTAGGGGAATGACAGAGCAGTGATTTTGGAGTGGGTGGATGGGAAGGAGAGCTCCCTCATAGAAGCAGGGTAAGGGATGATAGAAAGAAGGTGGTGTTTCTAGATGGGAAACCAGAAAATGGGATGACATTTAAAATGTGAATATATAAAATGTCCAAGGAAATTTTTTAAATGTAATACCTCTGGGATATAGCTTATAACTGCATATTTTTAATAATAGAGATAGTTGATTTAACAGAAATAATTTGAAGGTGAGAAAACCAAATCTAAGAAAAAGTATATCTTTCAGTAATTGATTTCTATGAGTCTGCAAATGTTTTGGTGAAATAGATAGTGGTTTTAATTTTGATATGGATACTTTTTCCCTTACACATAGAACAATGAATACTATATACTTGTTTTTAGTTTATCTTTAAATGTTCTTATACTTTCTAATCTTTACCTCAGCCTCCAGCTAATTTGAAAAGGTAAGAAATAGTAAAAAAGAGTAAGACAAAGCTCAATTATGATAGTCATTTAGTTCTAGGTTAATCAATTCATTCAGCAATACACTTTAAAATCAAACATTTTTCAGCACTTGATCATATGGAATAATTCTCTCTTTATATATGAAATTTATCAGAGTTTTTATTCTTGAGCAACTTTAACTTTATATTTAATAAACACCATTACATTAATGACAATGGTAAGAAAATGATGATGGAAATATCTAGCTAGATATTTACACCAAGCTTCAGAGTATTTCAGAGAAGGAAATGGGAAATGGAAAAATTAGAGAAATTTTAATCTAGCAATATGCTCTGGCAAGAGATATATCCAAAGACCTTCCTTCTAGCTCAGTGTCATCCTGCTGGAATGACACATATTGAATCCATCTGGCTGGAATATAGACATGTCTTCGTTCCTACCTTTACTCCCAAACAATGTTGTCTGATTGAGGGGCAGACAAAATAATGAGTCAGAAAATGATTGACAAAAAAAGTCAGAGATTGGGAAACTCTCAAGAACAGCCAGGACAGAGATGGTATTTAAAGAGCTCTGAATGATACAATTTCTGTGCCCTTTAGTTAGTTTGGCTATGGGTTTATCTATCTTGTTGATTTTCTCAAACAACCAGCTTTTGGTTTTGTTGATTCTTTGTATCATTCTCTTTTTTTATAAATTGAACAACTTTATTTTAAAAAAAAATAAAGATAGATGTACAGATTTTAAGTATTTTTTCATAAAAGTATATGAATATATTTTTGTCAGTACTTGATTTTTTTACAGGTTTGATAGTATGCATTAAAATCTTTGTATCATTTTTTTTGTTTCAATTTGGTTGATGTTAGACCGGAATTTGACTATTTTCTGTCCACTGCTTCTCTTGGGTCTGTTTGCTCAGAGATAGTGTCCAAATTAACAAATTCAGAAATGAAAAGGGATACATAACAAAAGAAACTGAGGAAATTCAAAAAAACATCAGCTCCTACAACAAAAGTTCAACAAAACTGAAAAATCTAGATGAAATTGATGATTTTCTAGAAAGAAACTACATATCAGATTAAATCAAAAGCAGGCAAACTATCTAAACAGGTTCATATTCCCTGAGGAAATAGAAGTCATTAAAAACATCCCAATCAAAAAAAAAAAAAAACACCAGATGGTATTAGTGCAAAATACTACCACACTTTCAAAGAAGAGCTAATACCAACACTCCCCAAACTATTCCATGAAATAAAAACAGAAGGAACACAAACTAATTCACTCTATGATGTCACAATTTCTCTCACACTTAAACCACATGAGGACCAAACAGAAAAGGGAGCTTCATATCATATTTACTTATGAATATCAATGCAAGAACACTCAATAAAGTTCTCACAAACCAAATCCATGAACACACCAAAACCATTATTCACCATGATCAAGTAGGCTTTATCCAGGATTGCAATATTGGTTCAATATATGAAAGTTCATTAACATAATCCACTATATAAACAAACTCAATGAAAAAAAAACACATGTTCATCATATTAGATGCTGAAAAATCATATGAAAGAAAAATACAACACTCCTTCAGGTTAAAAATATTGGAGAGATCAGGAATTCAAGGCCCATAACCTAAACATAAAAAAGCAATATACAGCAAACCAACAGACAATATCAAATTAAAAGTAGAGTTACTTGAAGCAATCTCACTAAAATCAGGACAAGGATGTCCACTCTCCCTGTATCTATTCAATGTAGTACTAGATGATTTAGTCAGAGCAATAAGAAAACAAAAGGAGATCAAGGAGATATAAATTAGAAACAAATAAATTGAGGTATCACTATTTGCAGATGATATGATAGTATACATAAACAACACCCAAAATTCTACCAGAGAATTTCTACAGCTGATAACTTCAGCAAAAGGGCTAGATATTAAGTTAACTGAAACAAATAAGTAGACTTCTTTTATACAAAAGATAAACTGGCTGAAAAAAATAGGTAAACAATGCCTTTCACAATAGTCAGAAATATAAACAATCTTGGTGTAATTCTGACAAAAAAGTGAAAGGTCTGTATGACAAGAATAGTAAATCTTTCAAGAAAAAATCTTGAAGACATCAGAGATCTCTCATTCTCATAGACTGGTAGGATTCACATAAAAAAATGACCATCCTACCAAAAGTGATCTACAGATTCAATGCAATTCCCATCAAAATTCCAACACATTTTTTTCACAGAGAAAGACAGAACAATTCTCAAATTCATATGGAAAAACAACAACAAAAAACCCAGAATAGCAAAAATAATTCTTAAAAATTAAAAAAAAAAAAACTTTTGAGTGAATCACCATCCCTGATTTCAAGCTGTACTACAGAGAAATAGTAATAAAAATATATGGTACTGGTACAGAGACAGACAGGTGGATTATTGGAATAGAACTGAAGATCCAGAAATAAGCCCACATACTTGATCTTTGACAAAGAACCCAAAATATACAATGTAAAAAGAACTGAACATCTTCAGGTAAAGGGGCGGGCTTAACTAGCAGTCTGTATTTAGAAAAATGAAAATAGATCCACATTTGCTACCTTGCACAAAGCTCAAGTTCAGGTGGATCAAGGACCTCAACAAAACCCAGATACACAGAATCTAATGGAATAGAATGTAGGAAAGAGCTTGGACCTCATTGGCATGGGAAAGCAGGGAAAATTTCCTAAACAGAATGCCACTGGTGCAGGCTCTGTGTTCAAGAATTAATAACTAGAACTCCATGAAATTGCAAAGCTGAAAAGCAAGAGAGATAGTCAATAGGAAAAATTGGCAACTTAAAGATTGGGGGAAAAGCCTTCATTAAGATACTACAGATAGATGGATAATATCCAAAAAATATAAAGAACACTAGAAGCTAACCTCCAAAACTTCTGAACAACCCACTGGAAAAAATGGGTTATACAGTTATACAGAAAATTCACAACAGATAAATCTTGAATAGCAAAGAAACACTTAAAGAAATGTTGAAAATCCTCAGTTATTGGGGGAATGCAAATCAAAGTGAATCTGAGACTCCTCCCTATACCCATCAGAATGGTTAAGATCAAACACTCAGAATGTGGAGAATGAAGAACACTCCTACACTGATGGTGGGACTGCAATCTGGAGATTCCTCAAAAAAAAAAAAAAAAAAAAAAAAAAAAAAAAAAAAAGGGAAATATAGCTAACTGAAAATCCAGCAAACTATACCACTCTTGGATATACACCCCAAAGATGCCCCACCATACCACAGTGAAATATTCTCCACTCTGTTCATAGTAATCTTATTTGTAATACCCAAAAGCAGAAAACAATGAAGATATGCCACAAACAAAGAATGGATATTGAAAATCTGGTTCATTTACACAACGGAATACTATACGACTATTAAGAACAAGAACATCTGAGATTTGCAGGCAAATAGATGGAACTAGAAAATACCATTGTGAGTGAAGTAACTCTGACTCAAAAGGACATGCATTTCCTCACTAATAAGTTGATATTAGCCAAAAAATACAGAACACTTAAGAAACAATCCACAGAACTCAATAAGGTTAACATGCCAAAGAGCCCAAGTGAGGATGCTTCAATCTCACTTGGGAAAAAAAAAGAAAGCTGTCACAGAAAGCAGAGAGTTATAGATGTGACAGAGACAAGAAAAAGGGAATATGATCAGGTATTGAGGGGAGTTGGGAGAGAAGCCCTGAGGGCCAACAGAATGAATGAAAATAGGCAACCTCAAGTGGTTGGAGAAAAGGGGGTACAGTCTAGAAATTACCAAAGACCTGGGAGACAAAAGACTCTCAGGATTCGAAGGCAGGGAAATTGGATGAAATAACTGACAGTGGGGAGGGGAGATTTGTCAAGTCCATCTCCAGTAGAAAGATAGGGCAACAAGTGGAGGGGGGGTTGCCATCCAACAATCAAATATTTTGTCCCAGGATTGTTCAACTTTAAAAGATCTGCAAGGACAAACATGGAGAAGAGACTGAAGGAAAGGCTGTTCAGTGGCTGACCTAACTTGTTATCCATCTCAAAGAGAGGCTCCAAGGCTTGAAACTATTACCTATGCTATGGCGTGCTTACAGACAGGAGTCTATCATGACTGTTCTCTGTGAGACCCAACAAGCAGCTGACAAATGAGGATATACCCAACTACTGGACTAAAGTTGGGCATTCTTGTGTGTTGAATTAAGGAAAGGTTGGACAAAAATGTAGAGGAGGGTGACCCCATAAGAAGACCAGCAGTCTCAAATAACTCTGACCCTTGAAATCTCTAAGACTCTGAGCCACCAACCAGGCAGCATACAGAGACTGATGTGATGTCCCTGACACATATATACTAGAGGAATGCCGGGTTCAGCCTGAGTGGGAGAAGGTGTGCCTAACCCTTAAGATATTTGAGGCCTCAGATGGGTGGAGTGAATAGATAGGGCATCTTCTTAGAGACATGGAAATGGGGGTAGGGGGATGGGATAAGTAACTGTAGGGGGGCACTGGGAAAAGAGTAATACCGGGACTGTGATATACATATATATTTACAGTGGCAAACTTTCATACAGAGCATTTCATTCAGAAGCTGAGGCTAATTTGAATCAGTCAGGTTGGAGAGTTGTTTGAGCAGAAACATCTGGAGATGAACCAGCCAGCCAGGGTTCAGAAAGAGCTAGAAAGGTGAGCTTATCCAGCATTAAGTCTTGGAGGCTGAAACTTTCTAGGCCTAGTTAGCTGACTAAGACAAGCTGAAGCCTTCAAGGTCTGGACTTGAAAATATTTACATTGTAAGAATGCTACACACTTCTGTGCCTAGACTTAGGGAGAGTTAGATAACAGTGTTCTATCCTCTGTTCAACCCATGTATTCGTAAAGCTTGGCCACAGTTCTTATTCAACACTTTGAGGAAATGAAAGCAACATTTAAATTTAAGGGAAGATGTCTATCCTATTGTATATTAAGTATTTTCTTTGATGGAAAAAAACATTCAGAGAAAAAAAAACAGCAGAGAAAATGACATTGGCTCAAGTTCCACAGAGCACTGGACTCATGTGTCATAGGCCATGCAGTATGTGGCAAAGCTGGTTAAAGAATTGAAAGTATTTCCTAAATATTGACAAGTAGCACCATTATATAAGTTTCGTAATACAAAATCAAAACATAACAAATTAATATTTTTAAAAATACACTATTTAAACACCCTAATAGCACATTTTTCTCATTAATAGAGAACATATCAGTTTGCCGCATTTATAACACTTTACAAGAAGAGAGACAAAGGAGTTTTTTTTCCCTCTGAGCCATTGAGCTACTCAACTATAGCACAAGGTCACACATGAATAGAGTCAATAAAGCACACTGCTCCAACCAACACATTAGGTTTTGGGTTCCATCTAAAGGCTCCTACACTTCTATTATCAAAGTATGTTTAAACGTATAAGTGCAATTAAACATTGTCATATGGATATATCTACATTTATACTCATTGAGTACCTATGAAAATAATGAGGAGCAGAAACATATTCTCTGTTATGGGAAAGACTGAGGCATGAAGATTGTTTAAGCCTGAGTCACAGAACCACCATGGTAAACTGAGGAAGACTCAGTGTCTTTAATTAAAAATGTACTTTATTATTCTTTTAGATAGAAATTTTTAATGAACTTATTAGTGTTACCATTCTAGACTTTTCATTTGTAAGCATCCTGGGCTATAGAGTACTTTATGTGAATGCAAGTAGAGTACTTTTATGTCTGCAAAGTTGAGCTCCCTTGGCTAAACCCTATCTTAGTGGGGTAGAAAGAAGGAAAAATAAAACAATCCAAAGTTTAGTCAACCTTCTTATGGGACTTATTGTAATATGAAAATATTAGCAGGTGGCCATGATTGCAAATGATTGACATTTCATTTTCTTCTGATCAAAGGATGTGAACATACTTGTTGGGATGGTGGCTCATAAACCACATAATTCTGCACTGTAAAAATCATAAGTCAGTAAAGCAGGAGTATACTGAAACTGTATTATATTGCATCCCTGGCCCTCAGTGAAATGATTATCTAAAAATTCTCTAGAACTGATAATGAGCTTCATTTTTTTTCTGTTGGCTAGTGAAGGGAATTTTGTCAGTTGCCCACTCTGTCCATTCTGGTTGTATCCCTTTCCAGGACAGCCCTCAATTGAGATATTGCACTAAAGGTCCAGCGCAGCTCCCTCTCGCTTTTATGCGATTGTGTTTGGTCTGTCACAGACACTCAGAACAACTGCTGAGCATCCTTCTCATAAATGTTTCATATACTTGATGACAGTATTTATCCCTTAGTTTCCGCATATTTGGACTTTATTCAATATCCTTTTGGTTGATGTGGAGGAAAAGGGAGACAGCACTTATGCTTCATACTGAACATTGCTGCCAGCACAATGTGAAACACAAATTGATAATGTCAGATCCCGCTTGCAATTTTCTAGTGATTTCCCAGTCTTCAAACTAAGCCCAACCATCATAACACAGGCCAAAAGATCTCTCATCCCAGACACACCAAAAAAAAAAAAAAAAAAAAAAAAAAAAAGTAACAAGGCATTCTGTTTTGAAACTCAGTTCCTTTGTGTTATGTTATTTTCTCTGCCTAGGATGCACATTTCTGTCTTCTTCAGGTTAATGACTACTCATGCTGTGCTAGTTTGAAACAGCAGTTAAATTAAAGGTTCCCTGTGCCCACATGACATAATTATTCACTTCTGCAGTTTTCTATGTTATTCTATCTCCTTTGGCTCTTACAACCTTACAATGTAATTAGAAATTTTGCCCATGTTTTCCACACTGGTTGTAACACCCCTAAAAATAGTGTGGGGCTAAATCCTAAAAATCTAATAAATGAACATTAATAAAAGTAAAGGATAATATCATGATACCAGAATTAAAGGGGTAGCAAATTCCAGACAAATACTTGAATACAGTCAAAGTGACAGGCTTATTCCAACAGAATTCAGCCATAGTTCCAATCCCATCTCATTAGCTTACTGTCTTAGAGACCTTCTTCATCTCCAGGTGACATGTGCAAATCTGTTAGTAAGAGAGTAAAAGTAAAGAAGGATTTATTATTTGCATATATAAATGAGTTCTACTTTTACTCATTATCTATGATTATATCATATATCCATATTATTGTCTCAATAGACTTTAGGATGTTTAACAGTTTGTACTGAATATATTTTTATTAAGAAAATAAGTCTTATTAGTGAGAAGAAAATCAGATCCTGTAGGTCACATTATACAAATTCTCTGGATTCAGTGGCCTGAAGAATATTTAATACATATTAGGCACTCAATAAGTACTAGACATATTTATAGCCAACTGACCCAACCTTCTTCTTAAAAGAATGTATTTTCTATCCAAATACTTTTAAATGTATGCAATTCCATTAGAACCTGATTGGTTTATGTAAGGCTACATAATTAGAGAAACTGTCTAGAAACTCTTTCCCTGTAGTTAACAACCACCAAAGGGGGGGGGGGGAGAGTATCATCAACAACAAAACTCCAGTATAACAATGTACACAAAGCTGGGTGGGCAAGGAATGACGGAGTGTGGATTTTGAAAGATTTAGACTATAAGTTGGATTATGAACAAACTTGGTGATTGAAACTCTCGGAAACAGAAGAAACTTTTAATGTATTTTTTAAATTAGTAAGATTTAACTTTTATGCTCAAATTTTTGTAAACTGAAAGATATTCTTCTATATTACATATTTTCTCTTAACCTTGTAGACATTGAAGATTATAAGCAAATGAGTTACTGTACAAACATAACATTAATTTGAAAATTTTAAGTGGACTAAGTATATTATTATTTAATGAGTTGATATATACTTATTATTGCTCTAAACTCATTCAAGAATTTTACATACCATTAATTTCTAAAAGACCCCTACCTAAACATAATAAAAGCAATATACATCAAAGCAATAACTAACATCAAAGTAAACAGTGAGAAACTTGAAGCAATTCCACTAAAATCAGGGACCAGACAAGACTGCCCACTCTCCCCCTACCTATTTAAAATAGTACTGGAAGTCCTGGCCAGGGCAATTGACAGCAAAATGTTCAAAAAATGGGACTTAATGAGATTGCAAAGTTTCTGTAAGGCTAAGCACACTGTGAAGAAAACAATATGGCAGCCAACAGATTGGGAAAAGATCTTTACCAACGCCATATCTGATAGAGGTCTAATATCCAATATATGCAAAGAACTTGCTTAGTTATTTTCTTACTTTTACTAGGATGTAGTTTCCCTCCTTGTGTTGGATATTTTACCAATTATTCTTTGTAGAGCTGGATTTGTGTTCAGACATTGTGTAAATTTAGTTTTGTCCTGGAATATCTTGGTCTCTCCATCTATGGTGACTGAAAGTTTTGTTGAGTATAGTAACCTGCACTGACATATATGTTCCCTTAGTGTCTGCATGATGTCTGTCCAGGATCTTCTAGCTTTCATAGATTCTCTTGAGAAGTCAGGTATAATTCTGAATGGTTTGTCTTTAAAAGTTACATGTCCTTTTTCCCTTACCACGTTTAGTATTCTTTCTTTATTTTGAACACTTGTTGTTTTGATTATTATGTGTGGGGAAGAGTTTCTTTTCTGGTACAATCTGTTTTGGGTTCTGTAGGCTTCTTTTGTGCTCATGGTCATCTCCTTCTTAAGAGTAGAGAAGTTTTCTTCTATGATTTTGTTGAAGATATTTACTGTGCATTTTAGTTTAAATTCCTCACCCTCTTCTATTCTTTTCATCCTTAGGTTTGGTCTTCTCATTGTGTCCTGGATCTCCTGGACATTTTAGGTTAGGGGGTTTTGGTTTTTGCATCTTCTCTGACTGTTTTATCTATATTTTCTATGTTGTCTTTGACCCCTGAGATTCTCTCTTCCATCTCTTGTAGTCTATTTGTGATGCTTGCATCTGTGACTCCTGGTTTCTTTTTTAGGTTTCCATCTCCAGGGCTATCTCTTTTTGTGTTTTCTTTATTATTTCTATTTCCATTTTCAATTTCTTTATCTGTTTAGTTGTGTTTTTCTGTATTTCTTTGAGTGATTTTTGTAATTCCTCTTTAAATTTTTTATATTTTTATATATGTTATATTTTTCTTAAGTTAAAAGCTTCTATTTGTTTACGTGTGTCTTCTTGTGCTTGTTTAAGGGAGTTATTCATGTGCTTCTTAAAGATCTCCATTATCATTGTGAGGTATAATTTCAAGTCGGAGTCTTCTTTTTCTGGAGTGTTTGGCAATCCACTGCTTGCTGTGGTGGGAGAAGCTGGATTCTGATGGTACCAAATTGTCTTGGATTCCATTGCTTAAATTCTTTCATTTTCTTTTTGCCATCTTGTTATCTGTGATTATACATGGTCTTCTTGTCAGTGAGTGACATCTGTCTCTCCTGTGGATCTGAGGACCCGTGGACTCAGGAAGAAAATTGCTTCTGAGTGTTCAGCTTTTAATGAGCAAGCAGTGAGTTCTGGTAGCAGTGACTCAGCTCTGTCATTGTAGGCTCAGGTGTGGGAGCTGTTCTTGCAGCTCATCTCTCTGCCCTCAGGTCCTGAGTACTACTGGCAGGGACCTGGCTCTTTCTCTAGGCCAAAACAGATCCTTTTCCAGATAGCATACTACTTTCTGCTCTCTGAGAACACCTGGTGTGCTCTCCCTGGGCCTATGTGCCAGCTACCTTCTGGTCCAGGTGTATGAGGGCCTGTGGAGTTGAACTTCAAACATTGCCTTTCCAGAGCAGACCCCTGTTCCCACTGACAAATGTCTGTGCTTTACTGTGGGCCTGTGCATTTAGTCTGAGAGCAAGGGCTTACATGGGAGATCCTGAAACCCTCTGTGGACCACTGGGACACCTTTTCTGCAGGCTCTGCCTAGCCCTCTCTGCACTTTGGTTATTCACATCTCAATCTCACCAGGTCTGTGTCCCCGGATCTCTCCACTTTATATCTGAAGCATTCACATTATTTACCAACATGATTGCTGAGATTTTGGTAACTGGCATCCCTCTTCCAATCACTGTTTACTCCAGATAACATAATGATTCTTTTAGAGGTGAAGCAGGTAATGTTACTTGTTATTTTAATGATACCTGGTAGTTTATATTTTTCTTAAGTTAAAAATTAAAACCTTTACTATTCCTCGTATATTTTTAATGCTGTCATAGTGCTGTCTTTACTAGCTAAGATGTGCCTCAGACTGATTTACAAACACTGGTACTTTTCTTGTTGCACAGTCTGTTAGGAATCTCATGATTTCTTTCATTTCATTTTATTAATTGTTTATTCTTTTGATTTTTTTCTGCTCTACCTCTGATTTTCCTTTATTTTCTGTACTTAACCTACTCAGAGATTTTTTTTTGTTTTTGTTTACTTTTTTGTTGTTGTTCAATTTTTTAAATTGACATTTTACTTATTCACTTTACATCCTTGCCCACTGCCCTCATCCTAGACACCCCCTCCCAAAATCCTTCCCACACACCACCTCCCCTT
Source organism: Micromys minutus (assembly GCF_963924665.1). NCBI lineage: Eukaryota > Metazoa > Chordata > Mammalia > Rodentia > Muridae > Micromys > Micromys minutus. Next base: position 21,224,340 of record NC_137982.1, on the reverse strand, counting down.
GTCCACTGAGCAGGTGGGAGACCATCTGGATATATTCTAACATGGTATTTCAAGGCTAGGCACTTTCTCTCTCACTGAGGTCAGAAAAGGCAGCCCAGCTAGAAGAAAATAACCCACATAGAGGCAACAACATTTGGGACAACACCAATTCCAGTTGCTCAGGACACATCAAGACTGTGCTGCCCATCTCATATATACGTGAGAGAAAAGGCCTAGGGCCAGCCTGTGTATATTCTTTGGTTGATTGTTCAGTCTCTGGAAGCCCAAAGGGTCCAGGTTAGTTGACTTTCTTGGTCTTTTTGTGGAGTTCGTATTCCCTTAGGGACTGCAATCTTTCTTCCTATTCTTCCATAAGTGTTCCCAAAATCCATCCACTCTTTGAATGTGGGTGTATGCCTCTGTCTGAGTCATGCCTCTCAGAGGTCAGCCATGATAAACATCTGTCTGCAAGCATAACAAAGTATCATTAATAGTGTCACTGACCTATGCATGCTCAAATGGGATGGGTACAAGTTGGGCTAGTTATTGGTTGGCTATTTCCTCACTTTTGTTCCATCTCCAGTCCCTGCATTTCTTGGATACAAGGAAAGTTTTGGGTCAAAAGTTTTGTGGGTGGGTTGTCCCTATTGTTTCTCCAAGGTTCCTGCCTCAACACAGGAGGCAGTCTCTCCAAGCTCCATAAACCTAATGTTGTGAGTTACAGCAAAGGACAACTATATTGATTCTTTGGAGCTGTCCCTATACCAGGTCACCATATCTACCTGGAGATACTGCCTACACCCCCCATCCCTTTGCTCTGGTGGTTGCTTATTTCAATTAATTCTCATGATCATTTGGCTGTGGCCTTGCCCCTCCCAACATCTGACTATATGAACTCCCTCACTCCTCTCCCGATCTTCTCTCCAACCCAGTTCCCTCTCTCCAACTGCTTTCTACTACCACACTTTCCCTCTTCCTTACCTCAAACATCTTTTCTTATTCCCTCCTTCCTGTCAAGTATCCTTGTGTCTGAGTAGTATAGTATAGCATGGACATCAGTTTTTGGTGGCTAACAAATGCTTATAAATCAATCTATCCCATCTGCCAAACAAACCCTCAAACTATTGCTGATACCAAGAAGCACATGCTGACAGGACCCTGATATGACTATTCCCTGAGAGGCTTTACCAGAACATGACCAGTACAGATGCAGATAATCACTGGCAACCATCAGGCTGAACAGAGGGACCACAATGAAGAGCTAGAGGATAGAATGAAAGAGCTGAAGGGGATTGCAACCTCATAAGAAGAACAATATCAACTAAGTGAACCATACAGAACACCCAGAGTCTAAACCACGAACCAAATAGTATACATGAAGGGACCCATGTTTCCAGATACTTCTGTAGCAGAGGATATTTTTATTTGATGCCAGTAGGAGGGAAAAGAGACTTGATGCACTAGCATAGGGGATGCTAGAGGTGTGAGGCCAGAATGGTGAGTGGGTGGAAGAGCACCCTCACAGAGGCAAAGGGGCAAGGGGAATAGCATGGGGTTGTTTGTAGAGGGGTAACTGGGAAGGGGGATATATCATTTAAAACATAAACAAATAAAATGAGAATAAACAGAAATGTTCAATGTTTTTAATCATCAGGGAAATACTAGTTAAAACGACTATGAGATTCCATCCTATAGGGTTTCAGAATAGGTGAAAACTTGAAGCAAGGGGAACTTTTCTTAAATGCTTGTGAGAGTACCAACTTGGACAATCACTTTGGAAATAAATTTTGTGTTCTCTCAGAAAACTGGGAATAGTGCTACCTCACAACCCAGCTACAGAGTACAAGGAAACATTATCTTCTAAACCCAGTGGGACACCTGTACAAATGAACTTAGAGCTGTTGAGATGACATGTATGTGCAAGCCCAAGGCAGACAAAATTTCAGAATAAAAAATCCAGTTGGCTATAGTACCCTGTATCAGAATGGCTCAGGCACAGAGTTCTATGCTACAGTGTAGAGTTATAGCAATTGGTAGATGTTCGGAGAGTAAGAGACACGGTTGTCTAGTAAGTCAACCACTTTCACATAAAAAAGCACACGGCCAAGAATATTTAGGTAGCACATAGTGATCTTGAAAGGTCAATGCAAAAACAAAAATAAAGAACATGCATGGATAGTGAGATGCGGGCACCACTGGGACATGCTGAGGGCTGAATATAACCAAAATGTATTGTAGGAAATTCTCTTTATTTATTTACTTATCTATTTTTATTTTATTTTAAAAAACAGAGATAAATGTACGAATTTTCAGCATTTTTGAATAAAAGTATACGAATACATTTTAGGGTTGTAATTGAGTATTTGTGGGTATATATATATACATACTCATATGTATATATTTAACAATAATATAGGAAAAGAGGCTATTAATTTGAGGGGATAGGAGAGAAATTAGGATGGGCTGTAGAGAGAAAAGGGGGATGTGATACAGTTCTATTTTAATTAACATATATTCTTTTCTTTTGGTTGAACTTCACACAGTCTGTGAGTTGTTTCTGGGGTGTTCGGAGCTTTCTGGGGTTAGTATCCAATTATCAGTGACTGCACATTATGTCTGTTCTTTTGTGACTGGGTTATCTCACTCAGGATGATATTCTCTAGATGCATCCATTTACCTAAAAATTTGTTAAGTCATTGTTTCTGATAGCTGAGCAGTACTCCTTTGTGTAAATGTACCACAATTTTTGTATCCATTCATCTACTGAAAGACATCTGGGTTCTCTACAGCTTCGGGCTATTATAAATAGGGCTGCAATGAACATTGTGGTGCATGTGTCTTTGTTGTATGTTGGAGTGTCTCTGAGGTAAATGCCCAGAAGTAGAATAACAGGGTCTTCAGGTAGTACTATGTCTGTTCTCCTGAAGAAACGCCAGACTGATTTCCACAGTGGTTGTATCAGTTTACAACCCCACCAGCAGTAGAGAAGTGTTCCTTTTTTCCACATCCTTGCCAGCATCTGTTGTGACCTGAGTTTTGGATCTTGGCCAATCTGACTGGTGTGAGATGGAATCTCAGGGTTGTTTTGATTTGCATTTTCCTGATGGCTAAGGATGTTGAGCACTACCTTAGATGTTTCTCAGCCATTTGATATTTCTTGATTGAGAACTTTTTGTTTAAGTCTGTACCCCATTTTTAATAGGGTTTTTAAACTTTCTGGTGTCTAGCTTTTTGAGTTCTTTGTATACCTTGGATATTAGGCCTCTATCTGATGTGGGGTTGATAAAGATCTTTTCCCACTCTGTTGGCTGCCATTTTGTTTTCTTGACAGTGTCTTTAGCCTAACAGAAATTTTGCAATCTCATTAAGTCCCATTTGTCAATCTTTGACCTTAGAGCTCAATCCATTGATGTTCTGTTCAGGAAATTATCTCCTGTGCCGATGAGTTCTAAGATTTTCCCTATTTTCTCATCTAATAGTTTCAGTGTCCTGGTTTAATGTGGAGATCTTTGATCCACTTACACTTGAGCTTTGTACAAGGAGATAAGAAAGGGTCTATTTTCATTATTCTGCATGCTGAGTACCAGTTGGACCAACACCATTTGTTCAATAGGCTGTCCTTTTGCAATTGAATGTTTACAGCTCCTTTGTCAAAAATCAGGTGACCATATAAGTGAGGGCTCATTTCTGGATCGTCTAATCTATTTTATTGATCCATGTGCTGATTTCAGTACCAGTACCATAAAGTTTTCAGCACAATTGCCTTGTAATATAGCTTGAGGTTAGGGATAGTGATTCCCACAGATGTTTTTTGTTGTTGAGGGTGGATTTTGCTATTCTAGGTCTTTTATTATTCCAGATAAAATTACGCATTGCTCTTTCCAACTCAATGAAGAACTGGGTTGGAATTTTGATGGGGATTGCATTGAATCTGTAGATTGCTTTTGGTAAGATGGCCAATTTAAAATGTTGATCCTTCCAATCTATGAGCATGGGAGATCTTTCCATTTTCTGAGATCTTCCTCGATTTCCTTCTTTAGAGGTTTGAAGTTCTTGTCATACAGGTCCTTCATTTGCTTAGTTAGAGTCACATCAAGGTGTTTCATAGTTTTTGTGACTATTGTGAAGGTTATCTTTTCCCCAATTTCTTTCTCCACATTTTTGTCCTTTGAATAGAGGAAGGCTATGATTTGTTTGAGTTAATTTTATATGCAGCCACATTGCTGAACTTATTTATCACTTTTAGGAGTTCTCTGGTGGAAGTTGTGGGGTTTCTTAAGTACACTATAATGTCATCTGATGTTTTAACTTCTTCCTTTCCAATTTGTATCCCTTTGATTTCCTTTTGCTGTCTAATTGCTCTAGCCAGGACTTCCAGTACTATGTTTAATAGGTGGGGGAAAGTGGGCAGCCTTGTCGAGTCCCTGATTTTAGTGGGATTGCTTTAAGTTTCCCATGGTTAAGTTTGATGTTTGCTGTTGGTTTGCTGTATATTGCTTTTGTTATGTTTAGGTATGGGCCTTGGATTCCTGTTCTTTCCCAGACTTTAAACATGAAGTGGTGTTGGATTTTTGTCAAATGCTTTCTCAGCATCTAGTGAGATAACTATGTGGTTGTTTTCTTTGAGTTTGTTTATATGGTGGATTACATTGATGGATTTCCTTATATTAAATTATCCCTGAATCCCAGGAATGAAGCCTACTTGATCATGGTAAATGATTGTTTTGATGTGATCATGGATTCTGTTTGTAAGGATTTTGTTGAGTATTTTTGCATCAATGTTCATAAGTGAGATTGGTCTGAAGTTCTCTGTCCTTGTAGGGTCATTGTGTGCTTTAGGAACGAGGGTTATTGTAGCCTCAAAAAATTAGTTATGTAGTGTTCCATCAGATTCTATTTTGTGAAAAAGTTTGGAGAGTTTGGTATTGTGTCATCATTAAATGTCTGATAAAACTCTGCACTGAACCCATCTGGACCTGGGCTTTTTTTGCCTGGGAGGCTTTTGATGACTGCTTCTATTTCTTTAGATGTTATGGGATTATTTAGATGGTTTACCTGGTCCTGGTTTAACATTGGTATCTTGAATGTTTCTAGGAATTCATCAATTTCCTCCAGATTTTCCAGCTTTCTTGAGTATAGGCTTTTGTAGTCTGATCTGAAAATTTCTTGAATTTCCTCAGTTTCAGTCATTATTTCTCCACTTTCCTTTCTGATTTTGCTAATTTAGATACTCTCTCTCTCTCTTTGCCCTCTATTTAGTCTGGCTAGTAGTTTATCAATCTTGTTGATTTTCTCAAAGAACCAGGTCTTGGTTTTGATGATTCTTTCAATGGTTCTTTTTGTTTCGATTTGGTCTATTTCTGCCCTAATTTTGATTATTTCTTGCTGACTACTCCTCTTGGGTGTATCTGCTTCCTTTTGTTCCAGAGCTTTCAATTGTGCTGTCAGTTTGCTAGTGTATGCTCTCTCCAGTTTCTTTTTGGTAGCACTCAGAGCTATGAGTTTTCCTCTCAGTACTGCTTTTATTGTATCCCTTATGTATGTGTATGCTGTGTTTTCATTTTCATTGAATTCTAGAAAATCCTTAATTTCTTTCTTTATTTCTTCTTTGACCCTGCTATTGTTTAATAGAGCATCGTTTAGTTTCTATATGTATATGGGCTTTTTGTTGTCTTTGTTGTTATTAAAGAACAGCATTAGACCATGGTAATCTGAAAGGATGCATGGGAGTATTTCGATCTTTGTGTACCGATTGAGGCTCTTTCTGTGTCCAATTATGTGGTCACTTTTTGAGAAAGTGCTGTGAGGTGCTGAGAAGAAGGTGTATTCTTTTGTTTTAGGATGATGTGTTCTTCAGATATCTATTAATTCCAGTGGGTTCATATTCTCTGCTAGTTTTGCAGTGTCCTTGTTCAGTTTCTGTTTCCATAATCTGTCCATTGGTGAGAGTGGGGTATTAAAGTCTCCCACTATTACTATGTGGGGTAAAATGTATTTTTTGAGGTTTTGTAGGGTTTCTTTTATGAATATTTTGCTTTTGTATTTGGTGCATATATGTTAAGGATTCTTCCTGACAGATTTCCCCTGTAATGTGTAAAAAGTGTCCTTCCTTATCTTTTTTGAAAATTTTTATTTGAAAATTTACTTTATTCGATATTCGAATGCCCACTCCAGCTTTCTTCTTGGGGCCATTTGCTTGGAAGGTTTTTTCCCAACCTTTTATACCTGAGATAGTGTCTGTCTTTGTCTCTGAGATACGTTTCCTGTATGCAACAAAATGCTGGGTTTTGTTTATATATCCAGTCTGATAGCCTATATCTTTTAATTGGGGAGTTGAGTCCAGTTATGTTTATAGATATCAAGGAATAGTGGTTGTTGTTTCCTGCTATTGTTACTTTGTTAGGTTGAATTGTGCCTGTGTGTCTTTCTTCTTTTGGTTTTCTTTCTTAGAAGTTTTCTTGTTTTTTAACTATGAGGTGGTTCCCCTCATTGTATTGAGTTTTCCACCTATAATTCACTGTAGTGCTGGGTTTGTGGTCATATATTGTGTGAATTTAGTTTGTCTTGGAATATCTTTGTCTTGCTACCTATGGTGATTGAGAGTTTTGCTGGGTATAGCAGCTTGGGCTGGCACTTGTGCTCTCTTAGGGTCTGCATGATGTCTGTACAGGCTCTTCTAGCTTTCATAGTCTCTGTTGAGAAATCGGGTGTGATTCTGATTGGTCTGACTTTATATGTTACATGACCTTCTTCCCTTACTGCTTTTAGTATTCTTTCTTTGCTTTGGGCACTTGGTGTTTTGACTATTATGTGTCAGGAGGAATTTCTTTTCTTGTCCATTGGAGTTCTGTAGGCTTCTTTTATGCTTGTGGTCATCTCATTTTTAAGAGTAGGGAAGTTTTCTTCCAGTATTTTGTTGAAGATATTTACTGTACCTCTTAGTTGATATTCTTTGCCCTCTTCTGTTCCTATTATCATTAAGTTTGGTCTTCTCATTGTGTCCTAGATCTCCTGGATATTTTGGGTTAGGAAATTTTTGGTTTTTTCATCTTCTCTGATTGTTTTGTCTATGTTTTCAATGCTGTCTTCAGCCCCAGATATTCTCTCTTCCATCTCTTGTAGTCTGTTGGAAATGCTTGCACCTGTGTCTCCTGATTTCTTTTTTAGGATTTCTACCTCTATGGTTGTCTCTTTTTGTGTTTTCTTTATTATGTCAATTTTCATTTTAAATTCCTTCTTCCATTCCTTCATCTCTTTGGTTCTTTTTTCTTCTAGTTCTTTGAGTTCTTTTACTGTTTTTCTTGTTTCTTCTTTAAAAGCTTCTAATCTTTATGCTTTTCCTCCCGTTCTTGTTTAAGGATCTCTATCATCATCTTGATGTAGGATTTCATGTCTGAGTCTTCTGTTTCTGAAGTGTTTGGAATTCTGCTGTTTTTTGTGATGGGAGAGCTGGGTTCTAGTGTTGCCAGGTTGTCATGGTTTCCCTGGGGTATGTTCTTTCACTTTCCTCTTGCCATCTTGTTTTCAGTGATTGGTTCTTGCCCTTCCCTTGTACCTGGCCTGTGTCCTTGGATCTCTGCTGTTCCTGGTGGCGGATGGTCCAAGTGCCTGTTGTGCACCCCAAAAGCCGCTGGCTGGTAACAGAGGGCCCAATGCTACCGGGTTCCTGGGTCCCTGGATCAAGGCGGGCAGGCACACTCTTTCCACGTGCTCCGCTGAGATCTCTCTGTGCCCTAGCTATTTGGAATCCGTTCTCACCCTGGTCTTGCCAGTCCCGTGTGTCTGGGTCTACGGGAAACTCTCAAAGAACTGCAAATAATACATTTCATAAAAGTGTAGCAGGAAAATTTGGCAGAAATAGATAGTACTTTAAGTAAGAGAATACATATTTTTTCCTCCAGGAATATCAGCATAGCAGAGCTAGGGAAGGTTGGAATTGATAGATGACAGTATTATTTTTTAATTTAAATATCCAGATTTCCCACTGAACTTAAGTGGATCTCAGGGTATCAGGAAGATAGTTCATATTCCCAAATTGCCCTTTATACAAAGACTTCTGACAATTCTATAAAGCTCAAATTCAGCTATGGCAAACAATGGGATAAAAATCTATTGAACTATAAGTATTCAGTACAAAATGGTTTTCCAGTTATATTAAAAATATACATATTTTTGTTTGAGACAGGGTTTCTATTTTTCCTTTTTTCAATTTTTTTGTTCCATTTTTATAGCAAGCATCCAAGCTTTTTGGGCAAGTATACCAACTTTTTTTATTTATTTATTTTCCCTTACAACTTTATTTTTTAAAAAGAGGGATACACGTACAGATTTTTAAAGGCATTTTGACATAACACTATATAAATATATTTTTGTAAGTACTTAATTTCTCAGAGGTTCTATAGTATGCATGTAAATCTTACTAGTTACCATAAGCATAAAGTATATTAGGATTGGATGAGAAAGAGGCACAGATCCTCAAGTTGGTATGGCATGCATTCTTTATCATTCTCATTTGGAACTATCATTCTGGACACCTTGAAATCTTGCTGTGACTTATCAGTTCAGTTCCAATCATATTGGATAACATGTCCCCAAATGAGGGAATTTTTAGGCTTTACTAACCACTTAGGCTCCAATTAATTTTTGGGACTGTAAGTGACTTAAGAAAACTCATTTTGATCTATCTCAACAGGTTTTCCAAATACCTCATATTAAATAGTTTTCATGGTAGAGCTAAGGCAAAGATAGCCATATTTTCAAAGAAACATAATTGGAAAAATGAGAAGTAGATGTGGGCATAGAGAAGATAGTGTGGAAACAGTAGGAAAAAAAATGACATAATAACAAAGACTCATTATTTTTGCTATAAAATTTCAAAATCCATTTTAATGATTTCTTTTGGTGATACATACTGCTTAGCTTATTATCATTTGGATACTAAGCTATATTGCATCTACAAAATTGCATCTCTAGAATACCTGTGTGAATAAATTAACTGATCACTAAAATAAATAAATTTTTGGTATTAGATGCCCAGTTTTTTTCTAAAATCAGAAAAATAATTTTGATTTTCAACTTTAAGTTCTATAAAATGTCTTTGATGGGTTACAAGATTGTGCAAAACAATTGACCTCTTTGCAATTAAACACAACCTGTTTTATAATTTTTTATAATCTGTTTTATAATCACACAAGTTTTGTGATTGAATTCTGAAATAGATGGTGTATCATTTCTCTTCAGCCTTTCTGATTACATGTGTTTAAGTTGAAACAAACAAATAAATCAACTATATAGCAAATTAAAATGTATATAATATGAAAGAAAGATATAGAGGTTGGGCTATCTATTATTCAGATTTTAGAATTTCTGTTTACACTTCAAATGTACTTGAGTTACAACATTAGGTATGTCTCTCTGTACCTTTAAAATATCTGCCTCTGTTACTCCTAAATTTGCTTGAGAAAAATATAATACATTTTTTGCAGCTATCTTCCTAATTTCAAAAGTAAAAAAGGAAGTAGCAGAAGGGCATTTTTCTTGGGTGACTAGACATTTGGGGAACAAACAGACTGTTCTAACAGACTAGCTAAAGGTCTGTCAACCAGAGAAGTGGGAGGTCCTCCCTCTTCTGAGCGCTGAAGGGAGAATATTGAAAGAGAGCCAGAGTGCAAACTGATCAAGAAAAATACTTAGACAAACTGCTCAAGAAAACAGGGAGTACACTAGGAGCAGCTATTGGAATAACCGAAAGTTTGTGTGAATGCTTACACAAACCTTTTTTCATGATCCTTCTTAAGTGGATGCCTGATGGAGTTCTACCAGCCTTTTCTTCCACCAGGATTTGACCAGAAACATGACCAAAGGTTTCTGATGGTGCAGGAAGTCCTTCTGAGTGCAGTGACTACTTCTTTGCTCCAGTGGCTATAATCATGCACTCGCATAGTGGTAGGCACCCTCCTTATTCTTTCTGAGTCTCGATTGATTCCCCCCCCCCTTAAGTAGTTTTCATGGTAGAGCTAAGGCAAAGATGGCCACTGTTTTCGAAGAAACATAATTGGAAAAATGAGAAGTAGATGTGGGCATAGAGAGTAAGTGTTTGACTCAGAAAAAGTAGTTGAAAGTATTTTAGTTTGCTTTGTTTTTTAAAAATAAAAATTAGTTACTAGAGAAACTTCCAGTTATTTTGGTGAATTATTTATCATGCCAAAAGCCAACTATCCTAAAAGACTTAAGATGCATGTTTATACAAAGTTGAAATGTTTGTAGCTTAAGAAATCCTTGTAAGCCTGGAGGCTGCTGAGCAGTTAAAGTGCTAGCTCCCTAGCCTGACAACTTGAGCTACGTCTCAGAATCCATGTGATGGAAGGAAAGAACAGACTCTTGTCTGATGCTCATGTGTCTACAAACACATATCTACTTACTATTCACAACTATTATTGCCTTTAGCGAATATGATTTTAGGCTTGATTAAACTGAGCAGCAGTATTATTTTAAAAAATTAAAATGTTAATTGGGGGCTATTGTGAACAGATGACATGAGTTCGTAAGAAGTTACAAATATCCCAAGCTTTGCACAGATGAAGGCATTAGCAAAAAGCAAAGGGTACTGACACATTCCTCTCATATAAAGAATATATGCAGACCAGAAGGTTGTGGTAACTTGCTTAGAATTTTGCAATTATTTCTTAGAAATGCATAGTTGGTACAGAGAAAACACCCAGGAACAGAGTGACTAAATCCTTCAAAAAATTTGAAATATTTGAGGATCATAGTGTTGTTCAGAGAATTTCCTGTTATTTTCATTATAAGTATAATTAAAGTGGCCTGCTCTTTCTTTTTTATTTCTTTCTTTTTAAGAAATAAGTTATCTCTACTAACTGGGTGGTCCTGCAAGCAATTTCACAGTTGAGTCCAACCAGAACCTGAAACTATAGTCATTCTTCTAAAACATAGAGCTCCTCCTTCCACCAGGATAATTTTGATTTTTAAGATTTTTTGGTGGTACATAGGAGAAAGTTTTAAAATATTGACTTTTTTCATATAGATTTTGACCATTTTGGTTCTGTGTTCACTCTTCACTCTCTTAGAATACAATTCAGAAGTTTATTGTCCAAGCACAGTTCAGATGTTTATTTCAGGTAAGGGATAACTGGATTTCCCAGTGGGAAGACATAGAGAAAGAGATCAGATGCCCCAGATAATCTGCATATCCCACGTGGTCAGGACATCCCGTGGACTATTTTTCCCAATCCATAGGATAGAACAGAAAAGTGTTTATCTTAGAGAGGAAAAAGAACAGTTTGACCTGACAACGTCGGGTTTCTATATTGTCCATTGGTAGCCTTGTTTGTTTGTTTGTTTCCAATAGGTCATTTTAAAATAACTTTGCAAAATTCCACAGTTAATTTTAGTTCTTTAAATGGAGAGCTAAGTACTTGAGCTATAATGAATGTTTTCAGCTTCAGTTTCTGACTGGGTCTTTAGTAGTAAGAAAACCCTTGTTACTGAATCCCACATTTGGTAGGTACCTGAGTGGCATAGTTAAATTAAGTAAGGGTTACTTTCTCGAACTACATATGTAGTAAAGTTTAAGTATAAAGCTACTCCTAGTGTAGACAAAAATGGGGGGGACTATTAAGTAATGAAAAGAAACTCTGAAGGATGAAAAAATTTCCCTTACAGTCTTAGCATTGAAATCATTGCTGAAATGTCTAAAGAATTGTACCATTTTGAAGATCATTTCCATAGTATAAATTCATCAAAAATATAAGTCAAATATGACTATAGCAGGAAAAAAGTAACAAAATTAAATTCAGTATACTTAGGACATAATAATATTGTCCATGAAATTTTATTTCAATTTGTTGTAATGTGTCATGTGTCCATGTATACTATAGGTTATGATATAATGTTTATATTTCATTATGTTGTAGAACAGAATTAGAAGTAATTTCACATGAGATTTATGGTACATACTTGCTTTTTAAGTGTTCATGGTTTGACTTGTCAACTGGTTGCTGAATATAAGAATCACACTGACACCTAGCATATAACAATATTTGGCAAATGAAGATCCTTGAGAACATGTGCCATGTATGAATCCAGCTTAGGCAGGTTTTCAACTTGTCTACAATGTACTCATTGGTTTGGAACTCTGTAGAGGTACCTGTCACTTGGTATGGATGGATTTGTCTGACTTCTTGTCAAATAGATGTTTATTGACTAATTTCTATTTTGTTGTTTTGTCCCAGAAAGCTACATTGGCATGAATCTCTGTGGATATTTGGCTAGTCAGTGGTAACCAGAGATGCCAGCTAGAGTTTTTACTGTTTTTATGGTGCCAGCTGCTTTCTTGGCTAGGGTTTCTTTTGTTCAGATTGTAAATGAGGGCAAGACACCCAAATCTACCCCAGTGTGCTCAGTGGGAAATGACAGGAGCCCAATAGCTTAAGGCTAAGCAGCAGGAGCTTTCATGAATGAGGGGTCAGATACAGTAGTGACTGTAATTGTAGAACTGTGTTAATGGCTGCCTAAAAGTGTGTGTGTGTGTGTGTGTGTGTGTGTGTGTGTGTGTGTGTGTGTAAGAGACTGAGAAAAAAATTATATTCTGAAGAAATTTTCTTCTTATCGGCTTCTTACTATCTTTAACTAAACAAAAACACTGATTTTTTTAACCCACAAGTTAAGCCCACTAAGCAAAACAGAAGAGGTTCGAAGTTGTAAAAATATGGCAGATGATTTAAAGCATTCACATATTATTTTGTGGATGATTTAACTTGTGATGACAGAGGACTATTTATTACTAGAGAAAGAAATTTCTTTCTGGTTTGGAGTCATGGGAAATATGTCAAGCCTCCTTGGTCTAAAATAAGGAGCAACTACCTGGAGAGGACAGGGGTCACTTTCACCTACTGAGATGCACTGGGATGCACTGGAAAGGGACCTGCATAGAAGTCTGATTAAGACAAATTCTTGATTAAGCTCAAAATCTTTGAGCTACAAAATTTGAGCTTACACAATGACAGAAAATGAAAATGTTAAGTTCCTTCTTTTAGATTAATAGAACTGCAATATGAGAAATAACATTCTATTCCTTAGCAAAAAAAGGGGGGGGTTTCAATTTTACTCTTCTAGTAGTTATAAATTTCCTTCCAGTAATTTGAATGATTCTATGTGCCCCTAAACATATTCTTTTGCAATGATAAACTGTAAAAATCCAGTAACAAATGTTTTATGTCTTTCATATATACTTCCAGTAGAAAAGAACCAAAACAAAACAAATTGAGTCCTCTCTTAATTTTTAAGACCTGTTTGCTTTGTTGAATTATAAGAAAACTCTACATATCAAAACTGACATATCCACATTGATTTCTTGTAGGAAACCTCAATTTGAGTCTTGTTTATTTTGGTAACTTAGGTCATCCTTCCAGTACTAAAAACTGGAAAGGTACAGTGGTAAACACAAGAATTCACATTGCTAAGTCAGGAGTCAATGTATGAGTAGTTTCTTCCGTTTTGCTATCATCTTCCTTTATAACTCTGTCTTCTAACACCTCCACTTGGAATTGTTCAGAAAAATCTCAAATATTCTGTTTGTCTTCTGATTTCATGATGGATTAAAATGAAATGATGATTCTGTGAGGAGCATGAAAATATAAGGGAGATAATTTTTGAGGTTCAGGAAAAAAAGAGGGGGATAAGGGGCCAGGGGATGGCTGTAAGGAACTGTAGAAAAATGAAGTATGATAGTATACATCTGTGGAAACATTATGCATTCTATTATTCTGTATAACAAAATCAATTTTTTAAATTCATTATATAATGATAATCTTATCAATATATGGTATTTGTCTGTATTTAGAGATGAGATTTCTCTGAGAAATGAACTCCACCAAAAACCAGAAAAAAAAGTTGAGACACACCCTGGGTTCCACCTATCCTTGAAATAAAACGAGTACTTCATATGTTTAAAAAAGAAATTCCATAATAATTGGCTTTCTGCTGTCTTGCATGAAATCATGAGACATGAAACACTTGCCAAATACTTCTAAGCCTCTTAGCGTGATCAACCACTTGTGAGTAATGAAAAGGGATTCAGAAGATTCCTTTACTGCTGAGATCACTAATGTACAGAAAACTATGAAATCAGCCTGATGCCTTAAAGACAGGTTGCCTAAAACATTGGTGAAGTAACAACATGCAACCTTCTCGCTTAAATATTTAGGAAAAATGTCCTACTTGTATACCCACAGGAACTTATGTGAGTTCCTGAATGATGGGATATTTAGACACTAATTAAAACAGGAAGACATGTAACTTCTTTCCTACCAAATGTCCTATTTAACACACACATGAATCAAATGAAAACAATCATAAAAATAACTTGAAGGTTTCAGAAATGGGTAAAGAAATCTATTAATCATATTATTTAATGTAGATCAAGGCTATCCTTTTTAAAGGGTAGTTTAGACATGACTACTATTCTAATTTATTTAAAGAGAAGCATACAGTACATGTATATACAAACACATGCTCTAAAACTCTACAGTCATACAAGGAGCAGTCCAAAGTATGATTTTTCTTATGATGCTAATCCATAATGCTTTGATCAGTTCCCAATAAGTAGGCAGAGGACTCATGTCCTCATAATATCCAAGGATTTCAATCCGTGTCCTCTTGTACTGGTTATAGGTCATTTAACCTATGAGGCCCCAGCATATTATCAGCAAGATGGCAATCTTCTGAACTCAATGTATGTTTTGACTAGTAGGACAGCATGGTTGAGCTTTTAGCAGTCCCCAGGGACCATCTTGGGTTCATGTAAGACAAGAAATCTGCATAACCTTTCTGGGTCATTCAAATAAGGCAGGCAACATTGAGGGTCTCTGCTCTCAGTAATGCTTAACTTTCCAGCTCACTTATTGGGAAAAAAAAGTTCTTTCAGATAGATAAAGATCTCTGATACAACCTTTTGAGGGGGGGAAGAGAGAAAAATGCATGGTGGTCTGGCATCAGATGATTGCCCTACAAGCATTCAAACAAATACCGAATTTCCCATAAAACTTGCAAACTCTGGAAAAAAGCTTTAACAATAACAATGCTGAGAGAAAAAAAAACCTGAGATTCATGGGCATTTTGCCTTTTGTAAATGTGAAATTAATATTAATGGAGATTATGGAATTCAGCTCAGGAAATGGTGCCACTGAGTTTGTGTAAGAAAAAAGAGCCACCAGGGTTACATAAATATACATACTTCCCGGTGATACAGCATTTGTAAGAGGGAATTTCCTCCAGCACAGGGACATGACTAATGTGATAAAAGATGACTAGACAAGCAATTTAGAATGTGTAGAAGTACTTCCCTGGAAACTGTATTTAAGGCACCTACAATTTTATAGAGGAAAAAAAAAAATAGTAAATTCAGGGTAGAGCTGGTATTTCTATTTTTTTTTTCCTAGTCGTAAAACATTCAAGTCAGGTGTTGCTTTTGCTTCGTGATAACAAGGACTAAAATGCCACTCTCCCAGATTTCTAGAAAAATTCATAAAAAGACATACCTCTATTGTAGTAATAAGGGATGTCTCTACCTTAAAATAATAAAGTAGTATTATCATATGAGTGAATTTATGCATTGTCTCTTCATCATTAAATATAAGCATCTTGTAGTTTTCTTCATTTCAGAATCTATTATTCTACCACATGAAAGAGCTAGAAACTGTTTTATATCCCCCAGTCCTCTTTGAGCTGAGACTGAGCACATAATTAAACCTGGCCTGAAATCAACTATATAAGAGTTGAATGAATACCAAGTCCAACTGGGGTGGATTTTACCATATGAATGTTCTTTTCCTAAGACTAAAACACAGGTTATATTTCCAAGTTTCAGAATGTTGCTCAATGAAAGAAATATATTGCCCATGAGGAAAAAGTAAATCAAATGGTTGTGTAATCTATAATCAAAGACACCAATAGTCACAGAGTATGCAGAACAAAGGTTCACTAAGCTAGACAAGACAAAGGGGAAAGTTTAATATGAAAACCATTTCAAGTGAATGGTCATCTATGGCTACAACATGAACGATTATTATGACTTAGAATGTTAGTTTATTTATTGTAGATGTTATTGATTATTTTTTAAATCAGCCCCAAGACTAGCACAAATGGATTAACTCTTTCTATAAAGGAAGATTATTTAAAACCACAAACAAATGTTTTCCAAGACACTATTATTTTCATTTAACTCTAATTCTATAACATAAATTTTGCCTTTAAATTACTTCTTTTTACATTTATTTTTAGTTAAATCCATTGCAACTATTGCAAGAAAAAGCAGAGTTTGGTCTCAACTTGGAATTTTTGGTTCAGAGATCACTTGAGAGTTATCATCAATACTGTGAAGGAATACATCAATGATATCTAGCCAACCTAGGTTCTTTATTTTAATGGTAACAAACAGTAGAGTCATGGAAAACAGAGCTGTGATATTTACAATTTAATTCACATGTATAGGAGATAAATGGCACTGATTGGGAAGCAGATTGCTTTGATTTCATCCAGGCCTAAAATTCTTTCTTGTCATTGAGCTTAAAACATCGGAAAAGAAGAAAGAAGTGATCATAGTGGAAATGAGGTGTAGAAAAGAAAAGAAAAGAGGAGAAAGAAGAAAGAGAAGAGAGAAGAAAAGAGAGAGGAAAGAGGAGAGAGGAAAGGAGAATGCAAGAAAACACAGCACAACTGTGTTGGATCTAGTGGTGAAATTGGATGTCAACAGAAGTGTGTGCTGTTTACAACCAGGTAAAATTGATCACATTGAATATTTAAGGAGAATCCTGAAAAGGTACAGATAAATTTTGAGTTTTATATCATAACAACAATATGTATATCATTTTACTCTCCAAAGTAGAGAAATGATTTTTCATAAAT
Organism: Micromys minutus; assembly: GCF_963924665.1. NCBI lineage: Eukaryota > Metazoa > Chordata > Mammalia > Rodentia > Muridae > Micromys > Micromys minutus. Next base: position 21,207,438 of record NC_137982.1, on the reverse strand, counting down.
AAAATAACAGATTAATATTATAAACAATTTAGTTGTAAAATTAACTATATTTTGTCTCAACAGTAGCAATGCACTTGTGCTTGGTGACAACTAAAACCTAACATTCTAGAGTAAATGCACTGCTTTGTTATTTTACTTAATATATATTCCAAAATTAGAAAGCAGAAAAAAGCTCAGAATATAGCTCATCACTGTATACTGGAATTTCAAGTTTTTGAAAGAACATCAAATGCTATCTCTTCAGTTATGGGTTTGCTTTTGTCTATGTCATTGACTAGCTCTGATTGTAAGATTGTATGTTCAGTGAAACACTTGACATCTTGAAATGTACTTGTCAAGTCAGATTTTGAAACAAGTAATGAACATTATACATCATGGAAAGTCTTATAAACTACGAGGTAGACCTCATATCTTATAAAGTTTCATGTTGATTGATATGTTTTTGTTTTTTATATTGAAAACATCATTATCCTTCAGGTTCGGTGAGGTACAGATGTGACAGCCCAGACTAGAAGAAAGGAGGATTGAGAGTTGAACCATGTGCTTTAGCAAATGAGCTCATTTTGTAATAACTGACCGGTCACTTTGCTGTTTAGAAGCATAATTACTCAAAATAGAAGTAATAGAAAATAGGAGAAAAACTAAAAGTTTAGAAAATAGAGAACATAGCATGAAAAGTGTGGTCAAAATATGATTAGAAGAAAGAAAACATATATAAACGTTTAATTTTGATGAATTTAGTAGTTTTTAATTTTAATAAAATTAAAATTTTCAAGTGTGTACCCCGAGATCACTTTTCAGAGTCTTAAACTGGCTTCCATAAAGACTGCTGAGCTCGGGCTAACTGAAATCAAAACAAGATTCCATGATATAAAATGTTTTCTTAATTAGTATTATAAAACATGAGCAATGTATAGTATAGTATAATAGCAAGAACCCAGTCTCTAGACAGAAGAAACAAATACTGAAACTTGTGGAGTTCTAAATGTCTTTATAAGTCTTAGAAATTTTAATCTTGTACTTTCAGTATCTCCAAGTATGAAGAAAACTTTATCCTATCTAAGATTATATTTTAAAACCTGTTATGTTTTCATAGTTTAGACTCTCATTAATATTTTTTGCACTCCATTAATGATGGTTATAAATTCCTAAGAACCTTAACTTTACATCTTGGTCTTTTTTATTTTTCCTGCCAGATTTTGAGATGATATGGGTTGATCAGGGCTTCGTTAAAGGGTTCTAGTTCAGTGATTTTTAGGTATTGGAGGTTTAATGTTCTGTGTTATAATGTTCTTCAAATGATTCTTAGCTATTTTATAAGGGCTAAGATGAAAGGTGAGAAAGAAGAAAGTCTCTCTATGGCTCATACAACAGTAGAATACAAACCAATGAAATGGGTATCAGTATGTTAAGGTCTTTCTGTCCAAGACTGGCAGATAAAGGTGACATGACAAAGCAAAGGAGCCAGCAGTTGCCTCAGATAACTAGAAAAAGCCCAACCAGAAAAAGAGTGGATCCTTAGAAATTGATCACTGGATGGTTACTGATTCAAACTGGCAGGAGCACATATAGTCATCTATTATTCCTATTGACATGTAAGATTTGATGTAAATGTGGAAGTATTTTATGCCAGTAATCTAAATCTATAAGTGGCTCTGGGAAATTTTATTTTTTTACATGTTTTAGCAGCTGATTTTTGCACCAGAATACAAACAAGGTGATTCAGACAAGGTGAGAAACCACAAAATTATTACAGAGAAATGAAAATACTAGAACATACAATGTAGTTTTTCATTGGGATAATTTCTGTTTAAATAAATTTTATGTATTTATAGTCATGATAATTTATATTACTATGTGTATATGTGTGTCTATATGTGCCATGTATATGAAAAAGGGCATAAGAATAAATGCTATCGCATATATGTGCAGGTTAGAGGAAAATCTTCTGAAATAGATTTTTTTTCACCTTTCCTTCAGGTATCAAACTCATATCAACAGGGGTCACACTTCTGAGCCACCTGTCACTTTGGTCCTGCAATGATCTCTTAGTTCCTTGGGATTGTCAATCTTAGAAAGTAATGTGCATATACAGGAGATGGAAAAATAATAAATTCATTTTTACTTGACTTAAATGTAAGGTCTGATTTCCTGAGAATGGGAGAGAATATATGAACTTTATTTTTAGGGAAAAAATTCTATTCATTCTTTTCCTGCTTAGCATCAAAAACATCAAGAGTGATTAGAATGTTCAAAAATATACAAAGGAGCACTTGTAGACATTAGATGTTTTATTCAACTGTTCTATGCAATGGTCTTGTGAAAGAGTCAGACAAGAAAGAAGGAAGAAAAAGAAAAAGAAAAGAAAGGGAAGACATTACCAGACCTTTGCTTTGGAGTATTTAGCATCTAGAACATCTTCTACATTTTGCAAACGTAACAAAAAGGATTACACAAATATCCACTTTGCATAATTAAATTATCTAGGATTATTTCATAAAACATTTTCACTAAAATATATGTCAATGGTTTGATATATTACTATCATTAGAAAAAATAAATAAAATTAGAATCAGTAGTACCATGTATAAATTAACTTTTATGTCATTGTTTTGAATTTGTAATTTTCATTCTTCAAATCAGAAGACTTTAGTCATGAGGTTAACAAAATTCCTTGCTATATCTTAATTTAGATAAATAAGATATAAAATTGAAATAAAAGAGATTCTAATAACAAGGATGAGGACAATGCAGAAATATTAACTGACAATCTTTCCAAAGAAATATTCAATGTGATATTTAAATATAAAGAAAAGCAAAACTAATGTATAAAATTCTTAATATAGAAATCTTACATAACCAAATAAAGTGAAATAAATATACTCTTGACCTCTTTAACCTCAGGAAGAAACCTGTATGAAAATGGCTCAAGAGTCTTGAAGATCTGTTTGCTTTGGATCATCCACTAATCGAACTATGTTTTTTTGAAGTTTTCAGTTAAGTTTTGTCCTTTTGCTTTATGACCCTAAATCAAATCTCATAAAGGAGCTTTATCTCTCTTTAGAAACAGCAGAGAAACTTTTTCAAGAACCAAGTTCAAGAGTGCTTATTTATATTACCATCTGCCTCCTCTCAAATACCAGTCATGACGTCCTAACAGTTTTCTTACAAATGAGTGATTCTCAAACAAGTGTCCTTCAGACCACCAGAGCCATAGTTAACTAAGCTACATGCAGATTCTCCAAATTCAGCTGTAAATTACTAGGAGAGATCTTGTGGTATTTTCCCTGAGACCATATCATTTCATCAATCACATAGATAATTCAATACAGGGCAAAGTTTGAGACACCCCGCTAAACAGATGTGTTATTGTCAGTGCATGTCTCCAAATCTCATGTATTCCTTGTTATAACATTCTTCTTGCACTGAAGCAACTCCACGAAGCAAGCATCCATTGATGAAAGGAAGGCATCTGGCTGAGAAGGACAAAGCTTGTGAATAGGAAGTGTAACAGGTGATTATTTTTCATACATTGACTCTTGAATGCCACAGTTCACAACTGCAGGACAATTTTTTTTTTCTGTAGACTAGAGATTAGTCAAATATTTTGCAGTGACAGTTTCTAATGTGATAATAACTGTGAGCAATGAGCTCTATGAAAGCAGCTGAAACAATAAGCAAAGGTCAGACCTGAATTCTACTTAAATTATATTTGTGATACTGGAATTTGATTTTATTTAAGAAATTATTATTAGTTAGATGTAAAAAATCACACTTAATTCCCATGGTTGTAACAAGAGAAACAGTGGGCAGAATTTCCACTGTAGTTTCCCAATCACTACCCTAAAGTTTCTGCCTTAAAAATTTAAATTTTTCTAAAGAGTACTATCAAAAACCACACTGCTGAGGCTGCCTAGAAGTGCTTCTCATACTGATATTCAGGGTCAGGTACCTATGAGTCATGATTTCTTAAGAATTATATATGGGGTTAATATGCACTATTACAAGATATTAATAATAATAATCAGCTTTTTTATTTCTGACACCACTCATCTCAAGTCCTTTGTTGGAGAGGGAAAGGAGAAAGGGCATAAGGAAATTATATTTCCAAGAATTCTTTGGAGAGCCTGGCTTAGACTTGCTTATCAGCAGCACATGTGGAGATGTGGAGGATTCTTGACTTCAGAGACCTGGGAGGGGGAGAAAATAACACAGAAACAGGGTGGAGCCCCTTGTTCTTATTACACTGCTTACAGGTCTGTCTGATTCATGCTGAGTCTAAAGCCATCTAATAGAAGAGCTGACATTGTTGCATATGAATCATATTTTCTGAATCCTGAGTCATTGTAGTTGTGTTTTCTTTTGAAAAAATATGATGACTGTATGGTCAAGTAACTGCATTACAATTCAATCCAACAGAAAACAAAATCTCAGTAAATACCAAGACCTTACTTTTAAGACCTTTTAGGCTTTGTGCTAGTTTGAAGGAAAGTGCCTTTCCTTTAGATGTCTTGAGCCTATTCAAGAGATCACAGATTAAAAGTCACATAGAAGAAATATCCCCATGCCTTTGTGCCTCCATCTTTTACACCTTTTATGGCCTATCATTTTCTAGTATCTTATCTTCCTGTCTTCACCAGCAGGGTCTCCAGTCTTTGCCATATTTTTCTACTTCTGAAATATTTTCAAATATAGACAGCTGTAAAAATTATTTTCTCACACATATTTTTCCCTTATGTAAACACCTTTATTCATTTCTGATAAATCCAGGTATAGAAGTAAAGACTTATCAAATGTGTTATTGTCAAATTGGCTAGATTTGAAAACACCTCCAAGACATTCCTCTGGAAATGGCTAGACTGTCTGTAATAATATTTGCAAAGAAATTTGAGATAGAATATAGCTCCTGAATTTCAGTGTTAATTTTATAGTTTTACTTTAGAAGTTCTACATAATTTAGTTTCATGTTAATCACTCATTTTATATGTAGATGATATATATTAAAAATGTTTCATGAGAGAAATTTAAAGTCAAAAGCTACAACCAATCTTGAGTGATCAAATACAAAGGACCAACGATTACTTTCCAGTTTCTTTCTCCTCCAGCCATGCTCTATACAGCGCCTTTGCCAAACCATCACTGTCTTTACTTATATATCTCTTACACACAATTTCTATCTTGAATGTTCCTTAGTGGAAAAACGTTCAGGCGGTTGTTAATTGTCTGTTAAACACAACACCTTCCTTTAAATGTCTTACATATCTTCAAATTTCTATCATCTTTTGTGATATTTTTACATTCATTGTTTTTTTTTTAAAAAATGACTTTATTTTACAAAACAAAGATAAATGCACAGATTTTAAACATTTTTTGCTTAAAATTATACATTTTTGTCAGTACTGTTTTTTTAGATATTAAAATAATTTTTACATAAAACTATGTGAATATATTTTTTAGTCAGTACTTGATTTTTTCGAGGGCTTGACAGTATGTATTGAAAACCTAATAGTTACCATAAGCGTAAAGTACATGCAAAACAAAACGCAATATGGAAATAGTCAAAGTCTTCTTCTTTTGTAAATATATATATATTTTTGTTTTCTTTATTTCTTGGACTTCATACAGTCTGTGAGTTGTTTCTGGGGGAGTGCAAGCCTCTGGGGTTAGCATCCCAATATCAGTGACTGCATATTATGTCTGTTCTTTTGTGACTGGGTTATCTCACTCAGGATGATATTCTCTAGATGCAGCCATTTTCTTAAGAATTTGGTTAAGTCATTGTTTCTGGTGGCTGAGTAGTATTCCATTGTGTAAATGTACCACAATTTTTGTATCCATTCATCTTCTTAAGGACATCTGGCTTCTTTCCAGCTTCTGGCTATTATAAATAGAGCTGCTATGAACATTGTGGTGCATATATCTTTGTTGTGTATTAAAGTGTCTCTGGGGTATATGCCCAGAAGTGGAATAGCTGGGTCTTCAGGTAGTACTATATCCAATTTTTTGAGGTATTGCCAGACTAATTTCCAGAGTGGTTTTATTAGTTTGCAACCCCACCAACAGTGGAGAAGTGTTCCTCTTTCTCCGCAGCCTCTCCTGCATCTGCTGTCATCTGATTTTTGGATCTTGGCCAATCTGACTGGTGTGAGGTGGAATCTCAGGGTTGTTTTGATTTGCATATCAAAACATTCATTGTTAAGAAACATTTCTCTGTTGATCACAGCTCCTTCTACTATCCATGAAAAGAAATGGAGGTTAAAGTCAAGAGAAAGAGTAATCTGTCTGTGCTGGATGTAGAGTTTTTAACAGGTCAGAACTGTGGAAATAGGCAAGGATTTTTCCCTTTAGTAGTATGATATGATACCTCTCTACCCAATTTCTATCTATGTCCATCAGTTCTAATTTAAGCTTCATAGTCCATAGGGGAGAAAGCCTCTTTCATCCAGACTGATTTACAGAGTGGTTGTATACCAGTTTACAATCCCACCAGCAGTGGAGAAGTGTTCTTCTTCCTTCACATCCTCACCAGCATCTGTTGTCACCTGAATTTTTCATCTTAGCCACTTTGATTGGTATAAAAAATCTTAATCATTACTTAAGTTAAAAGTAGCAATTAAAAACTGTGTGCCAGATAAAAGTTTTTGTGTATAAAATGGCCAAGAGAGGGAATAGCATGCTCCAAGTGCTTATAACCTAAGGCTAGAAAAATGATATAAAAATTATATGAAGAAAATAAAGAAATAAAGATTAATTATATACTATAATTGATAATGATTAAAACAACAACAACAATCTTTTCATCAAGGAAACTGTCCTACACAAAGATAAGGGAGGTGTCAGCATGATTAGAAAAAAAAAATGAAGGTATTTCTACTCATATACCCTCTATCACAGGCTTAATGGAAAAGATGATAAGACTCTATGGGAACTGATTCACATTCCTGATGCCTGATTAGGAATGTCAGATCAAGATACATGTGAAAACAGGTTATTGTATGTATGACCCTGTGCTCAGTCCAATGTTTGGCTGCAAGTATACACCTCTGTATTTGTCAGACTCTGTTAGAGCCTCCCAGGAGACAGATATTTCAGGTCCCTATAAGCAAGCACTTCTTTGCATCAGTGTCTGGGTTTGGTGTCTGTATATGGGATGGACCCTAGGTGGGGCAGTATCTGAATGTCCTTCCTTCAGTTTCTGCTCCACACTTTGTCTACATATTTCCTCCCTTGAGTATTTTGTTCCCACTTCTAAGAAGAACTGAATCTTCTACACTGTCTTCTTCTTGATCTTCATGTGGTCTGTGAATTGTGTGTTGGGTATTATAAGCTTTGGAGATAAAATCCACTTATCAGTGATTGCACGCCATAAGTGTTCATCTGTGACTTGATTACATCACTCAGGATGATTGCTTCTAGTACCATCCATTTGCCTAAGAATTTCATGAAGTCATTTTTTTAAAAGCTGAGTAGTTTTCTATTGTGTAAATGTACCATATTTTCTGTATCCATTCTCCTACTGAAGGACATAATGGTTATTTCCAGCTTCTGGCTATTATAAATAAGGCTGCCAGGAACACAGTGGAACATGTGTTCTTGTTATATGCTGGAGCATCCTTTGGATATATGCCCAGAAGAGGATATCAGATCCCATTACAGATGGATGTGAGACACATGGTGGCTGCTGGGATTTGAACTCGGGACCTCTGGAAGAGCAGTCAGTGTTCTTAACCACTGAGCCATCTCTCCTTAGGTGCTTCTCCAACATTTAGTACTCGTAGTGGAGAGTTCTTTGTTTAGCTCTGTACTCCATTTTCATTAGAGTTACTTGGTTCTCTGGGATCTAAATTCTTTACAGCAATCTAAGATTAGTTTTCTACAGTATGATACAAAAAAATTGTCCAATTACAACTTGAAGTTAATGCCTTAAAAATATGTTTCCATTAATTCTTAAGTTTATACTGTCTCCACCTGAAACTATTCTTTCAAGCACAGTAGTCAAGTTCAATAAAAGGAAAAAAGTAAGAAAGTAAGAAATATCACTTAAGCTTTTAGAATATACTTGTATATTTGCAAAGAATTACAATGGTCTATAGTTAAGAAAATAAAATAATTTAACTTAATTCCCAAGAAAAATAAAATCAAGGAAAGTTCTGGGATTCTTGGCCTTTGTATTTTTTTCCATAATAGTTTAGATATCTTATGTTGAATATTAAGCACTTACAATAATTTTTCTGAGCACTTCCACAAATAAGCCTCATCTGCAATGATTTTGAAAGAGTTAACTATATACAGATGCTCATGATTTTCTAATATGAGTTTGGATATTAATAAAAAATAATATTTTCATTTGAACTTAGTAAGTTGAGATTAGCTAATGAAATTGTAAAATTATTATATTCTATAGGATAGAAGAGCTTTTACATATTGTCATTTCTAAAACAGGAGGAATATTCCCAAATCAATATGCTATAATTTTCACACATTATCCCACTAGTAGAAGTAGAATTTACATGAAAATATCCCATCAATACTAAAGATAAATCTTCCAAAACAATATTAAGGCTTTCAGAGAGAATTCATGTATTTCAAATTGTGAACTAGATAATACCCGCAGTTTACGTGACAGTGTTACCATGATGATTGCTTATGTTCAATGCTAGTAAACAGACAATAACTTTGTTGAAAATACTTTGAGAATACACCAGTGACTTCAATTTTTCCTAGAGCAGAATGTTTTCAGTCCATGTGAGTGATGTTCAATCAAATCTTCAGCCAAGGTCATAATTTCTACATTGTTTGCACACACATGCTGTCTTTATTGGGGTATCTTTACTGTAACAGAGACCATGACCAAAAATTAAGTTGGGTAGAAGGGGTTTATTTGTCTTACATTTCCATGACACTGTTCATCATAAAAGGAAGTGACAGGAACTAAAACATGTCAGGAACATAAAGGCAGGGAATAATGCAGAGACCATGTAGGGGTATTGCTTACTGGCTTGCTTCTCCTGCCTTGCTCAGCCTGATTTCTTATAAAATCCAAAACCACCAGACCTGGGATTGCACTACTCACAATGAGGTGGACCCTTCTCCATCAATCACTAATTTAAAAATTGCTGCACAGCCCTGCTTAAATCCTGTTCATATAGATCTTAAGAAAACTTTTTCCTAATAGAGGTTCCCTCCTCTCAGATGATTTTAGTTAGTGTCAGGTTGGCATGAAACCATGCAGCACACAAGTCTTCTTTTACTCAAGAAAGGAGGAAAACAGAATTTTTGAGAGCTAATGGACTTGGAAAAGAAAAAAAAATCTATCATGTCAGTTTATTCTGTGATAGTAAAATTCATGTCTAAAGCAGTACAACTATGAAATGCAACTTGCATCAGTAGAACCAATTGCTTTAATGTTTTATAAGTGTAGGAGAAGCAGGAGAAAAAATAGCACACTAGGGATTTGAAATGATCCTAGAATATGCCTTTGAAAATTACAGCAATTAAAGCAAAGATTGATTGAACTGTCTTCTTTGCTATGAAGCTTGTGAGCCTTGCTTGCATCTGGAAAGTCACACTGCATCCTACCTTTGGCATCTATAAGTAGGCCCTAGTTGAACAGAAAGGCTCATTAGTCCTTGTATTTATCATATACCTAGAACATCTGGATATTGCCCTTTAAAACAGCACCAGGTTACACAAACAAACAATTTCTCAGCCCTGACAAAGACTCTTGAGTTACAGAATTGACATTCTTTGGGTTAATGAACTAGTGCATTTGGGTATCATAGACAGGTTATTTAGAAGCCAATTCACAAGTTTATGAAATCTTTAATGTCATGTTCCATAATGTCCTAAATATGTTTTTAGGTTTCTACTGAATTTGAGAAAACACACACCTTTGAATAGATTCAAGTTCTCTTAGAATGTGTTGGATTAGGATTAAGACCTCAAAGAGCTCATGGATAGGGCAATGTTAGCCAGACAAATGAGAATAATGATTTGACTTGTTTTGCTTTTGATGGATAACAAAGTGATATTTAAATTTCTTTTCAAAGAAACACCATGCTTCTAATTAAAACAGCATGCGTTGGCAGATACAATGAGATGATTTAAGTAAAATCTATAGTAACACATTTGCCCAATAGAAAAAGAGAACATTGGCAGAGATGACTGGAATTAGAGGGCATTTGGAGGCAATGTAGAAACCTAATACAATGGAAGTTCCCTAGAATGATTGAGAAGCACTGTAGCTAAGAATCCTAGTAATGGGGGATGCAGAGCCTAAACCAGCCATCTCTAAATAAGCATATTTTCCATCATTGTTACTGGGAGATCAACCCAGCCACAAAACGTTAGACCTTCCTTCACTATAGGGTTGAGTAATGGTAGTGCAGGACTTGGAGAAGTGCCTAACCCATGACTACTCTAATTTGAAACCCTGCCAAGAGAGGGAGCTCACTTTTGAAATTGCAAGGAACCAGAGCATAGACAGGCCCAAAATAAAGGATAGAAATACAAGACTTAAAAAATATATCAATGATTACTAATGATATTTGGCTTCACTCAAAGATCAGTGACAGGCCCAGTTGCCTTCAAAGAGGCATCATCACATAATTGATGGACAAAAATGCAGAGACCCACAGCTAAACCATAGGTTTGTCAGATCAACATTGCAGAATAAGGGAGGGATTTCAGGATCAAGACAGTTCCAGGATAACCTGCAAACACAGTCCACACAATCAACTAAGCAGTTCTCATGGGGGACCACAAAGACAGAATTAAAAATCAAGGACACTGTATGGATTGAGCCAAGTCTCCTGCTTATATGTTATAGTCCAGTTGCTAGGTGTTCTTGTGAGATACCACACAATGAGACAGAAGATGCCTCTAACTCTTTTGCCTATACTTGAGACCCTTTTTCTCCTACTAGCTCACCTGTGCAGGCATAATATGAGGGCAGGTACTTATTCTTACTGTATTTGTTTTTGTTTTCCTTCTATTATTGGATAGTTTATGCATTTAAATTTCAAATATTATTCACATTCCAGGTTTTTTTCCTCTCTCATCACCCTGCCCTTGCTTCTATGAGGATTCCCCCCTTTAACCCATCCAGTCTACCTCAACACGCTGGCCTTTCTCTACACTGGGAAAATGAGCCTCCACAGGACCAAGGGCTCTTTCTCCTATTGATGCCAAACAATGCCATCCTCTGCTACATATGCTGGTAGAGCCATGAGCCCCGTATATGTACTCTTTGGTTTATAGTTTAGTCCCTAGGAGCTCTGGGGTGGGGGATCTGGTTGGTTAATATTGCTGTTCTTTCTATGTGGTTGAAAGTCCCTTTAGATCCTCCAGTCCTTTCTCCAGTTCTTCTGTTGGTGTCCATTTACTCACTCTGATGGTTAGCTGTAACCATATTAATCTGTATCAGTATGGCTTTGGCAGAACCTCTCAGGAGATATTCATATCAGGCTCCTGTTAGTAAGCAATTCTTGGTATCAGCAATAGTGATTGGGTTTGGTGGCTGCATATGGGATGGATTCCCAGGTCAAGCAGTTTCTGGATGTCTTTTTGTTCAGTCTCTGTTTCGCTCTTTTTCTCTCTATTTCCTCCATTGAGTATTTTGTTTCCCCTATTAGAAGGACTGAAGTATCAAGATTTTGGTCTTTCTTCTTCTTGAGCTTCATATGGTCTGTGAATTGTATCTTGGATGTTCCTAGCTTTTGAGCTAATATTCACTTATCAATGATTGTATGCCATGTCTGTTCTTTTGTGTCTGGGTTATCTCATGTAGGATGACATTTTCTAGTTCCAGCTATTTACCTAAGAATTTCATGAAGTCATTCTCAGGGAATCACCATCCCTGACCTCAAGCTATATTTCAGAGCAATTGTGATAAAAACTACATGGCATTGGTGCAGAGACAGGCAGGTAGATAAGTGGAATAGAATTGAAGTTCCAGAAATGAACTCACACACCTATAATCACTTGATCTTTGTTTTCATGTTTGAATAATAATTATTATTAACTTAACATACTAATCACTTCCCCCAGGTCTCTCCACCCCACAGTATATCCACATTTCCATCTTTCCTTCTCCTCTGAGATGGTGAAGGTCTCTCTTGTGTATCCCCTAACCCTAGCAGTTATGTATGTTCAGGGATAGGCTTATCCTTTTCCAATGATATTACATAAGGCAGCCTAGATAGAAGAATATATTCCAGAGACAGGCAGTAGCTTTAGTAATATCCATTGTTCCAGTTGCTCAGTGAACCACATAAAAACTAACCTGCCCATCTGTGATATATGAGAGGGGGTGTTAGGTCCATCTTCTATATACTAGTTAGTTGGTGGTTTAGTCTCTATGAGCCATAGGGTCCAGGTGAGTTGACACTATTTCTCTTACTGTGGAGTTTCTATCCCGTTTGGGGACCACAATCCTTACTGCAGCTGTTCATAAAAGTTGCCAAATTTCATCCACTGTTCAACTGTGATACTATGCATCCGAGTCAGCTGATGGGAGGAGCCTGTCAGTTGATAACCATGATAGATTTCTGCCTGCAAGCATAACAAAGTATCATTAATAGGGTCAGGGAGTGGTGCTTACTCATGGGATGGTTCTCTAGTTAGACCTGTTATTTCTTGGCCATAACCACAGTCTCTGCTCCTAACTAGACAGGATAATTTTGGCCTTAAAGTTATGTGTGTAAGTTGGTTTCCTTATCTCACTGAGGTTTCTGCCTGGCTACAGGAGTTAGCTTCTTTAGGTTCCATATCTCTACTGCTGTGAGTCACAACTAAGGTCACCCCTATTGATTCTTGGGAGCCTCCCTTATTCCAGTCCTCTAGAATGTCCTCAAGATGCCCTCTTTGTCCCACTCCTGACAGTTACAGATTTCCATTCATTCCTGTGTGTAAGTGGCCATCTCTCTCCTGTCTCTCCCCATATCTGATCTCAAATGCCCCTGTACCCTTTCCATCACATTTTCCATCCACCAGCATCTTTTATTCCACATTCTAAGGGATATTTAAGCATCCTTGATTGGATCTTCCATCTTGTTTAGCTTAGGAATATTGTATAGGTATCCTTTCTTTATTTTATCACTAATAATCCACTTATCACTGAGTATATACCATGCATGTTCTTTTGGGTCTTGGATACCCCACTCAGGATGATAGTCTCAAGTTCCTTTCATTTGTCTGCAAAATTCCTTATATTTTGGTTTCTAATAGCTTAATAGTAGTCCATTGTAGTTTTGCCACACTTTCTTTATCTACTCATCAGTTGAGGGACAGCTAAGTGGTTTCCAATTTCTCGCTACTAGGAATAAAAGCTGATATAAGCATAGCTGAACAACTATCCCTGTAGTACAGTGAGGGAACTTTTGGGTATAGGTCCAGTAGTGATATAGCTGGGTCTTGAGATAGAACTATTTGAATTCTTCTGAGAAACCACCAAAGTAGCTGTACAAGTTTGCACTTCCATCAGCAATGGAGGACTGTTGCCCTTGCCCCACATATATATGCTATAACTTGAATTTTTTATCTTAGCTATTCTGACTTGTGTAAGTCATTTTAATTTGCATTTCCCCAATAACTAAGAACATGAAATGCTTCTTTATGTGCTTTTGACCATTCGTGATTCATCTGTTAAGAATTCTCTGTTTAGTTCTGTACCCCTTCTTTAAATTGGGCTATGTTGGTTGTTGATATCTAATGTCTGAGTTATTTATGAATTTTTGATATTATTCTCTAACAGATGTAGAGTAGGTGAAGACCCTCACCAAATCTGTAGACTGCAAATTTGACAATGTCTTTTGACTTACATATGTTTTCAGTTTCATGAGGTCCCATTTATCAGTTATTGATCTTAGTGCCTGAGCTATTGGTGACCTGTTCAAGAAGTTGGCTCTTTTACCAACAAGTTTAAGGTTATTCCCCACTTTCTCTTCTATGAGATTTAGTATATCCAGTTATAAGTTGAGTTCTTAGATCCACAATTTTGTGCAGGATCATAGATATGGATCTATTTGAATTCTTATACATTATTCATCCAATTAAACCAGCATCATTCACTGAAGATGCTTTCTTTATACTTAATGTTTGACAAAGTAGGCAAAAGCATACAATGCCAAAAAGAAAACAACTTATTATAAATTGATATGCAGTGTTCTATTGATTTACATTGGAATTATGATTTTTTTAAGGAAACTAGAGACAGAACAGATGTGGGAGTTAGATGTGTGTGTATGCATGTGTGTGTGTGTGTGTGTGTATGCATGTTCATGTGTGTATGTGTGTGTGTGTATGTATGTTTGTGTTGTGGTTGGGTAAAATAATAAGGATGGAGTAGTGTGGTCTGGATATAATGTGTGAGAGAAGAATTAAACACACATATACACACACACACATACTTGCTTTGAAAAATACATACAGAGAAATATGTGATCTTCACAAACTAAAATGTAAAAAAAAGTACACAAAGAGATGTAGTACAAACTAAATGGACAATTCAACTTGATTTATATTTTTGAATCACAGAAAAAATTGTAATTAAATTAAAATTGTAAATCGTAACTAACTAGATCAAAATTCTGGGTATATGATGTATGACTATATTATATACTCTATTTTCTCAACAGTGTATCACAATTTAAAAAGCTGTTTTTCCCCATTAGAAGAGCATGCCCACATCTTTTATAAAGTTACAAATTAAAGCCTTTTTTCATAGCATTAACGACACATATCCAAAATACCCAAAATAATTTTATTGGGTATTTTCTTTTGAGAGAGGTACCTGAATTCAATGTTAATGTAAAGCTTGTCAATTTTGCAAATGTAAATGTGGATATGTGTAACTGGCCTTTCTTAAGGAATCTGTGATCTAAAGCTTCATTTTATAAGGACCATATGGAAAAGCAAAAGAATAGATGCCTAAAAAATAAAAACATACACATAATGAAAACCAGAGTTGCTTTCTTTTAACTATACTGTTATTAGCACATTCAGATGCAAAGGCTGACATTAAACTCCCATATATACTAACAAGTTCAATGTTTTCATTCCACTGCTTTCTGTTATAGTTCTTTAAAAGCAGTGCTACAAAGAAAGACTTAGATAACTCTTACCAGCACAGTCCAGTGTTAAAACACGTTAATTACCCTCAAACTCCTGCTTTGGGTTACCTAGTATAGTTAACTCTGCCAGATGTAATTTTGCTATTGAATAATCTGATTTGCTGACAACATACACTGCCTTAAAATAGGAAGTGCTTAGGTGACTAGTGCCCAAATCACACATATTCTTTTCATTAAAGTGGAATGTGAGTCTAAATTTAGCTTTTATTTACATTTCCTGTCGTACCTCCAACAAACAGATTTCTATAACATCTCCATGAAAATAAACAGAAAAGTTTATATATTTTAAGTTAACTGCACTGGAAGAACCAGAAACTAAACATCAGTTAGAGACTTTTCTAATATTTTTATTAATTATTGCATTCTTTGCTGTTTCAATGACTATCAAACAAGTAATTCCTACTACAGAAAAATCCATTGACCATAGAATTTCAGATCTTTATTCAACTATATGTAGAAAAATTGAAATTATTCTTGTATGGCTTAAGAAAAGATTGCATTCAGGGTGTTTATGCAACATATTAAGTACTTGGGATGCCTCAAAAGCTTCTTAACTTCAGAGATGACAATGTGTCTTAATTATGTAAAAAAAATTACTAAGGAGAAGAAAGTTCTTTTCTGTCAAAAGAGAAAAGAAATATTTTGCTATGAAAGACCTTCGAGCTAAGCATTGCTTAAGTGGTCTTCCAAAAGAAGACAAGAATGTCATTTTCTTTTGTCACTTGGCTTTATCTCTATAGAGGCTATATTATTTAATCAGAATTGTCCTTTAAATGAAAAATCTGTCCACAGTCTACCATGTGCTCAAACAAGAAAAACTGGGTATTAAATCTGAATGTGCTATATTTTTCAAAAATATATTTTATAAGTAGACAGTTATTCTGCTTATATTGTTCATCAATTTTCTTGAATCTTTCAACTTGTATAATATATTAAATATCTAAAAGGTATAAAATAACTTTAACTATTGATATATACGTGTAGATAGTAATATAAAATCTTGTCATAAATTCAAACAAGCAAATGACTCTATCTAAACAGAGATTTGGAGCATTGTTCTACTTTACTGGGAGTGTGCTTTTATAGTTACATTGCATAGCAGTTGGCATGATTTATTATAATTATTAGAATGGGTTATAAATGATGGCCATAGAATGTCAATTTTCGATATTTAAAATAAAATTTTCTGTTGGCCAAAGTATAAACACATCCTCTATTTACTGTGTAACTTTGTACTCCAGGCTCAGTTTATATTATAAGAAAAAGAAGGAGAAGAAAAAGAAGATAAAGAAGAAGAGGAAGAAGAAAAGGAAGAGGAAGATAAAGAAGATGACAAAGAAAAGAAGAAGAATGGGCAGGAGGAGGAGAAGAAGAAGATATGAAACATGTCAGGTTATGGAGATCTGCTGAGACAAGGGCTTCTGTTTGCTGACATATTGCTACCTGCCAAACAACCAAAGAAAATAAACCCAGGTTAATTTTCTATTTATGTAAAAAGTTTAGGTTGGAGAGATGGTTCCATTTTTTTCCATCTAAGGAAATGTTTCCCCTCTAAGGGTGAAGAAAATTAGTTCAGTTCACCACTATCATCATCATCAGTATCAACAACAACAGGACAGAGACACTGACTTTGTAGAGAAAGGCAAATTATAAAGATCATTCACTATTCACTCTTTGAAATTGTATCAATGAGCTCCACGTTAACTGAGACTCCATATCAAAAAATAAAGAGCATACAGCAGAAGAAGACACTTAACATCAAACCATAGTGTCTACACATTAGGGCATGTATAGACATACATGTTTACACAAGAGTATTCACACATAAACATGTATAGACAGATACATACAAACACCTAATCTCACCAATACATGTTCCAATGTGGGTGATTCCTTTTTTTAGTTTATGCCAATGTTGCCGGTCTGCAAACCTTTCGATTTGCCCATCTTGCAGTCCTGCCAGTCATATATCATCAAATTAATTTGTTCTAACCCCACTTTTCCACAAGGCAAAACTTTCCATTCTTACCTGGACATTAGATTCATAGCACACCACGAATCTATTTTATTTACCACATTCATATTCTGCCAATTTCTGCATATCCCTTTAATTATAATAGATTGCTAATTCTACGCTAATCACATGCTACATTTGGCTACTTACATGCTTTTGTTTACACATTTATTCTACCGAATATCTGATTTAAGATTTCTATTGCTATCCAACAAGGGGAGGAAAGGATGTATTACATACAGCTCACATTTGTAGTCTAGGATGAAGGGATAAAGGGGCAGAAACACAAGATAGGATTTTGGAGACAGGAATTACCCTTCTCCTCCAAAAACAAAAAGAAAGTGTAGGGCACTGTTTATTGACATGCTCCTCAGGGCTGGCTCAGGCTGATTTCTTATACAACTAAGGACAAACTCTGGAGGCACAGCAATGCCTGCAGTGGACTGGATACTCTTACAACAATCATCAATCAAAAAATGCCCCCCCAGCCTTGACAACATAAAAATCTTATAAAGCATTTTTGTCAACTCTTGTTCCTTCTTCTCAGATACATTTAAATTGAAAAACACCAATCATAGCAACACTTTTCCTTTTTTTGTTTCACATAGAGAGATTTTATTAATCTATAATCTTCACCTAACTTTTTATTTAGTGTGTGTTTATGCGTGTATATCACATGCACATATGCATGTATATGTTTTGAATGTATGCGACTCTTCATGTGTGTGCAAAAGGTCCAAATCTGAGTCTTCCTTGGTTATTATGTATACTTTATTTTTGAGAAGGACTCATACTGATGCTAGACCTTCCCAATTTGACTAAAATTGTTTTTAAACAACTGACAGATTCTTGTCTCTAACTTCCCAGAGTTTAATAAAAAGACTATCAAATAAGTGGACGCTGGGGAATCAGCAATTTCACAGCAGGTACTTAAACCACTGAGCAACTTCCTGAGCACCAAGAACATAGAGTTTCACGGAAAATAATTCATTTCATCCAGAAAGGCTGGCTTTATCAACTTTGTACATAAATTAAAAAAATTTTAACCTCTGGGTACTTATCCTTAACTGTAGCTAAATTGTTGCTGAGAGATTCTATGTCTGGTGGATTGACTTTTTTTTTTTTTTAAATCTAAATCATCTAGCATAAAAAACATATATTAGATTTAGAAAAGAAGTACATTTCAGGCTTTACTTTTCATATCCTAAATTGTCTTTAAAATTGAGTGGTAGTCAAAAAGGGGTTTCATATTTGTGTGTAAATAAAAAAGATTACTATAAAATCCACATATAAATCTCATAGTTTCATTGGTCAATCATATCAACATCAGGAAAGTTTTATCAGGTATTTTCTTACATTATGAAGATTTTTCCATATTTTCTATCATACATTATCACCATGTATCTTCTTCCTGTCAGAACCTCCCAAGTGTGCTCTCCTTTATATGAATTCCTTAATCATCATTCCCGTGAGGATCTGCATTGTTCCCGGGTGTCAATAAATGATGTGAACATCATCAGAAGGGGTTAGATTGTCGCTATCCTCTTACATACCATACTCTTTCTCATAAGCTGCTACAAATAATATTGAATAGAAATTTGTAACAGTAAAAATTATAAACAAGAAACTATCATAAACACCTCATAGCAGATACCTTAAACAAAATCACCACCCAAATCACTTCCTATAGAGAAACTAAAGATTATTACCATTCAATTAAAAGCTGTCATGAGCCACAGGAATGTCTGGGTCTGATTTTGCTTCATCTATAAACCTTGGTGTACTCTTACGTAAGTAGTGTTTACTGCTTACAGTAGCTAGTGTAAGATTATATTCTGCTTCAAAATACTATTCATTATCATAGTTTTAATTTTTTATTTTTTATTTACATTTCAATTGTTATCCCCTTTCCTAGTTTCACCTCCAGAGTCCCCCATCCTATTCCCCTTTTCCTTACTTCTATGAGGGTGCTCCCCCACCAACCAACCCACTCCCTCCTGCCTCCCTGGTCTGGTATTCTAATCAATGGCCTCTTCTCCCATTGATGAATGATGTGAACATCATCAGAAGGGGTTAGATTGTCGCTATCCTCTTACATACCATACTCTTTCTCATAAGCTGCTACAAATAATATTGAATAGAAATTTGTAACAGTAAAAATTATAAACAAGAAACTATCATAAACACCTCATAGCAGATACCTTAAACAAAATCACCACCCAAATCACTTCCTATAGAGAAACTAAAGATTATTACCATTCAATTAAAAGCTGTCATGAGCCACAGGAATGTCTGGGTCTGATTTTGCTTCATCTATAAACCTTGGTGTACTCTTACGTAAGTAGTGTTTACTGCTTACAGTAGCTAGTGTAAGATTATATTCTGCTTCAAAATACTATTCATTATCATAGTTTTAATTTTTTATTTTTTATTTACATTTCAATTGTTATCCCCTTTCCTAGTTTCACCTCCAGAGTCCCCCATCCTATTCCCCTTTTCCTTACTTCTATGAGGGTGCTCCCCCACCAACCAACCCACTCCCTCCTGCCTCCCTGGTCTGGTATTCTAATCAATGGCCTCTTCTCCCATTGATGAATGACAAGGCCATCCCCTGCTAGATATGGGGCTAGAGCCATGGGGGTCTCCATATGTACTCTTTGGTTTGTGGTTTAGTTCCTGGGAGCTCTGGGGGTCTGGTTGGTTGATATTACTGTTCTTATGGGATTTCAAACCCCTTCACCTTAAACAGGTAAATTTCAAGCATTCAAACAAGAATAGCAAGACTGAGCAAAATGAGTGTTGCAAATTATTTTATTGAAATTATGTGCAAAAATAATATTTATTAAATGAGAACTTTACATTTTTAACCACAAATTCAATCATTTATTCAAAAGTTCAGTTTTGAATTCTACAAATTGTAGGGGCTTCAAAGAAATATAATCCAGATATACTTGTAAATATTAAGATATACATATTAGGAAATTATACATAAACAAAAATTATCTCTTATCCATTGAACATATAATCTATGAACTAGAGAAACAGCACAGTTTATAAAATACTACCATATAAATCGAAGGACCAGAGATCAATCACCAGACACTTTATTAAAAAATTCCATTAATTGGGAGCTTGAGGTAACCATACACCAGTGTCAGGCAGGTCAGCCTGTCTAGTTTAATTAGTGTGGTCCAGAATAGTAAAAGACCTTATCTTATAAATAAAGGTGAGGATTTTCTTATGAAATAAAACTGAACTTGACATCTGGTATCTTATACCTGTGTACACCTGCACATGTATCTTCACACATATGTGTCCACATGAACCAAAATCTCTCCATATAAAAAACCAATTTTGCTAAAGTAGAGAGAACCTGCCCATAACTGTAGACTAGTGTGTAATTTAAAGGCACCAACTTTTTTATTTATTACTTTTTGAGCCTATGTTTAAATAACTTACTTACATTCATATGAGCAATGAATTCAAAAAACATAAGCTCTTTGAGTCCTCAGAGCTCACACACCTCTATTGTGGAAGCTGGACATTAGGGACAGAAGGACAGAGAGGTTAAGGTCAGCCTAAGCTCAACAGTAAAACTCTGTCTCAAAAACCCAAAGTAAGCCTAGAGAAATCAAATTTAAAAGCTAAAAACCTTAACATTTTAATAAACACAGAAAGCTACCAAAGCACTATGCAATGATATTTAATATGTATCTTAAATACTGTTTCTGGAAATATCTTAGGTGTATTTTATTAAGAGGAAATAATATGAGCTAAATCATCAGGGGAAATTTGCAAGCTGGGCGCTATGTAAAATATAATATATGTTATACTCTAATCACTGCTGTTATTGTGTTTTATCTGTAATCCTAGCCAATAATTGTGAATTTTGTTTTTAAATATATTTCCCCCTAAAGTTTTATTTCACTTTATAGACTAAATAAAATGCAATAAAATAGACATTACAACTTCAAGAAAGTTCATAGTTGATCTCAAAATCTTCTATGAATAAGAGAACAAAACTCTCATGGGAGGAAATGCAAGGTCTAATAGAGGAGCAGGGATTGAAGAGAAGATCACTGAGAAGCTATCTCACCTGGGTTTCCACCACATATGCAGTCACCTAATCCAAGCACTATATTTGATCTCCAAAAGTACTTACTGGCAGGAACCAGACAGAGATGCCCCCTCAGGGACTATGCTAGAGTCATATAGATACATCTGAGCATGCTTACAGCTAACCATTGGTCTGAACTCTAGGATCTCAATGAGGTTGCTAAAGAAAGGACATAAGGAGCTGAAAGCGGTTGCAACCTCATGGGAGGATAATATTATCAACTAACCAAACCCTCCAAAACTTTCATGGAGTTAAACACCAACTTTTGGGCATACTTTGAGAGACCTATCGATCCAGTTGCATATGTAACTGAACACAGCTGTGTCTGGCATCAGTGTGAGAAGAGGCTTTTGTCCCAGAGAGGGCACGTTGTCCCAATTCAGGGGAATGACAAGGCAATGGGTTGGAGAGGGGGATCAGAAGGGAATGCACCTTTGTAAAGGCAACTGGAGGGGGAGGGAATATGGGAACAGGACAGGGTAAAGCATAACATCTCAAATGTGAATACAAAGTATCTAATAAAAAAGAGAAAAAAGAAAAGAAAAAACGTATCTACTTAATACTTTTAACAATTTTATAGCTATGAAGAAAAAATTTTATATAAATAGCATTTTTGGATTTTGTGACTCTATTTCCTAGAAAAATAAAACACAGTGCCTCTTAAGTGAGCCTGAACATTGGTTGAGAACTTGAAAGGTACCCAATATTTAGATTTTGTCACATGTGACTCCTCTACACTTTTGCTGCTGTGTTCATATAACTTAATTTGTTACTGACTTCCCAACAATATTACTATAGACCTAAGCTAAAAAGGCCTTCATCTTTATTGGTTTATACTATATTCTATCATTCTGCCTATTGGTATTTATCTTATTTATTGTTTTCTTATTAAATATCCCCTGAATATGTAGCTAGAGTTAAACTATTTCTCTAACAGGACTTTCTCTTTAGTCTAAGATCATGGTTATTTAAATCCATTGTTTTTAGCATTTCTTGTTTTTGTTATAATGTGTTTGCCTTAGGAACAGTAAGTAAAAATGGCTAACCCAATTTGAAGGGAAAAAGAACATGTATTTTCAAAAGTTAGTTAGAGTGGTATAGTATGAGCCATCTGATACAGGTTTTTTGCTGTTTTGATTAAACAGTAAAGATTAGGACATGGCCTCATGTTTGTGGTTGGGAAGATTGAGTAAAATAATTATCTCTATAACAACTGACCATAGTGAAGGATCAGTGTTCACAAATCTCATTTAAAGTGGTCAAAGCATTCACTTTAAATCATTAATATTGGTGATTTTGTCCCTAGTCAAGTCTGAAGTTGTACTTGAACTGGATTTTGGTGGTTATATGAGCAACTAATCTTCCTCAACAGATTCAATAAATTAGTAAAAGCTTGTTCGGTGCTTCCAATGTACCAGATATTATGATAAGAGTGAAGATTCAGCACAAAATTTAGTTTCCTATTTAAATGTATAATTGACATAATGACCTTATTTCAAATTCAAAATCAAATAATTTGGGCATGGTAGCACAAATCTGTAGACTCAGGATTTGAGGTGTGGAAATAGGAGGATCCAGAGATGGAGGCTATACACTAAATTCAAGGCAACCTTTGCTGTGCTGCCAGACCTTATATATTTAAAAAAATAAGACAAAATCAAATAAGTAAGCAAATCATTTCTTTTATGCAGATTTAGTACTCTACTCAAATGTTGCATTCTTTATAAGAAATGTTGATAATATCTGGGAAATGCCTGGGTGCTTATAATGCTGGGAAGTGTCATTGCAGTCCTATTATATTGGAAATATTAATACAGTTCTGAGATGCTGAGCAGTTGGGTATTTATTTCCAACACTATTTGAGAAGAACAATGGACAAGTAGCATTCTTTTTCACTTTGAGAGACAGTGGAAGAATGTTGGCCGTTTGTCAATGATGCTCAGGTCCACTTTAAGTATAGTGCTTATTTCCAAAGGTGAAAATCAATCCTAGATACAGCCTGGTCAAGAAGTTGCAACCACTCACTCTACCTTACATATAGTTTTCCAGTTTGTTGGACATTCCCTGTCTTATGTTATAGGATCCAGCCTGTAGCTTAAATTCAAGAGCACTTCCTTCAAAAACTCATATCAATTACTGTCTTTGGAATCATTACAAAATTAAACCAAACAAAACGTATCTAGAGATCTGTGTGTCTATAATTTAGGCATCGTTGTCTAAATGGTTTGTTCTTTATTATTTCTCTCAGGTATGTTCAGCTATTAACTCTGTTTCTAAGACATTTTGACAGATAGTTGGGCAATAGTTTTCTTCAATTTGCTTTTCACTGATGAAGAGCTGGCCTTGGCTTGGGTCTTTTACATTGATAGGAGCCCTGAAGACAGCATAAAAAGAGAAT
Source organism: Micromys minutus (assembly GCF_963924665.1). Taxonomy (NCBI): domain Eukaryota; kingdom Metazoa; phylum Chordata; class Mammalia; order Rodentia; family Muridae; genus Micromys; species Micromys minutus. The sequence continues at coordinate 21,183,778 of NC_137982.1, read as the reverse complement.
ATTCTACTAACCTTACCAAGTTGAAAGTTATTCCACATTCAAAGGTCAGAACAACTTCAAGGTGGGCAATTCATTTAGAACTGACCTTCCACTGTTGAATATAGATGCTCTTGACACCAAACTACATAAAATTCTGATTTATCTGTATTCATCACTAATCCACATTAGACATAACCATTTTTTTCACTATCACAACTGCTTTGTCATATCAGCTCAAGAGCTCTACCCCTTCCTTATTGCTTATCACTGCACATGATTATTGACCAATCATGAAATGCCATTGCTCTGGGGATAGTATATTCGATGTTACTGATACTACCACTGTGAGAAGCAAACCATGACAGAGGTCATGGCTTACATCATCTAGTTCCTCTTCCTGTTTTCCCGCTTAAGCTTTTTTCATGGGAACCTTTATAGCTGAACTCATTCAAGTTATTACAAGCAAAATTATACCAAACCATTAAAAATATAACAAAGTAGGATTGATTGAAACACGTTCTTAGTTCAAGGTTAGTGATATGAAATTGCAGTTGTAAGTGTTTCAATTAGATTCTTGGAGGCAATTCCACAGTATTATAATGTGAAATTTTGTCAACAGAGATATGTGTGTGTGTGTGTGTGTGTCTGTGTGTGTGTGTGTGTGTTTCTGTCATTCTGTCTGTCTGTCTGTGTGTCTGTGTGTTTCTCTGGGTGTGTCTGTGTATAATATAAACATATGTCATATTTAATTATATGTTTTTCAAATAGAGAAAAAAGTTACCATCTATATTTATTTCTATATGGGCCCAACAAAAGTACAAATATTGTAAATAGAATAAACCATGCTTGTCATCAATCTTGATGCCATGAGAAATGCAGAGAACCTTTCATTATAATTCCTGGATCCATACTTACTAAGACCTGCAGGCATTTCTAAAAGAAGTGTTCAAATAATTACTCACAGTTTATCCAGGTGGAAGAATTTCAGTCAAAATTCAGTTCAAGTTTTCTTAGTTTGTAGCATGTCAGCTATTGGGTGAAGCTAAAACTTAAATCCCCAACTTTATTCTCTAGTCTGTCTAACCTTCTCTGTTTAGTTGGCAATCCGAGTTTCCCTAGCTTTCCTCTGTCATTGACTTAAATCCTTTCCCATGTCCCTGCAGACCACTGCAGTGAACTCACTTAGAAAAAATAAACACAGAACTGAAGGAATGTCCTACTACAACCCAGTGGTTCAATCTGAATGACCAAGAAGAGATGACTTCATTATTTTAAATAATCAAGAAAAAAATGCTTGTGGAATTTCTGTATTTCCTACCTCTGAGAACATATAGGTTATTGAAGGGTTAAAATAACAAAGCTCTATTTTATTTTTACTATATTTTTTATGGAAGGTTAGAGAGATACAGAACCAAATATTCCCCATTGTCTATTCTCAATTATTAAATAAATATACTTCCAGTTTTTGAACATTATCCTGAAACAAATCAGTTATCAGACCATTCCATTGCTGTATTAGCAACAGCAAATGTTATTTATTAAAAGGGAGAAGTCGGTATGTCTGTGCCAAACCCAGGGGGCTTCCTTTTGCCAGTTAAACTTCAAGAGTGAATTATTGCATTTTTTGGTACCTGCAAAACACTCTGAGCATAACATTCTGTCATCCTTTACAACAGCAAATGGAAGTCATTTAAACCAGATGAGCAGTAGGCTGGAGATTTGGCATACCTACAGCAGAGGGCACAGAGCACCATGTACCTATTTCAAGAAAATGAAGAGTGGGTGGCTGGAAGAAAGAAAGGCTTTCCTCATTTAACCTCTAATTTACCATCTGTGATGAATTATTCCCGGCATTGCCCTCCTAATTGTTGTACCTACCATCAGTCTCCAGGGAGGAGCGACAACCTGAAGTAGATGAAAGCAAAGATTCAGAAGCGTGAATTCTGTAAGACAATGGCACCCACATCAGGAAGGAATCATAGAGAGTGTTTAATTTCTTATATACAAAATGGACATACTGATTATTAACATCAGAAAATTTGACTTTAGCAATATATCATCTATTTTGAATACATTATGACAAGACCCATGTAGTTCTACATTTGTATGTAATGGAGAGTCTTTGGTATATACATTTTCTTGCATAATTTTCAGTGTATGAAGATGATGTCAGTATATGTGCATTTCTTTTAGATAGATTGAAAGGAGCATGTTATACCTTCCACACAGGCCAAATTGATAAAACGGTCTAGTCACATTCTTTAAGAGTCCAAACTTTCCACAAGATGAAAACACACAACTGCTAACCACTAATTTACCGGGTATGGTAATTTTCTTCTATTTTACTATATATTATGTGTAGAAAAATGTTTAATAGCTAATTGATTTTTAAGCAAATTATTCCTCCCTTTCCAGTTTCTTATATTACTAAAAGAATTGTCTCTGTGTTTTATTAAAAATCTACTGAACACACAGCACATTCTTTGCTCTTTTTAAATTTTCTACACTTTTTATTTTCAACTTTTACTCTAGTTGTTTGTAGTTACATTTCCTGCACATTAGTAAACTCAGAACATTACCAATGCCTACACCGCATGCTTTCATCAAGGTTTCCTCCCTTGAAATCCATGCTTATGTATTTGGCTTCTCTATCAAAGACACCTAAGAGTGACCTCAAGAAACTATTTTTAAAAACTTCTCCCAATACTAAGCTTGCTCTTTCTTCAATCCTTCCAATATCTGGAAAAGGTTTCCAACCACTATATTGCTTAACTAGCATCTCTCCACTGGACTCAAACCTGATATCTTCATTTAGTCACAATAATCTGGCTTCTCTTTCATCAGAATACATAAAGAATCCGATGCCTTCTTACCAGCCACGCAGCTTTGGTCAAAATACCACGTCTATCTTTTTTTCTAAATTATAATACAAGCCTCCTGACAGATCTGCTTACTTCTGCCCTTCCATATTTTTGGTCTATCTTCAGCAAAACAGAAATACAAGTCCTTTAAAACAAAGACAGATTATTTCACTCCTACATTAAAAATGAGTTAACTTTAATAAATATAACAGTCAACTGTTGCTGCTTTCTCATCTTTATAGCTGGGACATCTCTTTTTCTGTCTCCCTATCCCTCTCTCTTTCCACCTCTGTTCTAATTCTGGAAAATACAGAGCTACATTACAACTCTAGGTCCAGGTTCTTGTTCTTCATTGTCTGCCATTATTTTACTATTTTTCATGATTGATATTGATATAAATTCCTACCTCACTCAGACCCACATAAAATGTTACCTACTTACATCCAAGAACACCATTATCCACAACTCTGTAATCAATCATCTCTGATTTTATTCTTCTTAAAATTTACATGGTAGAACTTAATACAATACAAGGACAGCTTACATTTTTTTCTATTTGCAAATTTAATTACATTTTTCTTTATTTATTTTGTGTGTGCAAACACACACACACACGTGTATGTGTGTGTGTGTGTGTGTGTGTGTGTGTGTGTGTGTATGTGTGTGGGGGGGGTGGAGAGTGGTATGTGGGATATTACCAAACCATGTTTGAAAATGAGAGAAGAACATGTAGGAATAAATGCTCTCCTTCTACCATGTGGGGCCCAGGGATTAAACTCAAGAGTCAAGTATGATGGCAGGCATTGTTACCTGTTGAGTTGTCTTGAAATCTGTTTCTCTTTGTTTAGCTCTGTTGCATGTATGCTTTTATTGTATAAGTGCATGGCTAAAAAAGCATAGAAAGTGTGGCTCAATAAAAAGTTAAAGGCAGATCAATACATGATTTTCTTTTGTTTAAGCTGTTCATTTTTGCTCTCCATTGCAATTTGGAATACACTAACCACTAATGTTTGAAAACATTCAAGGTCATGTAAATTCTGAACTGAAGATGAGGCAAACCTTTACTATCTGGGTTATCTTTATTTTTCCTGGCTATAAGGACTGTTCCTGGGAGTATAATTTTGACAGAGTAATCACACAAGTCATTCCTACTTTCTGCCATCACTGTTTTTTTTTTTTTTTTTTTTTTTTTTAACACTGGGTTGTGTCTTTGAAGGTTACATCATACACCCTAGTCCTACTGATCTCTTTGCCCTCTGTCCCTGAAGTCTTCACCACAAAACAAAGCAAAACAAAATAAAACAAAACAAAACACAAAAGCAAAGAACAAAAAAAAAAACCCAATAATCTTTTTGTGGACCCTGTAGTGTGTCATGGTGTTTCATGCACCATACATTTTGCCCAGACAGTTTTCTTTGCGATTGTTCATTGCCATGAGACATTGGCCTAGTTTAAGGCCTGAAGTGAGAATTTTTCTTTTTCTTAAGAAAATGAACTTATGCTATGCGAATATGTTTTGGGGTTAGCTCCAGGTATGGGATATGGGAGAGCTTCAGGTGTCCATAGCATCTAATTATGTTTTGTCTCATACTCTGGCAGGCATGCAATTCTGCCAGCTGAAGATAGTTTGTTTAGAGTTCTGAAGACCCTTGGGAGGGTATAAAAATGCTAGAACCCCAAGAGTCTACTAAGGCTGTTGCTCATTCTGCTGTGGCCCCTGCTGCTACAAGTTCCAGATGCTGATGATTCCTGCTGCTGCTTTTGCTAGTTGCTGTTTGCTGTTTACTGGTTGTTAGCTGTGATTGTGCTTTCTGGTTGCAGGATGGTTGGTTAGAAAACCCTTGACGAAGAAGAATTGGACTTAACCTACTGGACTTGATAACCCTAATAGTGAGCGAATAGTCTAAACAGATGTATACCCGTTTTCCCTTAATATTTTTTCTACCTAGAGTTTAGGGATTGGAAGAGATTGGAGTAGAGATGGTCGTAAATATATGATCACAATAAAGTAGCTAAAAATTATATTTACAGAGGCCTCTGGCTTCTGCTACACTATCAATTCTGGATCATCATCAGGATTCCTCCTCAATATCCTGTTGTCACTCTGTGTCAGAGTTTCTGCAGTATTGGTTCTGCAGGACCAGGCAATTCATGTGCTACTACAGATCATAGATGAGGTAGATGTTTCTGTGGGCCAACTCAGAGCCCTAAATCTGTGACTGTGTGGTAGCTGAATTGGTCAGCCTACCAACTTTTCTGCCCCTGTGCCACCAGAGCCAGCTCTCCTGCTTTATTCCAGCAAGGGGAGGATCAGCTCTCTCGCCTATAGCAGCTGGTAAAGGACCGGAACAACACTTCAGAGGACATAATGTCTATGGGGCCAGCTTACCCACATTCCAGTCATAAGAGCATGTTCTACTGCTGCCCAGAGGAGGTGTGGTTCTGTTCTCACAACTAGTCCAGCTGAAGAAGGCTGGGGCCAGTTCTCCCTAGTGCTGCAGCTGGTGAGGGGTAGACCCTCTGATATCAACATGACCCCAGACAATAGTCCAGATCAGCAAAGTAAATATGCATGGCCTATGGCAGTCTCATGGGCCATGGAAATTAACACAGAAGCTTAATGCTGGAGAGTCAGAGACCAGATAGGACTCTTAGTGACAGCAAAGCCTCAGGTGGTAGTTCAGGCTATACACAACAGGGTGTTCACAACAGGGTGTTCCTCTTCACCATGGCTTCTCCAGTTCTGCCTCTTTTCATAGTACATAAACTTTTCTGTTTCTTTCTCTCCTCTAACCTTCATCATATAGTTGCTCATTTTAATGGTGACTGCCCATAATGGGCCTATGATTCTTTTCTACCCATCCCACTATGGGGTGACAACAAGCAGGCCTCTCTCTCCCATCATTGTTAGGGAAAACATTTCATGAAGTAAAATTGATTGGTCAAAAACTTCTTTAAAACTTAATGAAATTTACAAACTAATTTGTTAAGGCATATTAAGGACATGATTTAGTTTCATCACCAAAATCTTCATTGCAAATCTGAGACTGAAGATTCATTTTCCAAGTTGCCACAATCTGGACAGTTGACTAATCACCTCTGAGTCTCATAACAATAGTAAGGCTTTTCTATCAAAGTGTATGCCATAACCAAAGTGGTTCACATCCAGTGTATAACTAAGCAATGGAGCAGCTATCAAAATCAAAATGCATACTACTACTTCTCTCACTCACCTCTTCATCTACATCCTTCCTCATCCTCTTCCTTGTCCTTTCTTCTTCCCCTTTCTCTCTCTCTCTCTCTCTCTCTCTCTCTCTCTCTCTCTCTCTCTCTCTCTCTCTCTCTCTCTCTCTCTCTCTCTCTCTCTCTCTGTTATTAGGACATGTTACCTTTTGAATGTGAAGTGTTCTCACATGCTTACTCACTTGACCAGCTCCTATCTGTTCTTGCTAATTCTTTGAAAGGCTGTGGAGCCTGTAAGAGGTGAGATGCTGATGTTAGAAACATGTTAAGTGTGGTCAAGATTTTAGGTTATATCTTGGCCCTAGCTTTCTAGCCAGGGTCATTCTGGCTTCCTGAGGATAATGAAATATTGACCATCTGAAAATTCTCATTCCAAAGCCAGAGTCCCATTCAACATTTATTCCCCTGCAGTGAAGTTGAGAACCAAAACAAGTCCTTCTTCCTCTGTGTTGATTTTTGTCAAGTACTATAAAGAGAAAAAAATATTCAAATGTGATCATTATCTCCAAAATATATGGCCAAGTTTGAAAACTCTTTCCCCCAAAATTGGGAAGAACAATTGGCTTAAAGAGAATGAAATGTCATCTGCCTTCCAAGATAATGCATACTTACCAGTATCAGAATGCATCTGTTTTTTTACACATTGTTTGAAGATACATAAATTTTTCAGGAATAACTAGAAAACAGAGTATCTGTTAATGTTGAAATCATGTATGTATGTTAAAGAAGAGCAGGTGGAAAACAGTGAGTGGTGCTCTCATATAGAACAAGCTCACCATTAGATGCCTGTGATGTGAACAGCATATTTCAAACTCCAAAAAGCTAATTGAAGTAAATAATTTAATAATTGGTAAAAAGAAAGAAAGAAAGAAGGAATGAATGAAAAGAAAAGAAAGAGTTTTCATTTCTTCCTTAGTGGAAAAAACAACTTAAAACTAAAAATTTTTTCTATCAGGGCTTTGAGGTTCCAGTCTTTATAATTTATTTTTATTATATATGCATTTTTGTTTTACCTGCATGTATGTCTATGTGCATGTATCAGAAGCCCTGGAACTAATGTTAGAGACAAGTGTGAGCTGCCATATGGATGCTGGGAATTGAATCCAGGTCCTCTGGATAAACTGCCAGTGATACTAACCACTGAGATACCTCTCCAGTCCCTAGCTTTCTCTTTGTATCTTTATCTACAAAGCACCAGACAGAATCTACTTAGGGATTTAGAACAGTGAGTTGTATAGTCGCAACAACTGATATTTAATATGTGTATCAAACCAGGGTTATATGATTAGCATTTCAATCACATACTGCTAAATCATAACTTTTATAGTCAAATGCTTTATCAAGGTATATGTGTGTGTGTCTGTGTGTATAACAATGATGTTAAAGATACAAATACCAATTATGAATCTGTAGTTTATAGTATATTTATAAATATATATTAAACTAAACTAGACATATACATATTGTTGATTTGCAAAAGTATGGTGAACTCATGGGTCTGAGAGCAAAGGGGAGAAGCAGTGAATTCACTCATCCCAGCATTTAGTCCATTTAGGAAATACATAAACATTTTCTATACATCGCTTAGATTCTGTGGGTTTACATATCTTGTTTCTCAACCAGAGAATCTTTCTACGAAAGGAACATAGGGACAGTCCCATGACATTTTACTTTCTCTGGAAATCATTACTTTGGGCTATTGATTCTGGGGAACCCAGAAGCAGGAAACATGTTACAGTTATGCATACATGATGGTTCTGATCATATAGGTGTAGAACAATTTTCCCAAAAGGAAGCTTACAATATCAGGTATTGGTCAATAACATCAGGCATTGTAAGAAAATACAGATATGTGTACAACCTTGGTTTTACTAGCACTTGGTTTTGGGTATTTCTAAATCTGGGTCTTCCCACTAATAAGCTACTAAATGCAACAGAGATACTGGTTAGAGACTTTGAGAAGGGCGAGGGTCTAAAAACCTGAAAATCATAACATTATAGAGAAATACTGTGGCAATGGCTAGTCTTTATTTAAAATTTCAAGGAAAATATACAGCCAGAATTCTGAACTTCTTAGTCCGCGATGGGAAGGATTTACTACAAGAAGAAAGTGGTTCTGAGAAAAGTGGATTCTGTGGTATAAAGCGAGATTAACTCTTAAAATTCAATGCTGTTTCCTATTCTGAAAGTAATGCTAGCTTCTGAATATGCACAGAGAAACAAGACAGCTCCCTATCTCTCTCTGGATTAGTTTTAGTTTGTTAAGACTATATAAATAAGAACTTTGTTGCACTAGCAAATATTTTAATCTTTATTACTTTGTGATCTTTATACTTCACTTCCTTTGTGATACTTAGCAGGAGGCACAGGTACACATACTTGTTTATCTACAAATTTATATCTTCAAACCAGTTCTCCTGAAGGTCAAACTGAAAAAAAAAAAGTTTTAGATGTAGCTATTAACGTTAGTGCATAAAAGAAAAAGTACATAAATAATCTGGGTGTGATTATAACCTTATAACTGGTGAACATAAATATTTATATATTCTCAGTTATCTATTTGTCTCTGTTGTTCTCTCTCTCTCTCTCTTTCTCTCTGTCTCTCTCTCTCTGTCTCTCTCTCTCTGTCTCTCTGTCTCTCTGCCTCTCGCTCTCTCTCCCCTCTCTCTCTTTCTCTCTCTCTTTCTCTCTCTCTCTCTCTCTCTCTCTCTCTCTCTCTCTCTCTCTCTCTCTTTCTGTCTCTCTCACTTTCTGTGTGTGTGTGTGTGTTTATGTGTATCTATGCATGCATATATAAACATTGCCCAAACTGTTATTGGCTTTAGGGGATAAAAATGGTCTTCATTTTTCTAAAACTATCATCTTTTTCCAAGACCTGATTGTCCATACACAATATGACGTGTTTTCTGCACTCACTTAGGTGGTTCATCCATCATACTGTGTTTGTGGAAAGGTCAAGGGACAATTTGCAGTAGTTCAAACTCTCATTTTGTGGCTATAGGAATCGCACTTGGAATTTTAGGACCAAAGGCACATGTTTCACATTCTAAGCCATTCAATGGACCCACATATTATTTGTAATATAATATTATCTTTGTTTGAAATAATATCAGCTAGTATATATTGACTAGTTATTACACCTAGGGACCAGAGTTATTAATTACAATTGTGGCAAAGAAAAATGTCTGTTCTTATGAGATCACTTAAGGTAAAGCAAGGTTCTGATAACAGCACAGGAAACATGAAAGTACAGGATACATGCTAATAAAACATGGATGGACCTTGGGGTCCTATTTCCGTAAAACAGCTTTCTATTAAAATAAATTCAAATGTGATGTGATCAGTTTAATATGAAATAAATATTTGTACTTAAAAATAAGGAAAATATAAACTTCAAGCTTTATCAAAAAGCATTATATATTCATTTGAACAGATATCACTAGGTCTTAGAAACAAGATACATACAAACTACAAATTAATTTCCTAACTGTAAAAAATTTAATGTAAAGATACAGCATTGTCAAGGAGCCCTACAGTATGTCTCATAAACCTAAAAAAGAGAGTATGGAAAAGGCCAAGGATCACCAGAGCCATGGCCTAAGGAGCGTCCTCTTTGAGAACTAAGATGCTCAGAGTGGTTATGCTGCATAGGTGGTCTCTGGAAAAAACTTTAATTAAGTTGGGTAATAAAAATCCACTGCCCTTTATGGTGAGAAAGAACTCATAAAATTTTTGTGTGAATGCCAGGTAGTGTTTGTATTAATGTCCATGAGGGGTTTCGGCTTTGCTGGTTTTGCTCTACATAAGTTCTGACTAAGAAAACAGAGAAGATCGTACTGTCCCTGATGTAGACTGTAAGTCACCACTGTCCCTCCAAGTGTCCCTTGTTTATCTTTGTGACCTTACTAACCTGTCAAGTAGTATTTTTCATCTGGAAGATACATAATATAGGGCAACAAACTAAAGCTTAGGGTACTTTTTCCCTGGAATAAAGGATGTTAGAGTTTTATTGTTGATTGAGGTAATTTTGTTACATAAGTGGCAATTTAAAATAATTTTTCCAAATATTTTTCTAAGGAGAATTGATTGACCCCATAAAATATGTGTATTTTATCCATTCGTTCAAATACTTCTGACCTTTACCAGTCAAATATAGCCCACACTTGTACAGTCAATTAAAATTGCATGTCTATGCATTTCTGAAAGTCTTGAAAGTGTAGGCCAAACCTGATATAGGCTTTGTGGCACTGGGAGCTCCCTACCTTCATATTCATCTCATTTGCCTCTCGTCTGGACATAGCGTCTGTTCTGCATGCATTTTATCAAGCCCCATTATTTGCATTCAAGTTATCTTTTACAAAGAGGAGAGTTTTCTGTTGTTCATTTATATTTAGTATCTACCCTGTTTTTAAAAAAGGTGCAAGTTTAAATTCATATATATATATATATATATATATATATATATATATATATATATATATGAAGATCCTGATTGTTAAAACTGTTAAGTAGTTAAGAGAATAACTTAATGTATTGTAGCTTGAGCAACTTCATTGATAAAATGGTGGTAAAGCTCACTTTAAAAGTTTGAGATGATTGAAAAAGTATTTACTACATGAAGATATTTTGTTACATCTTAAACATACTGTGTGCTTATAAAATATTTGCCTATTTTTGGTTCATAAAACATGGTAGGTCTTTTATGAATAGCTTTTTAAAAATTTATTCCTGAGGTTTAGATATGCTCATTAGCATTTCTCACTGTGCTTAGCATAGTTTACAAATGTCCATAATGAAAGTTTCATATTATAATTATTATTTATTTAATCACTTTCACATTGATATTTTAAGTTTTCCATTGATAGAAATGATTAAATAATATATTTTCTGTGATTCCTTTCTACACATAATTTAACACTACTACTAAATCTACAGGATCATATATTTGTTTAGCCTGTTGATGTGCTCAAGATGTTATGAACTTGGGAGGACAATGCTATAGCAACACTGGCAGATGCTTGCTCAATTCTTCCTTCCATTTCTGTGTCATTTTAGTGTAATCGGTGGTTAATGTGGCTAAGGATTGAAGTCCAACTAAACCACTCTGAACCCAACAGTGCCATTTCTAGGTATGGTTCAAAAACCTGTTTATACATCTCCCTCAGTGGCCATTTCCTTCCAGTCTGTTGTAGATTAGCACCACAATTTAAGGAAGTATACTAGACACCAAATAGGAGGGAGTTTATATCCCTCAGACACTACCTTGATGAAGGATACTGACCCAGGATAACTCTTTATAGTTAAGAAATTACCAATATGTGGCAGGCATGAGTCTGAGAGTGGCCGCAGGCTCAAGATTGTCTCCTCCAGGTAGCATTTGGTCTCTACTGGGACTACAGATCTCTTCCACAACAGAGATGAAAAGTAGACCACAGCTACTTTAATGTTTTTAATAGAACTAAGATTGGAATTTTATAAAATTCTCATAGATCATATAATGATATTGATGCCATGCTTTTATTTCAGTTTTATACATATGTAGTATGTGTTTGAGGGGTGCATGAGTGTTCTAGTGTATGTGTGTGTGTGTGTGTGTGTGTGTGTGTGTGTGTGTGTGTGCCTGTAGAGTCCTGAGGTTGATTGCGGGTATATTTCTTAAATGTTCTTCATCATATATGTTGAAGCACGATCATGCTGATACTGAAGCCTGCTCTTTCTGCTAGTCTGGCTATCCAGTTTGCCCAGGGAGTCTCTGTCTCTGCTTCCCATGCATTTGGGATCACAGGCTAGATGCCAGGCCAATTCTTCTCTTGCCTGTGTTCTAGAAATGTAATCACTGGTTTTTATGTGAAGCATGAAGTGTTTTAGCCACTTGAACATTGCCCTGACCTCCTTCCAGTTTTACTAAAACGACCTGAAACCCAGTGGTTGCTTTGGGTTTATAGTACACTCCTTCACATTGGCCACTAAAATTTAAGCGTTCCTGGATTACTAAAATTACACTTACTTTACAAATATAAGGATTATAATTTATTCTTCTTTCTATTTCCCAAAGCAAATATATCCATATTAGGCAGTGGATAATGATGTGTTGAACAAAGAAATGTGAAGATGGATTTACTCGCTACTTTTGCTATTGTTGAAGGGAGGAGGAGTCGGTGTGATGGACAAACAAAATATCATAAATCCCAGTGTTCATCACTGCTTTGTGGAAAAGGCTTACATACAAATCACTTCACACACACACACACACACACACACACACACACACACACACACACACACACACACAGGTAGAGGGAAAGAGAGAGTGACATATATACATATATATATGAAGTTTTAAAAAGTTACTTAACTTTTAAACTAATTATAAAAAATGAGATTGAAAATAATATGTACAGTTAAATGCTCTATTATTGATATGAAAGAAGTAGTATTAAGTTATGCTTTCTTTAAAAAATATGAATAAACTATAGAAATACCACAGCAAATTCACTGACTATGTTAAAAGTATTGACTTTTAATAGAATGTGTTTGATAAAATTGGAGTCAATGGCTGCATTCTTCCTAAGATGAGTTGGAACATACCTGTACCACCAGCCTTTGGGATACAGAATCAGGAGGATCAAACATTCACCACCAACTTGGTTTTGCCAGCTAAACGCTATCTTTAAAGAAAAGAATTATTTGTCCTCAGTATATCCTAGACCTTCTGAGTCAGCACTAATCATGATTGTAAAACATTCATTATTTGTTTGGATACTTAGTTAATGCAATTTTCCTGATTAGGTATTAAGTCACATGGTGACAAGGAATCATGTCTATTTTACTTCTATCTTCTCAATAATTAACCAAGTTCTGGGTACCTATCTGATACCCAGTATCTATTTGTAAAGTGAATGGATAAATTATAAATATGATTCTATTTGATTAAATGGAGGAAACTGTTGGAAGAATATTTATTATGGATCACATGAAATTTTTATTAAAGTCAAATATACTTTATTTGGCATTTTACCAACCAGCTATAAAATGGAAACATGGAAATAGCTTCCAAAATGAGAATAAAATTCTCAAATTGAAACAAATACAGAATATAATTGTTATCTTAAACAAAATAGTACATATATACATACACACACACGCACACACACACACACACACACAGAGAGAGAGAGAGAGAGAGAGAGAGAGAGAGAGAGAGAGAGAGAGAGAGTATATTAGGCGAATCCTCTACTATTGAGAATTCCAGCCAGGTACCTACATATTTCTAGTATGAAATACAATCACACTCTTTTGATTACACACACAAAGGCTGAACTTAGCTGTTGCTGAAGTAAGCTCCAGACAGTTTGAAGCCTTATAACAAATATCCTGGTCACATGTAAACTGGCTGGGTAATTTCAGCCTGCCAAGCCAGTAGAAGACATCAGAAGGATTTTGTCACATAAGTGGGCTAGCAAAGAGTGCCATTTTTAATCATCTTGAATCAATTTATGAGACTGGAACTCTACCAAACATCTAACTATCCCCTGAGCTTAATTCAGGTACATATAGTTCCAAATCCATAAAATGTTAGTGTCATAGAATCATAACAGAAAAAGAAAGCACTGCCACAAACCAGAGCATAGGATGTCAGCTACATATCTCCTTTCTAAGTAACTTTCTGGGTACCCAGAAAAGGGGAAAGAAACAATTCTCAGATATATAGCCCACCTAGGTAAAGCACTTTCAAACGTACTTCATTTATTTATTTTAGGCAATTTTTGGCTCAAAGTCATACAAAATTACTGTCTCCAGTTTCACTCTGCTCTTTTGAAAGAGTCCAGATTTTGTGTTAAGAGTTTAAAGCCACAGCAAAGAGCTAGGCCAAGAGGGAAACCTTTTGAAGAGTTCTCACAGCTGTGAAAACAGAGGCCTCAGGCTGTGTGTAGAGTTACTTCAAACAGCTGCTTCAGGTGACTAAACACCTTGAGTCTCATTCATCAAGTGTTGTTTATACTGGCTGACAGACCAGACTTGGAGAATTAACTCAGAGGAAAAAAAAGATGTACTACATACCAAGTATGGGAAAGGAAGCTAGCTCCTCTGATGTGTGGCAGGAAAAAGAAGGAACTTGACTAATTTTAAAAGAAAACAGGATTAATTTTATTTTATGTTAACATTTCTTTTGATACATGTTGCATCTTTTTAATCAGTTTTGAAGTGACACCAATATGTAATCGTACATGGAAATACCTCAACCATAGGTTCATAAGACATTTATTTAACATTATGAGTTTGTAACTTAAGTCATAGGTATACCCAGTACATGTGTCACATTTTCTTTTTAAGGAAAATAAGGCTTACTTCTATCCTAGGGCACTATAAGCATTTGTCTGCCAAAGGCTGATAGACAGGGCTCATCACTCCCCATTAAAATTTCTTTCATGTACTCTGCTCACCAAGGTGATATGATAAAACGATTTAAGCCATGTAACTATTTGCATGGATCAAAAGAAGAATGAAATACACTAGCATGGGTCAGTGCCAGGCAAAGTATTGCCAGTTAAATAAGCATTAAATATTGAAAGACGGCTTTAATATTTCCTTTTAATCAAGAAATAAGTCACTTGACTTTTTTTTTTTTTTTTTTTTTTTTTTTTTGTCATAGCATCAAGATGGTTGCTCAAAACTTTCCCCAGCATCAGGTCCTCGGGAAGCAGAGAAAATTTACAGTGCTCTCGCCTGTGTCAGAGTCAAGGGCATTTGTCAGTTCCATTGGTAGTTAGCCTGTCGTTTACCTTATGGTATGTTTCAAAAGGAAAATAACTTTTTAACTCACCTAACCCCTTCCATCAGCTCATGGGTGATAGTCAAACACTCTCTATCAGCACCCCCACACTGTTCCAAAAATGTTCATTCCTTTTAATCAAAGACTCAACAGTGCCTCTCAAACTCTATATTGGAATCTGAATTCCACTTAAGCAGCTGACATTAGGCATTTCTGACATCCTCCTGGTATGGACAGATGCTAATGGAGGCAGATTCAGCCCTTGAGTAATGAAGATTTGTTCTCTTAAATGCTTAAATGCTACCTAGAAAAAATGAAACAAAAATTTGAAAATAAAAACATTTTCCCACAAGAAATAAATGAAACAGTAATATAAAAACAGGTTAGAGTCAATATATTATATTTTTAAAAATATCGAGTCATATACTAAAACCGTATGAATCTTTGATATATAGAAATGCACATTCAGGTTGTTATTCAAAAGAGACTAGGGATGATCCACCAATCAAATAAGAAATGATGTACAGAGCTAAACAAAATGTTTTCAGTTGAGGAACACCGAATGGCTGAGAAACATCTGAGGAAGTGCTCCACATCCTTAGCCATCAGGGAAATGCAAATCAAAACAACCCTGAGATTCCACCTCACACCAGTCAGATTGGCCAAATTCTAAAACTCAGATGACAGCAGATGCTGGCAAGGCTGCGGAGAAAGAGGAACACTTCTCCACTGTTGGTGGGGTTGCAAGCTAATACAACCACTCTGGAAATCTGTCTGGCGATACCTCAGAAAATTGGATATAGTACTACCTGAAGACCCAGCTATTCCACTTCTGGGCATATACCCCAGAGACACTTTAATACACAACAAAGATATATGCACCACAATGTTCATAGCGGCTCTATTTATAATAGCCAGAAGCTGGAAAGAACCCAGATGTCCTTCAGAAGACGAATGGATACAAAAATTGTGGTACATATACACAATGGAATACTACTCAGCCACCAGAAACAATGACTTAACCAAACTCTTAAGAAAATGGCTGCATCTAGAGAAGATCATCCTGAGTGAGATAACCCAGTCACAAAAGAACAGACATAATATGCAGTCACTGATAGTGGGATGCTAACCCTAGAGGCTTGCACTCCCCCAGAAACAACTCACAGACTGTATGAAGTCCAAGAAATAAAGAAAACAAAACAAAACAAAACATTTACAAAACAATAAAACTTTAACTATTTCCATGTTACATTTTGTTTTAAATATACTTTAGCTCATTGTAACTATTAAGTTTTCAAGGCATACTATCAAACCTTGAAAAAAAACAAGTACTGACTAAAAAATATATTCATATAGTTTTATGTAAAAATTATGTTAAACTCTGAAAAAAAGTACTGATAAAAATGTATAATTTTAAGCAAAAAATGTTTAAAATCTGTACATTTATCTTTGTTTTGTAAAATAAAGTTGTTTAACAAAAAAGAAATGATACCATATACCAATAAAATTAAATATGCAATGTTCATGATTAAAAACAAAAGAAGCAAGAAAGTCAGCACAAAAGGTAGGGACAAGTAGGTAAAGTATAAAGAATGGGTGATTTACATATTTGTGCTTCTATGTTTGCATATGTGTTTCTGGATGGGGACTATATAAACCACAAGATGGCTTTGAGTACCGTTTGTATTTTCTTTTTCAAAAAGGGTCTCTCATTGATCATGAGTTTAGAGATTAGGTTAGTAGGATTGGTCCCTGCATTCCAGGGACTGCTCCAGCCTCTCTACCATTGGATTAACATGTGCTTTAATACAGACTCTGGACATGAAATCCAGGCCCTAGTGACTGATTTCTAAGCACCATACTGAGGGACAATTCTTCAAAACCTACTGTTTTACAATTTAGAGTCACAGGAGGTCCCTATTGAACCTCTTTTAAAAGCAAAGTCAGGGAGTCATCATAAGTTTAATTAATGCATTTATATTAATATCAGGCTATAGATGGTAGAGACATGAAAATAAATTTCTCACACCACAAATGTTTGTGTTTTCCAAGTATCATTTGGACCCTTTAAGTAGGACTTGTAAAAGAAAATGAAGAGTTGAAACATTAGCTAGGCACAACTACATTTGGAGCAAAAAGGAGAAGCTAAGTGGTTTAAGAGAAAGTTCACTGGAAAAGTAAGTACTGTGGAAGGAAACATTGACCATGCAGAAAGAAAAGTGAAATGAGAGGTGGGAATGCTGGGTAAAGAAAGTGTACTTGCAACTTATATTGCTAGTTTTCATCCCATCTCATCTGTTTTATTTAATATGCAAGACCAAGTAGACCCTGTAATCCTAATTACTGTGGAGGCTACGGCTAGAAGATCACAAGTCAAAAGGCTTGCACAAGCTCTAGGGTGAGTTTGAGGGTAGTCTGGACAACCTTAGTCAAAATTAACAGACACAAAGAGAGAGGGGGGAGGGAAGGGAGTGATGAAGAAGGGAGTGAGGGAGGGAGGGAGAGAGAATGTATGAAGCCCTAGGTTCATTCTTCTGACTGCAAAATGAATGAATGAATGAATGAATGAATTAGTTAAGAAGTACAGAAGAAAGAGGGGAAAATTCCATTTAAGTTCTGAAGTTATTGCTATTTATGAATTAGTATGTTATGGACTAAGTTAATAGAACACTATATAGTACATCTTAATACACTGAAAGATTTTATGAAAGGTTAGCAAAGTGAATTGAGTGAAATTTGAAGAGTCTTACAAAAGTAAAATTATGAAACAATGCTCTCAGTCTTTTTAAGATGAACGTTTATTTCTGGACCACAAATACATTTTCTTTCTCCACCCGAACCTGGAAGAAGATGCACTTTCCATGCGACACAGACACAGTGAGATGTGAGAAGAGAAGGGATGTGAGTACAAGAACAATCAAGATCACCCATCAGAAGGTATGTCTCCAGGGGCAACACATTGACTATACGGCAAGATGATGACCAGCCAACCAGTGAGGAAGCAGATCCCTGATTAGGGAAATGGAGGGGGCAAACACAGTGGTCACAAAGCACATACATTAGGAGTCCTTACTGACTTTCAGTTAGTATGGCACAAACCTGCTGCCTAAGGAAAGGGTTAGTGCATGCAACAGTTATACTGTGCTTCGACCTCTCCCATCCTGGTTCTCTGAAATTCTAAGTTGGCAATATTAATGGTACCCTACCTATGTGACTCCTTTAGCTAGATAACAGAAATGGAAAATTAATCTGGAAATATACAATAGAAATTATTTGTCTAAACTTAAACTGAAAGAAGACAGCAATTGAAAAACACTCCCAGGGCAGTGTGCACAAACAGCCTGCATGGAGCAGTAACCCACAGTGATGTGACCTTGTTTCACCTCAACCAACTTTCTCTTTCTGCTCTTCTGCTCTGTATGATGTCATGAGGCTGTGAAGCCCAATGCTTCCCTCCTTTCCTACTTAAACTCTTACCTCATTTGCTTGAAGAACTACTACTCAGATAGAGTGCTTGTTTTCTGGAATACTGTTCTTTCCACCAGCCACTGGAATTTTTAGTTTCATTAGTATTTACCAAACGACAGATAAAATCATAAAACAGATTTCTATAGGCACAAAACAGTTATCTTCCACCAAAACAAAAACCTGACTTGGACATATAAAGAATCTGATTAGAGTGTGTGCAGACTTTAACTTAGATTGTAGCCTTCCTCCATTTCTCTAACTTTCTTTTCATATTGCTCTTCTACCTGTGACCTTAAGAATACCCTAAGAGAGTCACCATGTAAAACATCAGCCCTGCAGTCACTGACTTGCAAGCATATTGGCAGCCAGTAGCTTGCATGTGTTTCTGATTATGTTAATGAATTAGAGGTCAAGGCCTTTGACTCTTCAGTTAAAGCAATCTGAATCCGTTTAAAGGTAAAATTAAACTAAAAGGAGTTTTGGTTACCTCATAATCTTGCCAAAAATAGCTCATTTAATATGTAGTGAAGTCTGGCATAAATGAATGTTTCTTCTTTGATCTCTGTACAACAAAGCTAGAAAACATAATTTTCTCAGTTCTAAGAGTGATAATAAAATATATATTTTACTCACTGAAGCAAATGCAGTTACTCATATTTTCCACTTAACGTATGGGATAAATTCCATCACAACTTCACAAGGTGAAAATGGTCAAATGTGGGCAAGCTTGGCTGCGACTTTCAATCTGCTCCTTTGAAAGCTCGGAGAGACAGCTGCCTGGCTTTCTAGCCACATCTTGTTAACACGTATCAATAAAGTGTGGGGTGGAGTGCTGATCCCCAGTGTGTGATTCCGGCAGGCTCTCCTCAGCTATCAAGAAATCAACACTTTGGGGCTGGTGCAGGGTCCTGACTCAGGGGGAACTGTCTATATGCCAGTATGGTTTGTTTAACATAACTGACAAAAATGATTCTTTGCAATAATACAATTGTTCCGATTTTCAAGCAGCAGGCAGCATATTATTAAGGCTAAGCTCATAGTTCCAAGCTGGTAGAATCACAGAAGAAAAGAAAATGAAAAGCACCTCAAGTTTTGTGGTGGTCATAAAGGTAGAGACATGTGAGTAGGAACAGATTGTTTAGAACTGATCTGGGAATGAATTCTTCCACAGGGAAAGTCATAAAGCGCAGCACTGGAATAATTTACTATCTCTTTAGGATACTGCTATCTTAAAGATATAAGGCAGATTAATTTTAGCAATCATGAGAATTTTGTTGAACTGCTATGTGACTAAATATTTTTCAAGTGGATTTCTAGCGTAATTATATTAGTCAAAGTTTATTAAACACTATAGCTATCTATGTACTTCACATATCTGAAACGTTCATTGCCTGCACCTGATGGGACAATTATGGTTATTACCCCTAGTTTGTAATGAGCACACTGATGTGGAGTGGTTGGGTAAATAATTCCAGAGCACGTAAAAGGAAGGGTGTAGACAAAGAGTTAAACCAAGCCTATCCCACAGACTCAGCTTTCTCAACTGAGGAGCATATTTGAAAGCAAAATATGAGAGTCCCAAAGAATTTTCTCACCATTTCCCTTATATATTTTACTTCCTAAATGGGGAGCATAGGATAGCAGTGTGGAGTTATATAAGGATCTTTACAGACACTGTTCAGTCTGGGCAGAACACAGGTCTCAAACAATTAGCAGGTGTCTGAGGTTAGCCACGTTATGGCTTTGAGCAGGACATCTGCTGCCTGGGGACTGAGAGTAGTTACAGACAATTGGATAGGCAGGCCTTATTCAAAATGCATTTAGCCATGTGAGACTTATGAAAACCATTTGGAGTTGCTTTATAGTGGATCAGCTCCACTATAGCTATGTTCCCCAGAATTTCTTTACCTGCAGGTACCTGGCATCAGGGTCAGATTTGGGAGGGCAGGGGAAAGCCACAAAAGGCTTGCCATTTTCATAATTACCAATAGTGACATTGATTTTGTTGGTGCAGACAACGACCATGTGTAGTGGATCTCGTCCACAAAAGCTAGGGACCTGCCAATCTGCAGAAGGGGTTGAGTTACCTATGTCACTGTTGCTGAGGGAAGGAAGGGGACATGCAGCTCATTTCTTTCACAAGGTCCTCTTAGACTATGGTTTCACCTGTTATGTATTTATTTACATGCAGCTATGTTCCTGCTGCCTTTAGTTCCATCATTGGATGCAGATATGAGAGATTTAACAAGACAGCTTGTGGAGAGTCAGGGCATTTCTACTTACTTTAATGGCTTCTTTATTCTCTCTCACTCCCAGTGAATATTTTCCATTGAAGCTGTTCATATACCTTTTGTAGTGTTGTCTGGATTGCTTGATGAATTTGGGGCAATTGGGCAAAGGTGAAGAAAACTGCATCAAGTACAGAGAGTAGGGTAATTGACTTATAAATAATTCAATAAGACTTAGTGCAGGAAAATTAGAAGGGGACTTAAGTAGGTACATTTTCAGCATGGTAACATGGAGTTTCTAAGATGGAACTTGTTTTGCTAATAAAAAAAATGAAGATTAATGTAAATAACATTATTCAGTGTTTGAAAATGGCTGTGAGTTTTAGTTAACCTCAATGTGGGTGTTCTTGCACATTAAATAATAGCAACAAGAAATTGAATTTGATGGCTTACCACTAGCTAAATCCCATCTGCAGAGACCCTCAGGACAAATTAATTTTTGTCTAAAACCACCTACCCACAAGCAATGAATAGAGTCTGCCTACAGCAGTTGTATACTTCCTAGCTGCCAGAACTTAACTATATTTGATGACTGATTATGTATGAAGAAGAAAAAACTTCAAAGTGCTAAGAAACTTATTATAGTACTCATCTCTAACTCTGGAAGGACACAGAAAACTTAAGCATTGCTAGTATTTATCCATAAAGTAGTTTATTCATATAGATTTATTTGTATTTGTGCTCAGCAGAAAGCAAGGGAAGAAATTCAAAGACATAAAGAGATGGAAAAATAAACAGAGTGGTCAACTAAAAACAAAAGAGAAGGAAGATGGAGAGAGACAGAGAGAGAGAGAGAGAGAGAGAGAGAGAGAGATATTTACTTCAGCTATGAGATGAAAATGAACAGAAGTTATCCTATAGCATGATAATTTACACACACACAGAGCCAACACAGCTTACTACACTATCCTATGGGAAAAGCAGCCCCCACAAACAGTAATCAATTTAAGGCACTGGTCTTGGTGGGTCCTATCATTTGTGCATGATAAATGAAAATTTCTCTTAGAGTTCTGATATGAATAAGCTGAGAATAGATGAGGAAACCAAACACATGCAGAGTATATAAAATATTTTATATAATGTGTTATAAAATATACTGTACTATATATCATAGAATATCATTAGTGCTTAATAGAAAAGGCATATTCAGAAAAGATAGGAAGTGATAGTAATGTTGGGAAAGAGATTCATCTAGGAGTCTTTGTTCCCGGGCAAACTAAAATGATGTACACACTAGTTTCCTCAGCTCACTCTGTAGTAATGTTTTTCAGACCTTAGCTCTTTCCTCTCTTTTCTGCCACAAACTGAGCATATGGCACCACAGGCTCACACAAAGAAAAGAAAACTCAGTAGTAAATTATCTTAAATACATCTGAACTTATGGGATCCCATGTCAAACTTTCCCCTAGCTTCTGCCAAGCCCCCACCACACAAACACACACACACACACAGGCACATAATTCTAGATTTATTTTGCCATTTCAAAGTTTACTTTGGCTGTGGTTGAAATTTAATTTGTTCTTCAAAGAAAGACAACAATGGAAGTAGAAAGGGGCTGCTTCTGCCTGCTCTCTGGGAGTTCTGAAAGTAATAATTATAAAATGATAGGATTCTTAATGAAAATGTCACTGGGAAAGGTTGAGGTTGACAGCCACACCACTGATGTGTCGTGAAATAACTCGCAGTGTAGTCACAACCATAAATACAACTAGATGAGGCGATTTTAAATCTACTGAGACTTAGTGTCTAAATGTGTCTCAAGTTTAGAATTAAAATCCTAAGAATAGGCATGCATTGATATTCCTGAATAAACAAGCTCCTTTCGAAAAAATAGCCTTTAGACATAATATTATTAAAAATAGATTTAATGGCAGACTTGCTAAATAACGCAGCCTAAAAAAATCGACACACGCTTACATCAACTTAGATGGACTCAGTAATTATTCTCAGGATCTTCCTGTGTTTCAAATCTATCATGAGATCTGCACAAAACACTCATCTGATCTCAGTTATTTTTCTAAGGTTGCATATGATCCTTGAAAAAACACACAACAACCGATATGCCCACATTACATACAAGACTTCTGCCACCAATACAGGGAAAAAAATGCCTTCTATGCTTTTTCAAGATTAATTATAGATAAGTAGCCATAGTTTGCCAAAATGTAATGCCTGAGAATCTTTCTCTGCTTACAGTTTCTAAAAATACCTCATTTGTAACAAATTTAAGAAGGGATAAGGAAATGAGCCTGTTAGAGCAGATTTCAGCTTCATCTTTTTAGATTTAACAATCATCTTTCTTGTCTCTTGTTTGTTAAAGAGCTTTGATCTATTTTCTCCACTTTTTCTATCTGTTTTCCTTGTGCCAGTGATCCAAGGCCAAACTTCTCTCATTCATGATACTGTCCTGTATTCCCCACCATGAAACAATTTCAGGACTTTTAAGTGGCAAGTAATTACGCCCCTATCGTAACCAATTCAATTTTAGTTAGTATAATTTCTTGCCATATATCTACTTTTATCAAAGAAGTGTCTCATCTAATTTTATTAAACCTAATTTCTTCTTTAGGAAGCTATTCTTTCTTGGACAGTTTTAGTATCTTAGTATGTTGTTTCTGAAGACTTAAGTCCAAGACCAAGAAGATGAACCCGGGACTGTGATCATGAATTCTTGATCCAGACACCTAATGACGGCACAAGCAAACCTCAGTATTCTACATCCATTTCAAGGACAATAGTTACTGTAAGTTTACCACCCTGTTTTATTTTGAGAAAAGTGGCACCATTTATATAATATAACAATAAATTTCATATTGTGTGAAATCCATCTTCTCTAAATGAATTTATCTCTAACAGACACTTTTAACTAGGGGGATGCTTCTCACAAATTGCTTTAGCTAAATCAGGCTGTGTATTGATTATACCTATAGTAGAACAATCAACAGGAGAAAGGCTTCCCAAAGAGAAGTTTAAAATGGACAAAATACCAGTTGACAGTCCCACCAACAATGGAGGAGTGTTCCTGTTTCTCCACATTCTCACCACCGTTGACTGTTACCTGAGTATATGATCTTAGCCATTCTGACATGTGTGAGGTGGAATCTCAGGGTTCTTTTGATTTGGATTTCCCTGATGACTAGGGATGTTGAGCATTTCTTTAGGTGCTTCTCTGAAATTCTCTATTCCTCAGTTGAGAGTTTTTTCTTTAGCTCTGTACCCCATTTTTAAAATAAGATTATTTGATTTTCTAGAGTCTATTCTCTTGAGTTCTTTATATATGTTGGATACTAGCCCTCTATCAGATGTGGTATTGGTAAAGATCTTTAACTGTTTTTTGTTGGTTGTCGTTTTGTCCTTTTCACAGTGTCCTGTGCTTTACAGAAGCTTTGCAATTTTATTAGGTCACATTTGTAGATTCTTGACCTTAGAACATAAGTCATTGGTGTTCAGGAATTTTTTCCTGTGCCTATGTGTCCTACGCTCTTCCCAATTTTCTGTTCTATTACTATCAGTGTACCTGATTTTATGTGGAGATCTTTAATCCACTTAAACTTGAGCTTTGTACAAGGAGATGAGAAAATACCAGTTCACATTCTTCTGCTTGCTGAGTGCCAGTTGAACCAGCACCAGTTGTTGAAGAGACTGTCCACTCTGGAAATCAGTCTGGATGTACCTCAGAAAATTGCTCATACTACTACGTGAGAAGCCAGCTATACCACTCCTGGACATTTATCCAAAAAAAAAAAAAAAGCTACAACATCTAACAAAAACACATGCACAACTATGTTCATAGCACCCAAATTTATAATATCCAGAAGCTGGAAAGAACCCAGATGTCTTTTAATAGAAGAATGGGTACAGAAATTGTGGTACACTTACACAATGGAGTAGTACTCAGCTATCAAAAACAATGACTTCATGACACTTCTAGGGAAATGGATGGAACTTGAAGCTATCATTCTTAGTGAGGTAACCCAGTCACAAAAGAACACTCATGGTATGCACTCACTGATAAGTGGATACTAGCCCAAAAAGCTCGGAATACTCAAGAATCCATCCACAGAACTTAGAGAGCTCAAAGAAAAGGAAGACCAGAAAGTGGATACCTCAGTCTTTTTTAGAAGGAAGAATAAAATGTTCATTGTAGAAAATAAAGGAACAAATAGAGGAGCAGGAACTGGAGAAAACATCATCCAGAGACCGCCTCACTTTGGGATATAACCCATATGTACCCCATAAACCCAAGCTCTATTGCTGATGCCAGGAAGTGCTTACTGATAGGAGCCTGATCTGTA
The DNA here is from genome assembly GCF_963924665.1 of Micromys minutus. NCBI lineage: Eukaryota > Metazoa > Chordata > Mammalia > Rodentia > Muridae > Micromys > Micromys minutus. Next base: position 21,158,871 of record NC_137982.1, on the reverse strand, counting down.
CGCCTCCTCAGAGGTTCTTCTTGAGCCATACTGATACAGAGGAGGATGCTTGCACCTAACCATCAGACTGAACACAAGGACCCCGATGAAGGAGCTAGATAAAGGACTGAAGAAGCTGAAAGAGCCTGTAAACCCATGGTAAGAACAAAATTATCAATTAACCAAACCCACCACAGGTTCCAGGGATAAAAAGACCAACCAATGAGTTCACATGGAAAGACCCATGACCCAAGGTACATATGCAGCAGAGGAATGCATTTTCTGACATCAATGGGAGGAGAAGTCTTTGGTCTAGTGAAGGCTTGTTTTCCAAGTGTAGGAGAACAGCAAGGTGCTGAGGTAGGAGAGGGTGGTTGAGAGAGGGAGCATCTTCATAAAGACAATGGTAGGGGGAAGGGGGATTGTGGGGAAATGATAATATCTGAAATGTAAATGCAGAGAATTTCCAATACAAAATTTTTGGGGAAAAATTGTACAAAATATAAAAGAGCTTGAGGAAAATGAGGTTCAGCATCAGACCCAAATTTGGATTCACCAGGCCCAGGGCCTGACACTATTATTTAGGTTTTGGTGTGCTCACAAAACAGTACCCATCATCACTGCCCTCTGAAAGACCCAATAAGCACCTGAAAGAGTCAGATGCAGATATTTGCACCCAACCAATGGACAGAAGCTGCTGACCCTGTGGTTGAATTAGGGAAAAGGTGGAAGAAGCTGAGGTGGGCCACCCTGTACAAAGACCAGCTGTCTCAAACAACTTGGACCCATGAGATCTCTCAGACCCTGGGTCACCAACCAGGCAACATACACCAGTTAATATGAGACCCCAATACATATACAACAGAGGACTGTTGGGCCTAAACTCAGAAAAAAATGTGCCTAACCCTCAAGAGGCTGGAGGCACAAGGAATGGGGAGGCCTGGTGGGGTAGAAGGTGGGGGGGCATCCTCAAGGAGCCTGGGGAGTGGAGGAGAAGCATGAGATGTGGAACAGTCAGAGGATATACTGCAAGCCCGATAAAATCTGGACTATCAAGAAAGTTTAATTTTTTTTTACTTATAACAATATCAGACATTTATTAAACTTCAAAAATTATATAAATAGTCTAAACAGAAGTACGAATAAAGTAAAATGCTCATTATCAACATCAAAATTGCTTTAATTTTATTTTTATTATCACCATACAAAGTCACGGGCTTTGTTATGAAATTTTTCACACATACTGTGCTATTGTTGAATCTCTTCCCTTATTCCCCTCACCAATCCCTCTATGCCCCAGTTCTCTTCCTCTATGGTATGACAGTCTGCTTCTCCTGTACTGTTTTCCTGTTCTGTTTCTGGTTGCTTTTCACTTTGCATGGCATAATCACACAAGCACAAACATTAGAACATATATAAAAGCTAAAATTGAATATCTAAATATGAAAGAATGTAAGGTTCTAAATATTGAAAGAATGGTCTAGGGTACCTTAGTTAATATAGTTTTTAGACTCATCTATTCTACTGTGAATTTTATATTTTATTTTTTTCAGAACTTAAAATATTTTATTGCATTCATACACTAACATTTCCATTAAAATTCATTGAGTACCTACCTCTTTTTTGTTGTTGTTGTTGTTGTTTTTGTTTTGTGTTTTTAAGTAAAGCCAACTCACTTCATAGAATGCTTTTCTTTTGGATAAGTTTTCTAATTTATTAGCTAAAAATTCAATAAATTGAATGTTGTGGAATAATGTACATGGCTTCGAAATTAGTAAATGAAGACTAAGGGTATAGGCTTGATTCTTCTAAGTAAACCTCTATTTACATGCACAAAGGAATTAAACCCTAGTCCATAATGGAGATCTGCAAGCCTAACTTGGGCTACAAATGACTAGAATTTTCTACCTTGCTATCATTCAAGTGAATGAAGATATCATGCTTGTGAGATTATAAATCCTTTTGAAATTATTTTCTGGACTCTTGAATTTACCCTTAAAATAATGCCCTGACAGAAGAAATGTTTTGGTCTCCCACCAAATGATCGGCGTGCTATTAGTGACAGAAAGATTATAATAAAGACCTCCTCCTATGAATTTCATAGGGCAGAGAGTGAGGCCCACAGACTTGGAACAGTGATGGGGACAAGAGCTGAACAGTACTGAGCATACTTGCTTGGGTGATGTCTCTGCGTACACGCGTGGGTGTGTGGGTGTGTGGGTGTGTGGGTGTGAGGGTGTGTGTGAGCATGTGTCTTTACTAATGGCAGAGTCCTCACTATGGTCGTCTCTAGAACATGATGTTGACATGCAATTGCTGTTTCATCACCCAAACTAAATCATATGGTTCAGTTCCCTAGTTCCTTTACATTCTTTCCTTTACATTTGCAAAGTATCAGAACAGAGCAAAGTATTTCAGAACACACTTTACATGGGCAAAGTAGGCTTATTCGTGATTTTTAAGTTCATTTTGTTGCCATAACCTTAATTTTTGATAAGAATGGGATGCAACTTTTTGAATTATTACAGATTTTTTTTCATTATTATACATAACATTAATTTTAGAATTCTGTGTATTCATGTTTCTCATGGACGTTGGAATGTAAAGACTTATACTTTACGGATCTTGCCTGTTACACATTAGGGATTTAGTTCATATGCATGTATGAGGCATAGTGTAGAGAGACATATGTAATTTACTCTTCCTGTTATTCGTATATGTTCTTCTGAAATCACTAAAATACAGTTGCTGGAAATGTACTAAAGATCATCAAATTTATACCTTATTTTAAGCATATGATTACAACATTTCTCCCATCTCCTTCCTCATTAATCACCCTCTCAAATACCCTTGCTTTCTATGTATTTTTATGAATTGGTATTATATGTATTGCTAACCACATACAAAATCTAATATCTTAGAGTCCAGAGAATACGCTTATTGCTTTTCTATTTCTCTTTTCTTTGAATTTCAAAGTCGGTCACTAAATATTTTGATGTAAGTATAACTCATTGTTTTTAAAAATGTTTACTCTAAAAGCTATTAGGTAATTTTTTTCAAGTTGGAGAGTATTTGATCTGTTTCTTTTCTGTACAGAGAAAATGACATTGTCAATAATATATACTGAAAATTGATTAATCTGTGATGATAACAGTTGTTTTTCATTATTAGAAAATAAATTCTAGGGCAGGCATTGTTTACACATATATGACAATGAGGCATGTACATTTATCTTAAAATAAGCCTTCAACATTCTCCCACACTTTCTCACTATTATCTCCATCTGTAATAATAAAACATATCTTCTGATTGCAGCTATTTCTGTAATCTCAAGTCTGAATCTAATTTATTTGCTACTCAACCTTACTTTTCTTCTAATATAAGATTTGTTTTTCCTGTAACACAATCCAAAGTTTTGATTTAAATGGTACAAACCTTTTTTTTTCCTGCTAAGGACATGGTATTTTAAATTGAGAAGACAAATAAATTAAAAATACTCTGTCAGTGTATTACAATAAAACATCAAGCAAACTGTAATTTTATAATCCAACAATTTTTACTTGTACTGTGGATTACATAAATACATTGGGGAAACAGCAATACTTACTCTTCTAATACAAAAAAAGGTATATTATTTCCTTACATCCTGATTGCTTCCCCAATCCTGGTTCTCTTCCAAGTTCCTCCCACATACCTCCTCCACTTCTTCTCTGAGCGTGTGTAGGTCTCCCACCTCTTGATTCTCTCCTATATTGGTACATCAAGTCTCTGCTGTGCTTGTTATTTTTTTCCACTGAGGCCAGACAAGACAGCTGAGTTAGAGGAACAAATTCCACAGACAGGCAACACCTTTAGGGACAGTCCTCATTCTAGTTATTTGGCACCCAAATGAAGACCAAGAACAAATCAGCTACATGTGTGTGTGTGTGTGTGTCTGTGTGTGTGTGTGTTTGGGGGTGAATAGATCAAGTCCATGTATGCTCTTTGGTTGGAGATTATGTCTCTGAGATCCCCCAAGTGTCCAGGTTAGTTGACTCTGTTGGTCTTCTTGTGGAGTCCCTATCCCCTTAGGGTCCTCAATCCTTTCCCCAACTTTTCTGTTATAGTCTCCAAGCTACATGCACTAGTTATGGATCTTATCATCTTTCTGAGTCCGCTTCTGGTTAGAGCCTCTCAGTGGACAGCCATGCTAGGCTTCTGTCTGAAAACATAACAGTATCATTAATAGTGTCAGGACTTGGTGCTTGCACATGGGGTGAGTCTATAGTTGGGTTGGTTTTTGTTTGGCCATTCCCTCAGACTCTGCTCTATCCCCTGTTCCTGCATTTCTTTTTTTTTCCTTCCTAAACCCATGGGACCTCAGGTCCACAGGAGAGATGGGTATCAATCACTGACAGCAAGACCATGTACAATCACAGATAACAAGATGGCAAGAGGAAAATGAAAGAACTTAAACAATGGAAACCAAGACAACTTGGCAGCATCAGAACCCAGCTCTCCCACCACAGCAAGCAGTGGATTGCCAAACACTCCAGAAAAAGAAGACTCAGACCTCAAGGTGATGATGGAGATCTTTGAGAAGAGCATGGATAACTCCCTTAAACAAGTACAGAAGGACAACCATAAACAAATAGAAGCTTTTAAAGAGGAAACACGAAAAACAAATCAAAGAAATCAAAGAACTACATGAAAACAGAAACAAAGAGATTAAGAAATTGAAAATGGAAATAGAAACAATAAAGAAAACACAAAAAGAGACAACCCTGAAGATGGAAAACCTAAAAAAGAAATCAGGAGTCACAGATGCAAGCATCTCCAACAGACTACAAGAGATGGAAGAGAGAATCTCAGGGTCCAAAGACAACATTGAAAACATAGACAAAACATTTAGAGAAGATGCAAAAGCCAAAAAGCTCCTAACCCAAAATATCCAGGAGATCTAGGACACAATGAGAAAACCAAACCTAAGGATAATAGGAATAGAAGAGGACAAAGAATATTAACTAAGAGGCACAGTAAACATCTTCAACAAAATCATAGAAGAAAACTTCCCTACTCTTAAGAATAAGCTGACCATGAACATAAAAGAAGTCTACAGAACTCCAAATAGAGTAGACCAGAAAAGAAATTCTTCCCAACACATAATAGTCAAAACGCCAAGTGTTCCTGCATTTCTTAAAGTCAGGATAAAATTTATGTTGAAAGTTTTGTGTATGGGTTGGTTTCCCTCTTCTTTCCCAATCGCCTTACTGCTCTCTCTCTACTTACCATGCAAGCTGAACTGATGACTAAAGCCTTTGGTGCAATGACTACTCTAGAGTCTGCAGCCTGGGTTCTGAAACTTGAACATTGTGGCTGTTAGAATACAGTTTTTTTTTTAATAAACTGATAAAACTGATTCTAGAGCTATTATTAACACTTCATTTAGAAATGAAGTTGGCATTCTAATCTATTAACCTAGACTTGACTGTCCTCGGCAGATGAAGAAGTATATAATATATTTATTGAACATGAAAATGTACTTGGTATAGATTTTCTCTGATTTTTTGTTCTTGTAAAACTTTAGTAACAATAAGAAAACAGTATTAAAGTCCAATTCAAAATTTAAAATCCTGAATTTTGGTGATTTACTCATTTGGTTTCCCCTGAGCATTTATATTCTTTTGGAATATTTTAATGTCTTTATATTATAGTTCTTTGGCATGTTGAAGGTGGAGGAGTGCAATTGAAATACATTCATTTGTACCAATCAACTGTCAAATCATATTAAGGAATTAAATCTAATCTATTAATAGAAGAAATCCTTCTTCATGAATCACCAAGTGGTCAACCTCAAACCTTTTCTCCAGAGAAAGTTGGGTTGAACTTTACATCTAAATAGTTGTTCTAATGCCTTAAAATGACTCTTAATCATGAAAACAGCTAAAACCGCAAGATGTTATTTATGTTCTTAGATAATTAATCTCATTTACCAGAAGAGATGCAAATCAAAAGGCAACCAGAAAAAAAGATAAAATATAGTCATATAAATCACATGCTCACCGGGATCTGTTTTTCATGCAGTGTATCACTTCAAAAAAGAGTCACAGGTCAAGTCATGTTTCTGCTTCTCTCCCATTTTTTTCAGTAATGTGTGTGTGTGTGTGTGTGTGTGTGTGTGTGTGTGTGTGTGTGTGAGGGGGGTTCCTTTCCTTTTTATTCATAGTCTATTCTCTCTATTTGGGCATAAGCATTTACCACTTCAATTGTTATCCATATTTTTGGAAACCCTTCCTCTCATTAAGTTTTCTGTAGCATCTATCTAAGAAAGCTTCATTTAAAAGGCATTGAGGAAACACTGTTATGAAGTATCTTGTGGTTGTTTGACTTTTCTTGTTCCTAGGGACATGAAACTATTAGAAGGTGTGACCTTGTTGGGATAGGTGTAACCTTGGTGGAGGAAGTGTGTCACTTGTGCCTGTGGGTCTTGAGGTCTCCTACCTTTCAAGCTCCATCCAGTACAAAAAGGAGTCATCTTCTCTCTTCAGATAAAGATACATAACTCTCAGCTCTTTCTCCAGCAGAGTGTCTACCTCGATACTGCCATATTCTTTGCCATGACAATAATGAACTGAACTTCTGAGAGTGTAAGCCAGTCACCACTTGCATACTTGCTTTTATAAGAGTTGCCTTTGTCTCTTTGCAGAAATAAGCCATAAATGAACTAAGAGATTCTTACAGTATGGTGCTCACCCTCTTCTTGCCAACATGATTTTACCTTGGGGTACATACTCTAGGAATGGGTTTGCAATGCCTGTATAGTGAGCTGCTCATGAAACAAGGAAGAAAAGCTCCTTAATCATGTACTACAGCACTATCTTTTTAAATATCAAAAACTCGCATGATTTTTTTCAATGAAATCAAATACTCAAACACCTCATCAAGTTTTATTATTTTTCCTCTACAGGGACACTTTTAGAACTAGTGTCAGAACAGTGCCTTCTTTTCACATCTTAAGTCATTACCATATTTTGGATGGTATGACTGGCAACCATGATCTGTAAAGCAAAGCATTGGCATTTTCCTTAACCTATAAGAAAAGTAATGTACAGGAGAAAGCTTCAAGAAATCAAGGTAATGGTACTATACATTAAAAATATTACTAAAAATAGATAATCTAGATTTCTATCAACCCAAATAACAATATACCTGTGTGTGTGTGCAGGCACACATTGTCTTTATTGTATTCCTAATTTATGATAATATTTTATACTGTATCTGTTATCTATGTTTTAAAAGGGTCAGAAAATATTAAATAAAAAATGCGAGAAGAAATAGTTTCTAAATTAGAATTCTTTCTGTGTATGCCATGCTCATTCTGCATAGGCTGAAGAAATCATCTTTTGCTGGTCTCCACTCTCTTAGAGGTGTGGCTCATTCATCATTCTTGCATAGTTCTGCTGCATATATTGCCTGTCACTAATTAACATTCTTGGTTATCAACTTGACTCTTGACATGGCACAATGCTTGTAAATAACCTTTCTACTCAGTAGCCATTGTGAATCTCTCTCAAATACTCTTCACTTCTTTCTGGAGAAGGAGCTGCCAGTGATAGTAATGACACTGGAACCCTCATAGTGACCCTATAGAAAAGCATCAAGTAGTCTGATGAGGAAAAGGCCACGCATTCTATTAACAGACTTTTGCATATAAAACAATAGAGACACCTGTAGAAGATGTGGTTACATACGTGACAAAGAAGCAGCCTCTGTAGGAATATTTAGGGTCGTTATGGCCATAGAAATGAGGCTGCAATGAGGGTGATGGGGCAAATTATGCAATGTTTAACAATAGTGTAATATAACCACACTTACCTTAACCCTTTGTGTCACTACATCAATACCTATTCTGGGCTTTCCATGTGCATATACAAAGACTTGTGGTTAGTTTTGTATGGAAAATGATAAAGTAGTATTGGAGAAGTCTGGGGCATACTTTGTGGCTGTGCAAGTGTCTATATAGTGAAGTACATTCTTCCACATACCAACGTAAGAGTTCATTTTAAAATGATTACTTCAGAAGCACAAGAATTTTCTTTTTTTACATCATGAAACATCTCCATTGTTTTACATGGTACATCTCTGTTTAAAGGACCAGTGGACAATGATGATGGTGGATTTATTTTTCTGTTACTAGGTTTCCTCATGTGTAATTGCCATGGATAATTTACCTAAGGTTTTCCACGAAAAAAAAAAAAAAACATTCTATTAAATGCCATCTGTTTGGAGGTTTGGGTCACTTAATTTTAGTTTTTTTTTTTTTTTTTTTTTTTTTTTTTTTTTTTTTTTAAGGGCCCTTAATTGGAAATTACATGGAACGTGTTTTAAGTATTTTAATTTCTTTGCTTAACAACGAAGAAAAGAAAGGGAAAAAAAATCAATCTACCAATATATTTGGAGAAAATGTTTGTCACTGCATTAAACACTGAAAAAGAGAGTTAATCTTTGGATAGTTAAAATAAGTTATTTCTGACAAAATATGTATCATTAAACTGAAGAAAATTCTTCCATAATAAAAATGATATGCCTATGAAAGTAAAATTTATATTCATGGAAAAATCAGCTTTAAATTTAGGCAGTAAAAAAAGCCTTTAATATAGTTGAATAGATTGCTAAATTTTCTTTAAATACAAAAATAAATAAATGAAGTTTCCATTACATAAAAAGCAACTTTAAGACTTATTTTTAGTTTTTTCTTACAACTTTATTTTAAAAAAAACAGAAATACATGTACAGATTTTTAAAGGCATTTTGGCATAAAAATATATGAATGTATTTTTCTCAGTACTTGATTTTTTTAAAGGTTTGATAGTGTGCATTCAAAACTTACTAGTTACAATGAGCATAAACTACATGTAAAACAATACATAACATGGAAATAGTCAAAGTTTTCTTGGTGTGTATAGATTAAACATAATAATTTTTATATGCCAAAAATTGCCACAAGGCTATATTCTTAGCTCTTGACTTATTAATGATTTAAGGCCTAGGTGTACCACACTCTGAAAGGGTGCTATACACTTACTGTTTTGTTTATTTTTTTTTTCTAAGAAGGGCTGAGGCTTTCACTTTTCGGCCTTTGTTTTGTTTTTGCTTTTTTGTTTTTTTGAGCTTCGTTATGTGTTAGGATACATGTGTCTATGTATGCACATGTGTATAGTTGTGTGTTTACCATATGCCAGAGTTGCAAGTGGTTATACGTCACTAGATATAAGAAAGCATTAAAATTCTCTTAATTGCTCAGTCATTTTTCCAGTTCCCAAAGAGGTTTAAAAATAAAAAACAGACATTTGCCTTGTGTTATAAGTATACTGTTCCCTATTTCAATAATTTCAAATATATCATTGTCATTAAGAAGATCAGGTTTGAACAACATACAAGGTCTGGACAGAGCCCTGGGTGTATGTGTAGCCAACTAGCAGTTCAGTCTCCAAGCGTGTCTGCTAACAATGGGAGCAGGGGTGGTTTCTAAAGATGTAGCCTGACTTGGAATCCCTCCCACAACAGTGCTGCATTGTCTGAGCACAGTCCTCTGGTAAGGACTTGCTGCACCAGGGTAGTGGAATACCAGTGACTGGGGCTTGGGAGATTCCTCTTTCAGAAGTGTTAAGAAAGGATGGGGGAGGGACTCAGTGGGTGGGGGTCAGGAAAAAGCCAGTGCTTGTGATGCAAATAAATAAATAAATAAATAGGAAATCAGGTCTGATTATTTCATTTGCATTTTTAGTTCTCTTTCCTAATAAATACTTAGGATTCCTTACAGAATGTATACTTGTCCTATATAAAACAGAATAGTCAATATCCAAATATTTTGTGAATACACACAAGAACAGAATTTACTAATAAATTATGCTCACTTTCTTTTGAATAGACTAAAGTTGACTGAAACAAAATAAGCTAGCACGAAACTAGTGACTAGAGAAAAAACACACACACGCGCGCGCACACACGCGCGCGCACACACACACACACACACACACACACACACACACACACACTGGTTTGCTCTTTTCCAGTTCTAGAACACAAAAAATAAAGTCACCTCTGACTCACTTGGAAACAGTGACTGTGATGACTTTGTTTCTTATGGCTTTAAGGTTTAGTTCTTATGTACAGGTCAAAATCCTGACATTTATAGAAGGACAGTCAATAAAAGGTCATGATTACACAAGAACTGTCACGTCGCTGGAATATAGATGTCTATTTGAGAGAAAAGCAGTATTCCTTCACTCTGTTCACTGCACCTGATTCCAGATGAAGCTCATTCTCTGTCAACCACACTGACTTCGAGCAGAATGGAGTTTGAACCCAACTTGTCCAACTGAAATACTGTGGTACCACTAATGATAAGCGAGAATCATTTGGAATTTCCTAGTAGTGACTATAAACAGAAACAAAAATAGCTGAAATCAATTAAGCAACTAATTTAATTTCTATCAAATATACTTCAACATAAAATTCTACCTCTAATTTATATAATAAAATACAATAGGGTATTTACAACTCCATGGCATGCAATCTTCTAAGCAAGAGTGTGTTAAGCACAGGAAGGAAAACATTAAATATTTCATGTCTATGGATAGTATCTTCAGTTACTGTTCGTACAATGCTCACACATGCTGAGGCATCTTAATCTGTACTTGTGACTATTCCGTTTGTGGCTGGAGGACTCTGCCTTTGATATTTGCCTATCATATTTGATAGACGTCAGAGGCTGGGGAGTAGATGATCAGAGGACTCAAGGCTGCCATGCATGTACCATGCATCTCTCTCCAGAAGTCCTCGACACTTTCCTATATGATTCGCTGTGTATGAATGCAGCTCTTGTCATTCTTTTATTGTGGCCTAAGAAAACAAGTACGTGTGGCTTTATGTTCAGAGTCGGGCTAATGTAGCCTGTAGATCAACTTCTACAGTTTTCACTTATAGTGGAAAGGACTTCCAAATGGCACAAAACTTTAAAACAGCATTTGTCCATGTTCCTCAATGAAAATAAACCCCAATTCTAGCTCTAGCACCAGATTTAAAATATTAAGCTTTTGCAAATACTCCATGCTGCTCTCTGTCTGCACACTGGAAAGGCAGTGATGACAAACACTGACCTCTGAACATTTCCTTTTCTTAATGAAGAGCATGTGTGACCACCTCTGTTTGTGGCCACACATGATTATTACAGATAAAGGCAAACACTGCTTTCAGCAAAGATTCTTATTTTCTTACGTATATGATCCTGGAGGGTTCCTGAAGGTATAAATACCTCCAACAAAGTAGCACTAGGAACTTACACTCATTCTAAAACTTTTATCCATCCTGTTTCTCAATGTTCTGACAAAGCAACTGGCTCACAGTTCGCACATTTAGTCAGTATTAAATCTCATTCCTTTACTATAACTCCAACTACCAAAAAACAACTATAAGCCAGGAGTCAAAGAGAAATCAGCACATATTATTATGTGAACAGAATTTTACAAAACTTCCCATTATATATAAATAAATAAAACTTCTTCCATAGATGGTAAGTCTTAATTCGTTCCAGCTTTTAACTGTAACCAAGCATGCTTGCTTCTCTCTCTCTCTCTCTCTCTCTCTCTCTCTCTCTCTCTCTCTCTCTCTCTCTCTCTCTCTCTCTCTGTCTATCTCTCCCTCTCTCATGCTTTTCTTTTCTTCTTTCTTTAAATCTCTAACACCTTCTTTCAACTAAACTTTAGTGTCAATCTTTTATCTAATGCCTTTATAATGTTCAACTTTTTATTTCTTTTGGTCTCTTTATTGAAGTGTTCTCTGTATAAATTCCCTATCTGTCATTTCTAAATTAAAGTGTGTGTGTGTGTGTGTGTGTGTGTGTGTGTGTGTGTGTGTGTGCCCACGGATAAACATGCGGAAACTTGCACAGCTTCTAAATTAAGAATGATTTCTCAAATTTTATTTAGTCATTGTTTTTGATAGTTGAGTAGTACTCCACTGTGTGAATGTACCACATTTTCTATATCCATTTCTCTGTTGAAGAACATCTGGGTTCTTTCCAAAATCTGGTTATTATAAACAAGGGTGCTATGAACATAGGGGAGTATGTGTCCTTGTATATGTAGAATCATCTTTTTGGGTATATGCCAAGGAGTGGTATAGCTGGGTCCTCGGGTAGTAAATTATCTGAGAAACCACAAGACTGATTTCCAGAATGGTTGTACCAGCTTGCAATCTCACCAAGAGTGGTGGAGTTTTCCTCTTTCTCCACATCCTTGCCAGCATCTGTGTTCTTGTTATTAGCCATTCTGATTGGTATTCACTGATAAGTGGATAGTGGATACTAGGGGAAAAACTCAGAATATTCACAATAAAACTCACAGACCATGTGATATTTATGAAGAAGGATGATATGGATGGATGCATCAGTCCTACTTAGAAGGGGAAATAAAACAATCCTTGTAAGAGGGTGGTAGGTACTTAGGAGGGAGAGATAAAGGGGAGGAAAGAGGGAGGCAGGACCAAATGTAGGAGGAGACAGACAGGGAAGTAAAGTGGGTCAGGAAATGCAACAGAGGTATGTAGCAGTGGGGTGATTGGGAACTGGAGGTAGCCATGAAAAATTCCCAGATTCAAGAATATCAAGAAGCTCCCAGTTCATTAGCTGAAATACCCAAACAAGGGGAGAGAGAATCTGATTGTGACATGGGGCCACCCATCTCAAAAATATTAACCCGGAATTGTTTCTGTCTAAAGGAAGTGCAAAGACAAAGAGTGGAGCAGAGAATGAATGAAAGGCCATCCAGAGACTGCCCCACTAGGGGATCCATCCTATCTGCAGGCAGCAAACACAGACACTACAACTGATACCCAGAAGCATTTGCTGACAGGAGCATGGTATAACTATCCCCTGAAAGGCTCTACCAGATCCTGACCAATACAGATGCAGATACTCACAGCCAACCATTGGATGGAGTACAGGGTCTCCAATGGAAAGGGCTGAAGGAGTTAAAGGAGTTTGTAACCTCATAGGAAGAACAACAATATCCACCATCCATACTCTCCTGAGCCCCCAGGGTTAAGCCACCAACCAAAGAGTACAGGCAGAGGAACCCATGGCGGCTTATGTAGCTGAGGACAGCCTTATCTGACACCAATTGGAGGGGATGCCCTTGGTCCTGTGGAGCTCAATGCCTCAATGTAGGGGAATGCTAGGGCAGTAAGGCAGGAGTTGGTGGATAGTTGGGAGAGCTCTCTCATGAAAGCAGGGTGTTGGGGTGATGGAATAGGAGGTTTACAGAGTGGAAACCAGGAGGAGGGATAACAATTGAAATTTAAATAAATAAATTAACCAATAAAAGAATAAATAAAAAAGAATGGGTTTCTCACTGAACTGGTAGCCTGTGAAGCTTAGAGATGGTGGTTGTTTGTGTGGTTGTCTAAGTAGGATGGCTGGCCACAGAGCTCTACTATCCACCTGTCTACAGTTACATTGCAGGTTTAGATGCATGCAGCTCTTTGCTTTTTACATAGATTCTGGAGACTGTAGCTCAGTTTCCCATGTTTGCAATGTAATGGCTGTTATACACTAAGCCTTCTCTCAGGTCTTAAAGTTGGCTTTCATTCTTCCATTTTCTGCTTTGCCTTCAGATGACAAGACCTGTATTTTAATCAGCAGTATTATATAAAATGCTTGCATATACTTCCAGTTTTCCATCTATTCTATTCCAAAGCTCACCAAGATTAGAAGCCAAGATCAATAGTTGTTTCAATATATGTAATTCCTGATAACATAAGGGTTAATTTTTAATAATCCAGATAATAAGTACCAATATGTATAGACTTTCTATTATCATAAAATTTCTAATTTATCATATTTCAAAACATTGTGAAAAATTTCAGAATATTTATTATACAAATGGGAAGTGTGGTACAGATCTAAACCTCTCATATTGCTTACTCCACTATAACAAACACATGTAGAAGGCAACTTACCAAACGACTCAGTGGTGACAAATGTAATATATACTATAAGTATATATAACATAATATTTAAGTTGTTTATTAACAGCCAGATAGTATGGCTTAGAGTTTAGAGGAATCCATATAATTTGGGAACTTGTATACACACACACACACACACAAACACATATTGCTTAACTGATCTCTAATAACTTCTTGTGACTTTAGTCCTGCATCTATATCTACATTTAGAGTAATGTAAAGTCAGTTTGTTTTGTTTGGCTCACTGCATATATCGTTTAGACTTCAGTCAACCAGGACAGCATATGAATTAACTCCTCAACTAGAGCAGCCATGTCACCTGTCAGCATATGCGGCTGGCTCACCTCTCAAATGGACCGTTCTGCCTTAGAAATATAGAGTCTTGACAGCAGGCTTCAGCTAAAAATTTACATAAAGAATGGATAGGGTGTCAAATATTTATTCCATTAAAAATTACTATGTTCTCCCGAGGCCCAATTACAGAACATTTTAATGCTTACAAATTTCTTCAGCAGCACAATGTTCATTTGTTTCCTAGGAAACAAATAAATTTATACTGACCAGCACACACCCTTGATCACTACATCCCATCATCTCTCTGGGAATAGACAATTCTTACAAACTGTACTTTTAGGAGTTACCAGCTGTAATATTACTAAAGGTTGAGTTCCAGAAGTGCAATAACTGAAAGATAATTTCAATCTAAACTACAATCTAAGATACAGGTTTGTAAAACAACCTTAATTTGAAATGGCTTATTTCCTAATGAGGTCAATTGCATGTATAAATATGAAGTGAATTTGAGACAAGCACCCACTTGCTTCTCTTTTTATCCTGCATTTTCTTTCTTTTGTACTGAAAAATATAGATTCCTTATTATTCCCCTCGAGAAACCTTTGGGATTGGACATCTTTTTCTTTTTTTTTATAACTGAATCTTAACTGGAGTCTAATTGAAGCCCCGAGAAAGGACAATGCAGCTCTAAAGCAGAATTTTAGCATTCAAGCCATTCATCTTTCTTCAACACGAATATAATTTTTATCTAAATGATTTCCGAAGAAAATGGATTCATTTGACTATAGTGCTGTCAGATCAGTGGGAAGCTCATCATATTAATATTGAATCTGTAAATCCTTCCCACTAAGGATGATTAACAGCTTGGTCAAGTGTTTATTTTACTTTGAGAAGAATATGTAATTTCCTGGAATAACACATATAGATTTCAGTCCATTTCCCCTTTCACAATTCACATTTACGCCATGGACTCAGATGATGCAGCCTAACTCTCTATTAGACTTCTTTCGGCACAGTAAGATGATAGCCTAACAAGTTCTTGTAGTTTAATGAGCACACATCAGTCTCCTCCATGTTTCATTTATACAGGATACAAAATTCATCCTCAGCCATGATGATAAGAAGCAATCACAGTGGATTACTTCCAGATGGCACTTTTTCTCACCACATGCATGAGCGAAAATACTACTGGGTTAAACATTACTGTTAGTGCAGTGATGGTCTGGTCACTTTGAATCTTCTGTTTAAAGTTTTGGTCATATCTACTTGAGATAGCTCCAACCACTACATTAACTGATTAGGTAATGAATTGATTGGTCATTTACACATTTAGTTGACATTTGTACTCACTAGTCAACCAGTAAGTTACAAAAAAGAGATGACCCACATAACTTAATGTCACAATTTAATGTAGATGGCTTACTTGTGACATAAAAATATTTAAATGTCCATAATATACATTGTTCAAGAAGATACCCTCTCAGAGTATGGTACACCTAGACCTTAAATCATTAATAATTCAAGAGCTAAGAATGCAACCTGGTGGCAATCCTTGGTATTTAAAAATAATCATATTTAATCTTTTTACACCAAAAAAATTTTGACTATTTTCATGTTATTTTTGTATTATATGTACTTGATTCTCATTGTAACTAGTAAGTTTTCAATGCAAACTATCAAATCTTTAAAAAATTCAAGTAGTGACTAAATTTATATTCATATAATTTTATGCAAAATTTCTTTTAAAACTGTACATTTACCTCTGTTTTTAATAAATGTGTTTAATTAAAATAAAAAAAGAAGATACCAGAAAACTTCCTGTGTTGTATTTATTGTTTCTTCCTGAATGTTGAAACAAGGCACATTTATTTTTCCATTATAAAATTAATTGGAAATCCAAAAGCAATTATGGTTTTAGCTATAATACAGTAAATATGGTGCATTAGTATTACTATTTTTCATAAAACCATGCATAAATAAATTGCAAACAAAAGGAATTCTCCAATATGTAATAGATCCACAGCACATATATGTGCGTTTTGAAGGGAAGAGAGTAATACCAGGAAAAGCAAATAGGTTTAGGGGTTTGGTTATGAAGTAACTTTTCAAGAACACCTTAGACTTCTACTTTACAGCCCAAAGTTCCATCAAGCTTATAAAATGTAATCTAGGCTCAAGACTGTGCTACTAAAGTATTATTTGAAACAATAGTCAACAATGTTCACTTAAATTTGGAATAAGAAGTCATAAAAAAATTCTAAAGATTTCTTTCAGCAAGATTCTCTAGTGGATATGCCCCAATTTTGCCAAATATATAAAGAGTACAACTCAAAAATTTATAAACTCTGTTATTGGCACTTTTCTTTACAACTCAAAACTTAAACTAAAAGAGAAAATAGAAAACATTTTTAGATTAAATTTTGTTCATTGTATAAAATTATATAAATGAGCATTAAAACATCTCCATCATTTAGTTTAGTTAATTTTTATGTAAATGATTCTTGTTGCTTGGCTCTAACATTACTCAGTTTCAAAGTCTAGAATCTAAATGTAGGATTTGTTATAGGGCTTTGAAATGGCAAACATTTTTCACTTTCAGGGATCATTTTTCAGATGTCATTTAATTAGTAACAAATTGTGGCATATTCTTATACTTTATGTATAAATAATATAAATATTAATACCTCAACTATTCAAGGAGCATTTATCTGTTCTGCTATTCAAAGCATAACAAGTTTTTTTCATAATCAGATGTCTTATTTCTTTTTAATATCTTGGCCAGTGACTAAAATAAAAATTGCAAATTAGAAAATCTCTGGAGAATAGAGTTCTCAGGAAGGAAAATGTTTCAAGGTAAATTTTACTTAATTTCCCTAATTTAAATTTGTCTTTGTTATCAACCATGCACACAAATACTGCCTTGAAACGTTACCTGCAGAATAATGTCCTAACAAATAACCATCTCAAGTTCTAGGAGACCTAATGTAAATTTAAAATTAAAGAAACCACCTCCCCGAATTCAGAACCTGTAACACTCTGTTTAAATTATCAGGTTGTCATTACAGAGGCATACTCTGTTAGCTGAAGATTATTTAAAAAATTGATTCAAATTTAAATATCCACTTAAATAGAACATTTGAAATAAGAGAGATACATTCTCATTGATAATGCATTTCAGTTTAAGTTAAAAAGATTTATGCTGTGCTTCAATATATGATGTTGCAATTAGGTGGTGTCACAAAGTTGGTTTTTAATACACATGTGATGTTCTAAGGAAATCATACAAAACACCATGGTAGAAATATGTCACTTATTAAGCAAGACTAGATGAGTTACTTTAATCCCTAAAATCTTGTAGGCAGTAAATAATTTTGGATTTACAGGACACAATTTTCTTAGTGCACCATAATGTTGAGCTGACTGCATATAACTATAAATTGTTCTTAGTGTATAAAAGGCATCTCAATATTTAAAATTGTTGGTCTATGGGATCTAAGTAATACCTGCATCTGTAGAGCTTCATTTATATTGGTGTGCTTCAAGGCTCAACTTCTATTGCAGTTATTCATGCTGTGCTTTAGTCCTGAGAAAACATCCCTAGTCTCCAAAACTTTACCAGATATTGATCGCCAGGTTTGATAGGTAATCACAGCCATTTAGATGAACTAATTCTCAGCAATATATGGCACTACTTTTGGCAGAGAAATATACATTTCAGTTTTATTGCTTCATCAGTTTCAGTCTTTTGCTTTTTAATCTTTTGGAATTAGAGGTATTGCAGCAACAAGTGTCCCCCTTCTCCCCCAAAATAAACAGAATTAAGTTTACCTCAACCTGGACACTATATATGATCAGAGTCTTCTGTGTTATAAAATTGGAGGTCTATACCTGTGACCAGGTTACACACAATATTTTCCAGGAATAGAAAAAATATATTCTATATTCCTCTGCCATTTTACCCCTCCCCCACAGTAAAGAAGCAATCCAAACACTTATATGGATAAAAAATTAACATATGTGAAAAATAATACATGAATAATGTCATACCATCTTAGTTTAAGTTTAGCAATCAAATCAATTGCATTTTCATATTCATAATCTTTTTTCTTTGCAGAAGAATGATCTCAGAAAACAAAACAAAAAAAAAAAAAAAAAAAACCTCAATGCAGAAGATTAATTCAACGGGCCTTTGGCATTTATTTATTTTTCTAATCATGAAATAATTTTACATTTTTATTTTTATAAATACAATTAAAATAAAGTATAGCTTTGTACCTAGCATTTTGTGTGTTAAATTGACACAAGCTAATCATCACAGAGGAAGGGCCTCAGTTGAGGAAATGACTCCATGAGCTCAACCTTTAGAGTATGTTAATAATTAGTGATCAATGGGGAATGGTGTGGGGCTATTCTGAGTGGTGTCACCCCTAGGTTGATAGCCCTGGGTTCTATAAGACTATAGGACAAGCAAGCTGTGAGAAATAAGCTAATAAGCATTACCCGTATTTGGCTACTACATCATGTCTTGACTCCTGGTTCTTCCCCTGTTTGAGTTTCTATTCTGACTTCTTTTAAAAAAATAACAGCAGCAAAGAAGTGTATGTTAAATAAACCCTCCACAATTTAACTTTTGGTCATGGTGTTTTATCACAGCAACTTAAAAAACTGACTAAGACAAGTGTTACCTGAACATGACTGAAATAATGTTTTAAAATCATCTGTTCCCAATTGGAAAATGCAATTTGGTTGCTTTCAATTTTATTTTTGAGGAACTCATACAAAGGTCCTCCTGACATTATATCCTATAAAACTAACATTTATTCTCCTGATGTGATGGTCATCTTGGTGGCTTACTGCTGAATAGGCTCACTCTTTCTAGTTCTATCTGAACTCTAACTGGCTGGTTCTGCTCACCTATTCTGGCTCGAACTCTTCTCCAAGATGATTGATTCAATCTGATTTCTTTCAGCTTTTTATTGCATTGTTCTGCTTGGCTTCAAACTAACTTTGGATATCTATTCTAGGCTCTGTCTCATTCTCTGGTACATTCTGTCTCCACCTGTTTCTATATTGTTTCTTTGCAACCTGACTCTGTAGAACTCTACCTTTAAAAACTGCCTCTGGACTCCCAAACATGAACTGCCATGAACTCTACACCACTGCCTCTCAACTCCCTAACTCAACCAAACTGACTGACTAGAACTCAGAGATCTGCAGGCCTCTGTCTACTGAGTGTTGGGATTCAAGGAGCTTACCAAAACTTGGACCTGAGTTTTCTGGACCTGAAAATTGCTCTATACCAGGCTTAGCGTTATATACTCAGAAATCTACTTGACTCTGTCTTCTGTGATTAAAGGTCTCTCTGTATTCCAGGCAGATCACATAGACCTAGAAGTTCTTTGGATGTGATCTTTGTCCAAAGCAGCCATGTTTCCAGATTAAAATTCCTCAACTATATCCAAACCCTATCCTTCCCCTAACTCCCTCTCACATACAGGACCTTTCTTTTTGTCTTATTCTTGTTACATATATGCATATCTTATGTATATAAGTAACTATCTAAAATGCAGCAGTTGAGTCCATTTGGTGTTGTTTGAATGAATATGCATTTAAGGCTAACCCTTTGGAAATGGATAACCCAGAATAGGCACTTGTTCATGGAGAAGACTGATTGGAACTCTCTGCCAGGGGTGGGGTCTTGTGAGATTGACCTGTCTTACTTTGATATGTCAGTTGGTGGCATCACTGTTCAAGTCTTATATGGCAAGTTTATTGTTGAACTGTCATGAGTTCAGCTTTCCTGTAATATGATGGAAGATAATAGTCCTTGGGAAATGACCTGGCCTTCCGATCTTTCTGCTCTCTCTGTCATCCACAAATGCTCCCAAGTTTTACATATAAAAGTTTAAGTTAAGGGTTTAGCCAGTTAGAGACTTATGTGAGGACTTCAATTTACAAATGAACAAAAAAATTGTTGATGAGTTGTAACCTTATATAAGGTTACATATGTAGTGATATTGTGCCCTTTCAAAGGCATTTATAACCCCCCAAAAGACAACCAAGGAGCTGACTTCTGATAGAATCACAGAAGGGTTTTTATTCAAACTTGAGCTTGGGTGCACAGCCCCTCCTGAGACAGCAGAACTAGAAGTAGGGGTAAGGCCCTGAGCTCTCAGCAGGACCAGGTTTTTTAGAAGATGGCAAAAAACAGTGGAGGTTTCTCCTGCTGGCATTGCTGTCCTTTAGCAGAATTTGCTGGTGCTGGGAGCCAAAACATAAGCTTAACTTTTGTTTTCTTCGACATTGGTAATGTGTAAAGTGGTATTAGATTCAGGTCTTGTTGGGAGTTACCTGAAAACTGGTGCTAGGTGTTGACTTGTTGCTTAATTCAAGTAAGTCAAGACTTAAAGTCAGGTTCTCTAAGATGGAGTCTCAGAATGCAGTTAGAAATTATTTTGGTTAGTAAAATGGCAGTAGTAGGCTCTCCTATAGGACCTGTGACCTTACCAGGCACAGGCAAGTTGCTAGTTTTACATTAATAGGTATTAATGCACTCGTGCTTTCTTACAGTTCAACTAGACAATGATGGTTACTGCCAAGATATGCATGCCACAATGACACCCTCGGGTATTTTGGGTAGTGCTGCTCAGTGCTGAAGTCCATAGGCTTTCCAGCTAGTTAGGACTGTTGACTTCTTTTTTCCCTTACTAGTTTATACAACAATGTTTTATATATCTAGGTATGTTCTAACTTTCTTCTTCCAATTCCTGGAGCCCACATGTGCCTTATCTTCAGCAAAAGAAACTTACCTTCAAGTTCTGTGAGGCAGATAAAGGCAATGGCAATAGAATACATCATTTTGCAGTTCTCTAGAGCTCCATTGAGCAAGAACTTGAAAGAAAATTTTCTGTCTCTGAGGCTAGTTTTTGTTAGATACTTTGTGGCGGTAATGGTTTTGGGAACAACATTATCACCTCAAGTGACATGATTTTATTTAAACTATACACATGTAATAAAATATTGTATATATAGGATGCAAATTACATATATAGCTACATTAATATAGTTATATATATTTTATATTTCAAATGTTTAATTTTGATATTTTAGGTATAAGAGGATGTCTGTGTGTGTGTGTGTGTGTGTGTGTGTGTGTGTGTGTGTGTGTGTGTGTGTGTATGTGTGTGTGTGTGTGTGCACTCGAGTGTATGTGCTGCATTTATGGCCTTTCACCTGACTGGGTAAGAGGGGACATTAAATCCACTAGAACTGTAGTTGTAGAATGTTTCTTAGCCATGGGAGTGCTAAGAGGAGGATCAAGGTCAGTGGAAAACCTGTAAATGCACTTACCCAGTGAGCCATCTCCTTTGCCCCATTTTATCTAAGTTATATGAATATGAAATAATATGTCTCCCTATGTTTTCTTGAGATACCCCTTTTTAATATTTTTATAGTTCTTCTTTTTCCCTCTCTATTAACCTCACTCCGTTTTCCTTAGTAAATTTCCCCTGCTCCTCCTTCACCCCTTGTCCCCGCCACACCACCTGTATCCTTCTGCTCTCCAGATTGGTCTTACATCGAAATATTGGGCCTATGATTCACAAACGAGAGATCATATGCTATTTGTCTTTCTGAGTTTGGGTTATCTCTTTCAATGTACCATTTTTTGAAGGTCACTCGCCCATCTGTAATAGAAATAATTTTATTTTTCTTTACAGCTGAATAGTACATTGTTAGAAACATGCACCTGCTGAATTTAGGTAGTTACTGCTCTAACTATTATAAATAGAGTGCTGATGACAATAATCTGTAGAGTATGATCATATGCACTTTGATCATATGCCGAGGAGTGGCATATGGTGTCATATGGTAGATCTCCTTCTACCTTTGTGATAATTATCCACATTTATTCCAAGAGAAATGTCCATAGAAACTGTAGCAGATTTCAGTCCAATCAACAGTAAGTAGTTTCTAATTTCTCCACATCCTAACCAGCCTTTCTCCTCAATTTTCTGACCTCAACTATTATAAAATCTCAGAGTAGTTCATGTTATTATTTATTTAATCACCTAGACATTTTTGATTCTGAGTATTTATATACACTTTACATTGTTTTTGATGTAGAATCAGACTTTAGAATTTTATTGCATTTTAAAATGCCCTATGATAATAAAAAGAACAAAATGATTTTAAATTAAGTAAAAATTACTATCATGATATATATGATTTAAAATATAGTGAAACTTTTCAATTTTGAAAAATATTTAACATTATCTCACTCAATAGTGTTTTCTACAATTTTCTCTTTTAAAATGTTTCTTCTTTATTTGATTAAGAATTTTTATCTTAGTAATTAACTACTTTATGTTTGAAGTGCTCACGTGAATACCACGAAATATAATCATATTAACCTATTTATCATTCCAATTCCCACTACAATGCCCTTAACAAATTTCTTTCTCAATATCTTTCCTTTTCATAACACAAGAAGTCCAATATTGTATCTAAATGGATGTGGGGTAATCCCTTGAAGAAATTGGAATTCTATCAGTATTCATGGCCTCAATAAATGTATAATTCTTCCTCTCTCGGTAGCTATCCACTGCCAAGTGCTCTGCAGTAAAGTTAGGAATCTGGCAAACTACATCATCTAGGCTAGAAGTTGGGTTTGTTGGATCTTGTGCAGAAATCCTCAGCTGCAGTGATTTCATGAGTATGTGATGTCATGGTAACTGTGCCAGGTCTAGAGGACTACATCTGCAATGTATGTTCCAGTCCTTTCACTCTTATCTTTGTTCTTCTTCTACTTCCATGATATTCCCTGAGACCTAATGGGAGGCACATTAACATAAATGCCATGTTTATAGTTAAGCCCTTAATCTCCTATGGTCCGTCTTTAAAACATATATGCAGCTTTCTATATTACTCCTGTCTGTGAAGAAAAAAAAAATGGACCAAAAGGCACTTCTTTGACCAAGGTTGAGAGCAGCACTAGTTCAAGGGCATAAACATGTCTTTAGCAAACCTTCTAGCAGTGTTATCATTTAAGGAATTATCAATAGCAGGGTGTACCGTCACTCTCATACCTTCCCCAGCCATAGCCTTTTCAATATAGCAAAGGAGTCCGTGTGTGTGAAGGAGGCATATAGGAAATCTGCATATTGAGAGAAAAATGTCTATCAGTTCTTCATGTGACAGAGAATGGTTGTACAGAATATACCATGATCTTTATAAGAAAAACATATTTTATATAAAAGTACTTATAAGATTCTAATCATGATCTCTCTTGTCCTTTTCTTCCTTTCTTCCTTTTCCATCCTTCCATTCTTTCCCCCCTCCCTCCCTGCTCTCCACTTCAGGAGGGCATGCTGGCTCTCACATGTGTTCAGTCATCAAAGTGTCCATAATTTGTTCTTTCTTATGGTAGAATCATGTTCTAAACAGAGCAGTTAAGGATAACACAGTGCCAGAGAATTCACATAACCTAATATAGAATATCTCTTCACTGAACACCTCAGTGGTTTTATTTTTATATCTTTGTTGCCATATTTTATATTAAATCACACTCTAGGTGGTACTTACCTTGGGATTATACAGTGTTATCTCTATGTATACTGATGGTGTCCCAGACAGCTACATGTCTTCAATGAAGGAACTTTTATACAATGATCACTAGCTCTCATACACATAGGGTCAGTGTGGGGTGCCATACTGTGCCTTAGTCATCCCGTCTGGGGAAACAATAAGAATAGAAAAAAATTGTACTAATATATAAAAGCAATACATAAAAGCAAAGGGGGCAGAACTACACAATCTAAAGAATGATTTTCCAGGATCTTGATATATTACTTCAGAGAAAATAAGGAGGCTTTGTAATGAACATGAGCACTCCAAACTGATTATTTCACACACCATCCAAGTTTGTGAATAACACCCAGGGCTACTGTTAGCTTCAATACTATTTAGTACTCCATGTGTTGCAGTGCCTGTTAGAGAGCAAAGATGACTCCTATGTGTGAGAATCCTGGGACCTTAGGAAATCCTATGATTAGGCATTGCCTAATAAATTAATTTGATCATGAGAAATTATATTAGGAGAAGTTAGACCACAATAACACAAATACAAATTTGGTATACTGTGAGTTATATATGTGTTTCAGATGCTGAGAAATCAGTGGTGTGGTTGTACACTATGTGTGTGTGTGTTTGTGTGTGTGTGTGTGTGTGTGTGTGTGTGTGTGTGTGTGCTTTAGCTAGATATATTTTTAAAATTCTTAACTTTTTGTATCCAAAATTTTAAGGAGAACATGTTATGCTCATCATTTACATATATAAATGAAGAATTACATGTAGTTCATGAAGGATTGGTGTACTTTTAGCTAATCAATCAATATAAAATGGTGAGGTTTCAAACTAAAATATTGCTGGAATATAAAAGTATAATAAACTCTTTCCATTTCTTAAAAAAAACCTAACAATTAAAATGAAATAAACTTAATAAAATTGTATTAGAATTCCTCACATAAAATGTATCTTTTGATTTTTAAGATATTACCTTAAATTAAAAATAGACAAAATATAATAAAATTGATATTGAAATGAAAAGGGTCATTCAGCATATTTATTTATTAATCCTTTCAAATTACATTTAAAATGTGGCATTAGTAAATCTCTCTTTTTTTAAAAAAAATCACTATCAAGAACTTCTTTTTTCAAAGTATAATTTGTATAAAGCCGAACAATTCTGATTCTGTGCACTGTGCTGGTGTAGCATTTGCAAGATTTTTCACCTTAAACTTCATACTGAAAAACTATGCATATATACAAAAGCCATCTTCAGATGAAGAAGTGTGTGTGCCTGGTTTTTATATGCACGGCTACAGAGGTCATGTCACTTTGCAATGAATATCAATAGTGCTTCAAAGGCAACAAACACAGGTTGATAAACATAGAAACAAGAATTCCATCCTAAAAGAAGCCAAGGGCAATGACCTTGGTTCATATGAGTCATGGGTGACACAAGAAAGGTGGAATCAAAGAGAGAAAAACTTTTGACAAGCCATACTTCACAATCCTGGCCACTGCGGATGGCCATGATTATCTCCAGACAAGATGACTATGTATAAAAGGCTTATATACACTTAAATTAAACACAGCAGGGTTGTAGTAATCTCTGTTTGCCTTTTACTTTCTGTTAAGTAGGAAATTGCTTGGACTTGGAACATTTCATTTAATGGCATTTTTACTTACCTTTTGTACTTCTAATGCCAGAGTCGAAATTCACTCCAAATTACCCAGTAAGACATAGAAAACTTTGGTGGTTTATTTATTTATTTTTTAAATTGCAGTTGCTTCCTTACCAATTTTACTAAATTAAATGTGTTTTAAAGCATCTCAGTTCTTGAAACTTAATTATCCAAATCTCTGGGTGAAGGATAACAAACAATGAAAACCCCATTTATGTAATTTATTTTGCAAAAGAAAATAAAGGAATGCAGTGGCTAATGATATACACGTTTCTGCATTTTTCTCCCTTTTGGACAACAACTTAGCAAAGCCCTATCATTTTGAAACAAAAAGCTTTAAGAGCATTTTGAAGCTTGGATTTGTCCATTCTCTGCTTTCAAAGGAGGTAAAGTGCATAATAGGGTAAGCCTTTTGTAATCACAAAGATGCTGATTCCTTCAGTTTATCCTATCAGTGAATATTATTGACAATTACACATATTAAGCTGTGAATGAGGATCATAACTTCTAATTTTAATGTGTAAAGAAGAAGAAAAGTGTTTTGATCCTTCAGTAGCTAAGGTATCATCTATTACAAGTTAGGAGAATAACATCTATCAGAGCACTTAAGGTGTAGACAACTTTGGTTTAAATGCTATTGTAGTAAGAACATCTTTCATTTCCTTCATATTCTCTAGAATAAAAGCATTGAAGTCTTTAGCCCAATAATAATACATTACCTCACATTTACTCCTCTTAACTTTATCAATCAATCATAAAAATTTTCTGAATTTTACCTGTTCCATTAGTTACATTGAATCTTATTTCTTCTCTTCATTATGATCTAGAACAGTGGGTACTGAAACTCTGTTCCTGACATAGCAAATCCACACTAAGGCATGAGTGATCGTGGATGCAGGTATTCAAAAATAGAAAGCTCAAGCCCAAATTAAACAAAACACCTTCATTTGCTCAACAAATGTAAAAGTCAGAAGCTGAATGAAATACATTAACTAAAGTAGCTTTGTGTAGGAACAAACAGAAAAGTATGCTGCTTTCATCAGTATGTGTTTTACCATGTCTGAAAATAACTGCATACTTAAATACACAGTTAAGTTTTGACAAAGGGGCAGGTTCGTAATTGTGTGGAAGGTTTTTTTCAGTCACTGAAAAGCAGAAAGCCTTGAATTCAGGTGGAGTATAAGGAAAACACAAGCTAAATGCCCACTTCTAGAAGAACTGAACGGTGAGGCAAGGTACCCCAGTTTTTCATTGCAAGATTCCCCAGGATTCCAGGGTGGTACTAAATTTCAGGCATCCTCATGATCTGCAGAAGTAACTCTCTATCTTGTTCTACATAGCCCTTTGTGCTGCCCTGGCCTTAGCTTTAATGAAGAAACCTGGCAACTTGGCAATATGGACCTCAGTCTGAGAGGGCGATGAGTATGACCTCAGTATAAATAATGTATGATGGAACATTGTCCTAAAAATTAGGTTGTCATACTTTTATTACATTTATTTGTGTGTGTGTGTGCGCGCGCCTGAGGTAGGGGGAGAACCACAGGACCCCTTATTTGAGTCAGGTATCTTCTTTCACCAAATGAGTTCTGAGGATTGAACTATCAGGCTCAGTGACAATTTTACATTCAAGTCACTTCCTTGGGCCCAGGACATGATGTTGTTGATAATTATTGCCTTTCACTGCCATGTACAGCTGATTCACTTTTGGTTATTGAAAGTTAATAGTCAAATTGCATTAATATTTCTGTGAAAACATTCTTGCTTTCCTGACACATCTGTACTTTTCTTAATCCTAATTAACTGATAAATGATTTTGTAAGTTATCACCCATTACTTTTTTAAAAAGCAAAGAAATATAGACAATTAATTACTGCAATTGTGAAGAACATTTTTGGTTCTTTACTGTTGATTTCTAAGAATAGAAGACTTCCTAATGAAATAATTCCCAATGCCTTAAAGTATGGGCCCTGTATCCACTAGCTCCCCTTTTCTCTCTCTCTCCACTCTCCTCTTCCCTCTCCTTCTCCCTCCCTCCCTCCCTCCCCCTCTTCCCCCTCTCCCCCTTTTCCCTCCCTCTCCCCCCTCTTTCCCCCTTTCACCTTCTATCCCCCTCCCCCTCCCACTTTCTCCACCTCTTCTCCTCCCTCTTCCCCTCTCTTTGTTTCTCTCTCTCTCTGTGTATGGAAATTTGCTGGTGATATGGATGGCATGTGTATGTAATATGCATATCTATGTTATATGTGTAAACATGTTCTGTGGTCATGCCTTCAGAGGGCAAAGGAAGACATGAGGTATTTTCCTTCTCCCTACCTTATCATGTGATAAAGGGTCTCTTACCGAACCTAAAGCTCATGACTTCAGCTAGGCTGTCTGGCTAGTAAAATATCAGGATTCTTTTATCACCATGTCCCATGTCCCACAGGCACATGCAGCTATTGATTGCTTTTTATGGGAGGCTGGAACTCATATCCTGTACTTTCATAGCAAACACTTTTAGTATCTATTCATCTCCTCAATCTTCTGAGGCTGTTCTTTATAAACAATGCATGTTAGATAATAGATATAGTCATCTTATTCTTAAAATAGTATCTTCTGTGATTATAGACACATATCATATATTGTATAACTTATATTTATACATAATATAAGACAATCATATCGAGAGAGAAAATATGTGCATATACATAATTTTATTTATGAACTTTCTTGGGCATCTTCAAAGAAGGGAATTTGGTGACAAGTTCTTAAAACTTTCCCAGTGCACTTCTCTGAGAAATAGACACTGGATCCCCGAGGCAACTGACATCTTAGGAAAGCTGTCACGGAATTTAACAAACACTGTTGTCACACTGTGGAACTTCATTTAACATTTCACTTTGACCTAGATTCATAACCGAGATGAGCATTCACAATAGCACTTAAAGCGTTCATTTTGAAGAAGCTGCACAAAGCATGAAACACATGATTATGGACATTGAACTATTTTCATGCTTCTGTCATATAAAAAGCAGTAATAGGTATGATTATTAATGCATCTATCACTTATGCATAGTCACCACATATCTATCATGCAATTACAGATTATACTTGGTATAATTAATTAAAATTAGTGTTTCTATTACCAGCACATGCTTATTTATGCAAATCTCAGAATATCTGAATTTCGACTTATCCTCTCAGGTTTCCAGACATTTAAGTATGTTATTAGGAACTGTGATTATTCGGCACCCCAACACTCAGGTATCACCCAACTTCATTACTACCTGATTAATTAACCTGTTTAAAGTGTGAAAGTTGGCACCTTGTCATTAGAATCCATGGGAATAACTAATGAGAAACTATGAAATAATTTGTTCCTCAATTAAAAAAACCGAACAAGGAGGTTTAGTCTCATTATTCTTGCTTCCTGTTATCACCTATACAAAGCCAAGAAGATTTCGCAAAACTTACTGTCTACAGACAACAGGCTATATAACATCTCAGGGAACATTTCACAGATCTTTAATAAAATGTGGTGTTATCTAACAGCGATAGGTAAGGCAACCAGTTTCCCAGGATAACATTCATTACAGAGCATCAGTGTGGAAAGTAGGTACTTTGATCTCCTACCTGACTCAGGTTTAAATGAGATTTCTATGTTAGAAAAAAGAAAAAAGGGGAAAAAGACAGAATCTAGTTCAATGTAGGTCTGTGTAAAGGCTTTGGGAAAAAATATCACAAGAGGTAATTAGTATTACAGTACTATTAAATTATGACATTTCCATATATTAAAAATGGCAGTCCCAAGGCAAGATTCCTTTCGATAGAACTGATTTTATTCAGTGGCTGCATCATAGTAGTATTCAAATAAAGAAACTAGTGAATTAATTTCCATTGTATTGTTTCCATATGTCCACATTGATAAGGTCATATATGCCATAGAACCAGGCTGAGGGAGCAAAGGAACTGAAGGAGAGGGTTTTTTAGGTTTTTGGGGGGTTTTTTTCTACTCCCAAACTGTTAGTCATTCATAGAGTTTACACAATTACTTAACATTTAAAAAGCCACTGGTTTTCCTTGGTGGTAAGGCTATTTTTCTGCATACATATCTGCATACAATTCTGTCCCAGCTCCGAGCCTTGACTATGTAACAGACAAAGAACCCATTCAATATAAGATGAGGAATTAATGAATCCAGCTGTTTACTAATTAGACAACTGTATTAAAATGTCTTGAAAAGCATTCCAGGTTCTGTTTAATGCTCTCTTGTAGAGTTCTTCAAGCAAGGCCACCATAAAGAGAATCAAGAGTTTTCTTTCAAAATAATATTTTTATTTATTCTTTGGGAGTTTCAAAAACTACACCCCAACCACACTCACCTTCCAGCTTTTCCATGTCAACAGCACACACTTGTGACCTCTGCCCTGCCAACAAAACAAAAAAGTAGTAACTCCAGTTTCTTGCAAGGGAGCTTCTGGGAAAGAAATCAGAAGCTCCCTTGCAAGAATCCAATTATGAAGAGCTATATTTCAACATCCTTATAACAATCTTTAATAATTCTCTTTGTTGGCTTCCTTTTGTGGTTTTAACTTCTTAGAGAGTTGTGAGATTAAGGTAGGGGTATAGGTATCTCTCTCAACTGTGTGTTTGTAGTTATCAATATCACTGCTGAAGTAGTTTTCTTGTTTGTTACAGCCAGGACCATGGAGATCAGAGACTTCCAAGTGGTTTCTGATGACAGCACAGGCCAAAAGCATAGCTCCCAGCTGGAGTGGACACAAAGACCCCAGGAAAGGCCTTAGAAGGCAGCTGCAACTATGGACATTAACAGTGAGCCAGGTGCCAGTTGAAGCTATTCATGGCAATATGGCTCCAGATGGTACTACAGTTTCAGGCATCAATATGGATTCAGTCTGTGGCATAGAGCACAAACATCTCTGTAGCATTAGGTGGCCACACATGTCACTACTGTAGTATCTCCAGTTCTACCTTTTTCCACAGTGTAAACACTTTTCTGCCCTCCCATCTTTGTCTCTTCTCCATCACACACTCAGTCATTTCCCTGATGCCTGTCCACCCATGAAGCAAGACAGGCAGTGCTGGGTTGACCCGATAGTCAAACTCTTGAAAAATACATATTTTCCAAATCATGAATTTGTAAAGATAACATTTGAAATAGCAAAACTTAATCAATATACTCTAGGAAGAATGTTTCTGACCTGTTTTGACTGTAACCAGTGCAATTTTATCAATTTTCAAAATAGTGTTGGAATAAACAAAGAAGTTTTTATTAACATATTTTTAAATCAATTTTATTTTTATATTTTTTAATTTTTTGCCTTTTTTTTCTTATTATTCTCTAAGCACAGTTTCCCCTCCCTCTACCTCCTCTCTTTCCTTCAGTAAAGAGCAGGTCTTTTAAAAATAGCAATGGAACTCAACATAACATGGAACAGTAAGACTAAACCCTCATATCAAGTTTAGGCAAGGCACCCCAGTTGGAGGAGAAAAGTTCCAGGAGACAGAAGTATCAGAAAAATGCCTCTCTTTCTACTCCCACGATTAGAAGACCCATCAAAACATCAAGCTAAGCAACCATAAAATATACACAGAG
Organism: Micromys minutus; assembly: GCF_963924665.1. Taxonomy (NCBI): domain Eukaryota; kingdom Metazoa; phylum Chordata; class Mammalia; order Rodentia; family Muridae; genus Micromys; species Micromys minutus. The sequence continues at coordinate 21,127,752 of NC_137982.1, read as the reverse complement.
GACCTAGTATGGAACCACACAGACACTGTGAGCTTCTATGAGCCTTACTTGATGCTGTGGGTCATGTTTTCCTGGGGTCCTTAATACCTATATTATAATTTATTCCACTTCTTCTACAGGTTCCTTCAAGTTCTGGCTAATGTTTGGCTGTGGGCTACCACATTCATTCCCATCTGCTGCCTGAAGAAGCCTATCTGAAGGCAATTGGGCTAGACACTAAATTATGAGTATAGCAGAACACTGTTATAAATTATTTAATGACATTGCAGAGGGGCATGTTTAGTTCTAGCCTGGGATTCTGGGATATCCAGCATCCAGTCTCTGGCCATCCAGATAGTATCAAGGACAGCCCTCCTCTCCTGGTGTGAGATTCTAGTTAGATCAATCATTGGTTTCCAACTCCAGCAAGAAGAGATGTGCCACCATTGCAGTAGCACGTCTTACAGGAAAGGCAGATTGTAGTTTGAAGCTTTTCCCACCCAAGGAGATTTAACTACTGCCATGAAAACATAGGAAATAAATAATCCCACACAAGTAAAAACAAAAGAAAGAAAACACACACACAAACACACACACACACACACACACACACACACACACACACACACACACACAGACAGACAATTCCAACATCAACAAAATAATAAGAATTTTATTATTGGTCACTGGCATTCCTCAATATCAAAGGACTCAACTCCCATTAAAACCACAGACGAACAAAATGGATGAAAAACAATTCATCCTGCTGCTACCTACATAAGAAAAAAAAAAAACACTTTAATGTATAAAACTGAAATTATTGCAAATTAAAGACCTAGAGAATATTTTCCAAGGAAATGGACCTAAGAGGCAAACTGATGTAGTCAATCTACTATTTAACAAAGAAGATATTAAACCAAAATTCATCAAAAGACTTGGGGAAGAACACCTTTGCTTTATTTTTGAAAAATTACTGATAAATAATAAAATATAAATGATCAATGTATTAATATCTAAAATACTTTAGTATCAATAGTTCTTCAAACTATATGTACATTAGACATTTTCATATGCAAGCAACTTTCATCTATTTAAAGTTTCTAGAGTTATGATAATTTATTGAATAAAAAATTGAAGTTTAGTAATGATCAGGATGTTAACCAACTTCATATTAAGACTAAAGCCTATATATGAACTTTCAATGCTATATTACTTCTTATCAGCAAGTAATATTATATGAACATATTTCTAATGAAATAGGTTTCATTGTAAAATGCTAATCTTCCTTTTTGTATGATATTAAATAATTGAATATGATAAAAGTTAACAAAATTTAAGAGTAAAAATAGGTAGACAAAAGTTTAAAGTGAGATAGTAGATCTAAATTTAAAAAGCAAATCTCAGGAAGTTTCTTTGGAAGTTAGACCAACAATAGCTTAGCATCACTGAGTGGTAACAAGAAGCAAATTATTAATGTCTTCCCAAAATAGAGATATATGAAAATAATTTACTGAATGTAGAGATCTGGAGAAACATCAGTTCTTTTGTACAAGGTGCAGCCTGTGATAAAAAGAATAAAGAAAAAGAGGGTCAGCAATGAAGCAGAGAAGGAGGCAACAGAGTTTGAGAAAGAAAGTAAGTAGGGAAGGGAAGAACAAATTAATAAAGAAAATATCTGTTAAGAAGAACTCTATCTTATTTGTTTGGGTATTTCATATTTAAATATGTCTTTCACTTTGAAATAAAAGGAAGGAAAAAAATGAAATGATTATTAACATCATTTTCAAGTAAGCAATAGCTACATCCAAAAATATTAGAAGACTATTTGTGTTTTATGGGGGCATGAAAATTTAAGCTTATAAATGCAAAATGAATTTTAAAAGCAAATGTATAAAATAAATAATTGTACTAAGCAAAGGCATTTTTTAAAGTGGTTGAAAATGGATCTGATCTTTAAGTCTAATTACCAGTCATTTGGAAAAATGTAAAGAGCAAAAATAATATTTTGTCTGTTCTAAGATTATTCATAGATACTTTGTCTTAAACAGCAGGAGTGGCTAAATTATGAAAAGTCCTTCCATGTAACTGTGTGTCTCAAAGCCCAACATACCTTTATAACACTCTTCCTAGCTTCATGAACTATAAATATTACATACAATCTTAAAATTACTTGTAGCTTTTCTATTTTCTTCAGCAATGTATTTATCACAAAACAGTAGTTAAATATCCTTTACATGTATCAACACTCACAAGAATCTTGTTGATAGGCAAAAAGAATCAATGTAAATAATCTATTTCTACTTATTGCCAGTACTCACTGTACGTGTTATTCCGTGAGTTTGATTACACCTAACACTCACTCTGCAGTTAATAGTTCCAAACAGAATTAGAAACCCTCTAAATACTGAAAGGAATGGGCATCTGTCATAGGAGTTGATGGGGAAGTTATTATGATGTCATTCCTTACAATGATTGTGCATTTATTTTTATATCATTGAAAAGCATTACCATTGTTTAATTTTATCTCCTCTACAGAACTAAATTGAGAGCATTATTTTGACTTCCTTCCTCTAAAGACCACCATAGCTGAGGTCAGCTTCTACTCTATTCTGAACATACTGGAAAGGAACACAAACAAGAGTAAATCAACCTAAATATAGCCCTTGCCAGTTCTCTTAATTATTTCTCATCTTACTAAGCTTCTTCCTGCTCACTTCAAACAAATGCTGAGTGGGCTCTGAGTGAGAGGAGTTTCTACAGGAAACTCCATCTTTGGACTTCTGACATCATCACTCTCACTCACTAAACACAAATGTTGGTTTATAAAATTCAACCTAATAGCTATGAAATACAATGTTAGCATGAAACTCTTTCAACATTGCTACCATGTCTCTTCTATGAGCGAGTCACATAAAGAACCGAGCCATAGAATTGTTCAGTTGGGGTGCAAGACAAATCTCCATGTGAAATATATTATTTATATATTTAGATGTTCAAAGCACAAAACCTAAAATTAATCACGATTCTATGCTGTTAAAATCATGGAGAATTTTAATGCTTACAAAAATTGTAGATATACTAAGACTTCTGTGAATGTTGCTCACCACTCAACCACAAGTACTGTGATTCCATCAGTCCTGTGGTGTCCAGAAGACACTGTTTCACCCAGGCCTTCCCTGATTTCTTGTCCTTACAAACTTTCTGCTCTCTCTTCAGTTACGGTCCCCAAGACTGATGAAAAGATGAGACATAGATATCCTAAGGCTGATCACCCCACTGACTATTTATTGTCTATACTCGGATCACTTGTGATTTTCTGTCCTAATCTTTCCACTGCACTGTCATGTGGTCTGAGAGCTACACTAATAAATCTATGTCTATAAAGATACAAATTTAGAGGAAATTTTTTAATTTAAAATTTTTACTAGTTCTGCAAGAATATTGAATTATTTTATGTTAATATAATTAATAAAATTCAAATTAAAAGAAATATGTTAATATAATTTTATTTTTCATTTTTCTTTACACTCTCCAAACTCTTTCATATATATATCTTTCCTTTGTTTTTCTTTCAAATTTGTGGCATTTTCTCATTATTTGTTATTGTCTTCATGTATGTACATATATGTTCCTAAACGTATCCTGCTCATATGCATGGTTTCAAGGCTGACCATTTGATAAGAGTCTGAGACTACATTTATAAGAATAAATGTCAAGGTCAATAATTTTGGTTTGTTTGCACTAGCATATAAGTCAATTATCCAGTTTAAAGGCGTCTAAGTTATGACACGTGACTTGTTACCTGGTCCTCACTTTCATGTGACTGTCTTCCTCTGTGTCAAATCTTGCTGAGCCTCACTCAATATTGGAATTACTCATTCTCTGTCAGATATGTCACCTCCTAATTCTGCCTCAGTTCATTAGGCAATCTGCATTTTATTTACATGTTAATGTTTTTACACAGTAAACAAGAGGTATGTATATTATATATACATATATATTATATATATATACCTCCCCTCAAATCTGGTTTTACTTCTTTTCTGTCTCCTACTAGAAAAGAACTTTCTCCTAAGAGATAATAACAACATATAATAAGATAAAACAAAATCCATCACATCAAAATTGGAGAAGACAAATCAACAAGAGGAAAAGTGCCCAAAAGAAGGCACAAAGATGAGAGACTACTATTCATACACTGAAGAATCTCATAGAAACATTAAATTGGAAGATTTATATACACATATATATAACATTACACAAATATATAATATTACATATATATATATATATATATATATATATATATATATATATATATATATTACACATTGATCCTGGTATAGATACATGCAGACCCTGTGTATTTTGCTTCTGTCTCTGTGAGTTCATATGTGCCTTACTCATGTATTTTCTTGGTATCCTCCAGGCCCACTGGCTCTTACAATCTTTAGTTCTCCTCTTCCCCAGGGTTTCCTGAGGTACAAGAGAAGGGATTTGATGAGTCTATCCCATTTAAGTGTTTTAAAGTCTCTCTTTCTCTCTCTGTATGTATGTGTAATGTCTGACTGAGGTTCTCTGTATGTCTTCACATCTGCTGCAAAAGGATGCTATTTGATGATGGCTGAACAAAACACTGATCTATAGGCATAGCAGAATAACATTAGGATTCAATTTGTCACTATAGATTTTACTGTTTTGTTTAAGTCCAGTAGAATTTGTTTTTGCCCAAGGTATCTTAGCTACCTAATCTCTGGTTAATTTGGTTAATATAGAAATACAATACACAATACAGTAGAAATATATATATATATATATGCAAAAACTTGCTAATAATGGGAAAAACAGCTACAACTGGCTAATGTCATCAAAGAAACTTAATATTGCAATTAAGTTACATCTAATTGGGTTGTTGTCTGTCATTTCGTTAATGTATTTTGCCTATTTTGATGGAGGTGAGATATCAAAAAAGAAAATCAAAAAGTAAATTTGATTTGCAATTTCTTGACTGCTAAGGCTGTTGAACATTTCTTTAAGTGTGTCTTAGTCTTTTGAGAAATTACTGTTTAGTTCTAAACCTCATATTTATTGAGTCATTTATTTTCTTGATATTCATTTGGTTACTATAATTAAAGACTCATGCATATATACACACATATGTATGGACACCTGATTTTTGACAAATAGAAGTCAAAAACACATACTGGAAAAAAAAGAGACAACTTTGTTAACAAATGATGTTCAAACTGAGTAGCTACATGTATATGAATGACAGCAGATCCATTTCTGGTACCCTGTATAAAATTAGACTCCAAAAGGATCAAGTACCTCCACATCAGATTAGATATCCTATGTCTAAAGGAACAGAAGGTACAAGCCAGGCTTAAACATTTTGGCAAAGAAATACTTCCAGAATACAAAATCAGTAGTACAGGCATTAAGACCAACAACTAATAAATGTAATCTCATAAATGTAAAAAGCCTTCTTTACAGAGGTGAACACCAACATTTCAGCAAAGTAGTAACCTATAAAATGTGCAGAAAACTATTTACCAATTATATTTAACATAAAAGGTTACTGTAATTCTTTGCCATGTTCTTTCTCTGAAAACTCTCTGTCCAATATCATAGAACACTTATAATGAAATTATTTTCTAGGTCTTTTGCTTTCATAGTTTCTTGTATATCCTAGATATTAATCTGCTGACCCCTATAGAGCTACTAAGATATTTTTTTTTTCTGTACCAGGTCACCTGTTTTCTTATCTGGCAGGTCTGATTGCATTATTTCAGAAGTTTTCAGTTTCATGAAATCTCTCTTACTCACTGTTGTTATTTCTTGAGTGTTGGGTACTACTTAGGCACTGGTTCCCTGATGCTTGTGTGTGTCCTTTCTCTTCTAGACAGTTCAGATTTTTAGGTCTAATATTAAGAACTTTGGTCCAGCTCTTGTTCTCTTGCTCTCACTTGTCCTTGCACTCTTTCTCACGCTCTCTTGCTCTCCCCCATTACCTCTCCTCTTCTCCTTCCCTTCCCCACTCTCCCTCCATGTGCTCAGGGCTGGCCTCTACTCCTCTACTCCTCTCTCTCTCTCTCTCTCTCTCTCTCTCTCTCTCTCTCTCTCTCTCTCTCTCTCTCTCTCTGCCACTATTACTGCCTTAACTCCCCCATGATGTGAATAAACTCTATTTTATACTAAAAAGCAAACTTTGATCCATTTAGAATTTGCTTATGTATTTGCTTAATCTATCAAGTTTAATTCCTCTACATATAGAGATCTGATTTCCCATCATCCTTTTGTTAGGCATGTTATCTTTTCTCTGATGTATGTTGTCACGTCTTTGTATAACTCACACACTTTGGATGTGTGACTATATTGTATTCACAGCACTTTGACTCAAAGAAACTTACTCAGTTCGACTGTTGAAGATGGGCATAAAAGTGGTAGGCATGTAAGTCAGGAACATAGCAAGGTTCTCGGTTCTAGGTATAGTCCTTTGACATTTGAATTGCGGTATGTGGTATCCTAATACATGAATGCTGTACTACCTTCATGTTAGACACTCCTTATATAAGGCTTACTAGGTGTCAATGGAGGGGTGTTATTTGTGTGAATGCAGGTGTGTGTGTCTGCTAATGATTCTTCAGGAGCTGAGCAGTAACACAGAGGTCTGGAAATACAATTAATGACTCCAAAACCTTTCTGCCCATGGTGACTCTGACACTTAAATTTTTTGACAAGTATTACCTTCCAATCAGCTGTAGAAATGCTGCTTACTAAATGAACATAATCATGGAGGTCCAATTCATACTCTGCTTATTAAACAATAACGGACATGTTAGCCAGGATATCAACTTGAACTTCTAAACAAATTAATGTATTCAACATATGATTCAGTGTTGCCACCCATGAACGAAATGTGAAAATATTTATTGGTAAGAAACTGCTTTTAACGTTTCAAAAGTTCTTTTACATTTTGGATAACTAGGTATAATATTTAAATCTCCAACACTTAGGCTATTTTTATATCAAACCACAGATCAGTGTGTCTTTTTAAAATTCTCACTTGCATTTTCCTTTTCTGTAGTGGAATACCTTCATTCTAATTAGTAAAATTTCAAAATAAGTTGAAAAAAAAAACCAAATCAATCTCCAATAGAAAATGAAGAAAGTGCAGTGAAGCTAGAAATATCTCCCATAAAGGTGCTAGGTATCTGCGTTGCTTAGTTACCGATGACCACTCACACTGACAGTATTATGAACTTCCAGGCTGAGTTGGGTATAATAATGAACCAGATTTCCATTTCATTAGTTTTACTTACAGATCTTAAAAATTTGAAAAGTGCATACTTCAAAGCTTTTACCACTGTAAATTAGGACAGAATTTACTTATTTAAATATATGGTATTCTATGTTGTTCTTGTGAGCGACTAACCTAAAACTTGCAAAGGTTGAAGTGAAAGATTTTTGACAGAAAATTATACTGCTAGATAAATAATTATCTTTGAAGAATGAAGAGCCACAGATTTTCTTATCCTGTTTAATTTTAATCATTAATTTGATTTTCATTTTTTTTCTTCCAAATGCAAGTAAATCAATAATGCAAAATTTAGAGCTATTTTATCCTTCTAAAATCTTCAGATCATTGAATTTACATTGCCACAAGAAGTAAATTTTTTCACACATCAGTTCTTACCCTAATGTTTAAATGGAGCATAATTACTCAAACATCTCAGATGGTTTAGCAAAATCCTGTCCAGAGTATAAAACACTTTAAGTTATCAGACAACAAAGCCCATTTGTAGAAGTTTCCAAGGGGCTATTCAAAGGGAAGGAGAAAGAAAATAAAAAGATTCATATCTCTTCATAATTAGCAGACAAAGCTTTGAGTGCCGATTTCAGTAGGATTATGAAGAATTAAAGAAATATATGTGATGCTCATTTTATAAATTTCTTATTACTTTGTATACTTATTTGCAATATCTATGCATTTGCTTATTACCATAAGCTTGCAACTGAAACACATTGCTGAAATCCATTTATAAGTTCTTAAAGTAAAACATTATGTCACAAGTAGATTGCATGCATTTACAATTCAATAGACGGGGCGTTTTACTTCTCCATTTCCTCTATTCTCCATATTAAGGAAATACTTGCCTCTGGTATTGGCCGAATTTGTGTCTTTTAATAGTTAAACATTCAGTAGAGTAATTGAGGCATAAGATAATGCATTTGATAGCACATATAATCTTGGTTAAAGTTCATCGTCTCTGTATTCTTTCTATCACCTCTCTTACTCAGCTTCGATAGCTATAGCCTTCTTAATGAGATGAGATTCACCCAACATAAAATAAAGTAGGTAATTTGGAGAGATTTGGTGTACTTCCAGTCTTGTGAAGACAGCACCTAGCTATTCCATGGTAACACATGGTTTCTGGAAGAGTCTCATACCTTCTGAGAAGTTGTTCTTTGTTGCTCTGTGTCCCAGACATTTAGAACACAAGAGTTAGAGTTCTGTCTCTGTAAATGAAATTAACTGGATACTGAATATTTAGTCTGATACCTTTCATTTAAAATAATACTATAGTTATGATTTTTAAGTCATTCCAAAAATCCACAATTTTATAACATATCTTTATTCTATAGTGTTGAACTTCATGATAAAAATAACTATTCTTTATTTACACTTTTTGATCTGTGTCTTGCTCGACTTAGAATTTATAAAGCTTTTCCCATTGGTTATAGTTACAATTGAAATGATGTATTTCAGACCATATTTTTGTCTCTGTTTCAAGAGTACATGTAACTCCTTATGTCATGCATATCAGGTAGTCCAATTATATTGTAACTCAACACCTTTCTTTTTTTTATTAGATACTTTCTGTATTTACATTTGAAATATTAACTTCTTCCCACACCCTGATCCCAATACCCCTCTCCCTCCACACCTTTAAATCCCATGAAGACTTTCTTTCTTTCTTTCCTTCTTTTTTTTAATATGTTGACAATTTATTGAGTCTTATCTAATTGGAGCTCATACAGCATCCAGGCTTTTGTAATAAAAGACAATTTGAAATAAATATGTATTTAAAAAAACTATGTCAAACACCAATGAATAATCAACATTTACAAACTAAACTAACTATTTAGGTTAATAATTTTAACTTCCCCCACAAAATAAATAGCTCTTCTTAAGCAGGAGGGAGAGAGTGAGAAAAAAATAATGGCACAGTCATGATGTTATTCTCAGTGAGGAACTCTATCAAGATTAAGACAGAAACATATCTGCAGAGATTTATGTTACTAGATCATGTGAAACCTGGGAGAGCATTTAGAGAGAGAAAACAAGTGACAAAGCAGAAAAAAAGCTTTAGATAAGTCCACTCCCCTTGACAAAATTAATGAACACGCACAAACTTCCATTTTCAGGGTTTCAAATTTTCATATTAGTCTAACCCCCAAATCCAAACAAAGATCATAAAAACAAAGTTGAAGATAGGCTTAGCCAGCTAAACTCCCTGTTTAGCCTTTGATGCCTTGACAGGAATGTCTGTGGTGTGGATGGAACTGGCAGGAAGGGGGCACTGTGCAGCTCCTCTCTGTGCTGCAATTGTGGCTTCACACGGTCCTGTGGATGAATCTCAGGACTTAGGTGTGCTCTTCAGACCCATCACGCTGAAGACAGCAACTGTAAGTTTCTCCTACACAAGGAACAGGAGGGCAGCTGCGAGTACTGTGTGGAACAAACACCTTAGCTTCGAGGCCTTTTAAGAGTCCCATGATTCCAAATCGCTTGACTCATTGGAGAAGAAGAGAGAGAACGTTCCGAAGACTCCCCAGCGTCCTCTTTTCTGGGTTTAGTCTATGACGTCAGAATAGTCCAAACCTCAGAACTGACTGTACTGTCTGTATGGGATAGGTGACGGCGGTGACAGTTGCTTTGGCTATTGCACCAATGATGAACCTTCCGAGAAGAGAGCTTCTTCTACTTCTTTAAAACCTGCCGTTGTAAACCTTCATAAAACATGAATTGGATGACAGTATTGAAGACCAACAGAAAGGAGGGAAAGGTGTCATTCACAGAGCCAAGATCCCTTCCGCTGGAATAATCCAGTAGGATGCATCGAAAATGCCTTTGTAGTTAGTTGATATAATGTCTTCATTCCGGAATTTTGCCCCCTGCAGCTTAAGTCTGGCAGTTACCACCCAGAGCAGAGTAGTTAGCAGCACATTCACCACTCCTGATAAGTTCCAACCACCAGATTTTTCGTGGAGAAAAACCTTGACCTTTGACCCACACTGCTTTAAGGCTCTTAAAAGTGTGGAAATGGACAGAATTGGAGCAGCAGAGACTGGGAATAACTGGAAACCATCCTTGGTAAGGTGCCAGGAGGCCGTCTTCCATAATTATCTCCAGGAGCACTGTATGTGTCGTTTTTTGACTTTCTCTTCTCACCGGCCTGAAGCCGAAGTCTAGCAGTATCCAAGGGAAGAACACTGTCATGACAGTCACACGTCCCATGGCTCCGGCCATAGTGTGTACCAGACTTTCGTAGGCCAACTCGGAGTCCATGGTGCTACACTTTTCACTTAGATGCCTCAGTGTGTGGGTACACGAAAGCTTTCTACTTATGAGAGTCATCTAATTATCTCCCTCCTTCAGATATGCACCAGGTTAATTTTTTAAAGTTATTTTTTAACCAAAATGGATCCGAAACTGTGAATAATAAGGTTTAATGGTATTTTTAATCCTCCAACCTAAATTGTCTCTGAGTCAACACTAAAATGATAAATATTTTTAAATAACAGTAATTAACATGATTTGCCAATAATATAATAAACAATATACTAAAATTATTATCATATATATATAATTTTCTCAAGCCAACTTAATATAAATGATTTAAATTATGGGAATGAAATTTTTAAAGTCTCCATAATGAAAGTGTAAATTATATGGATATCATTATACTAACTTGAACACTTGTATATCTTGTTATTTTTAATTTTCTTTTAAATTCCTACTTGGTTATATCAGATGAACAACTTTTCTCAACATCCATGAGGATTCCTACTTTCTTTACATTCTTTTTTCTTCAACAAACTTTACCTAATGGCTTTCTTCTTCTTCTATGTGCATTTCCGCATACTCAACAGTAAGTGATCTTTGTATATGGCATAGTCCTTCATAGACCAGCACAGTTGCCATTTTCCTCATCATTCCCTATTTATTCTATCCTTAAAATATTTATTCAAATACTCTTACAATTTTTTTAAATTGGTAATTTTGATTATTTGCATTTAAATGTTGTTTCTCTATCCAGGTTTCCTCTCTACCACAACATCCCATACCCTCCCCTTTGCCTCTCTGAGGGTGGCCTCCCATCCACGCATTCTTGTCTCATCACTGTAGTATTCCCTTATGATGGGGTATCAAGCCTCCAGATGACCAAAGGCCTATTCTTTCACTGATGCAAAATAAAGTCATCCTCTGCAACATATGCAGCTGGAACTATGGGTCCCTCCCAGCACACTCTTTGGTTCGTTTAATCCCTGGGAACTCTGTGATGTCTGGTTAGTTGATATTGTTGTTCTTCTTATGGGGCTGCAATCCTTTCAGCTCCTTTAGTATTTCCTGTAACTCTTCTTTTGGGGTCCCACGATTCAGTCAGATGGTTGCCTGAGAATTGGTGTGCTCAATCAGATGGTTGATTCTGTATTGCAAAGGCTTTGGCAGAACATCACAGGGAACAGGTATATGACAGGGGACACTCTTAGCAACTGTTTTTTGGAATCACCCATAGTGTCTGGCTTGGGTGTCTGCAGATGGATTGGATCCCTAGGTGGGGCAGTCTCTGGATGGTCTTTCCTTCAGTCTCTGCTCCATGCTTTATCCCTGCATTTTTTTTTCTAGACAAAAAATTATTGGTTAAAAATTTTAAGATGAGTGAGTGGTCCCTTCCCTCATCTCAGGACTGTGCCTATTCAGTGGATATGATCTAAAATGGTTCTATCACCCATTTGTTGGGTATTTCAGTTAATGTCATCCCCACTGGGTCCTGAGAATCTCTTACTTCTCTGACATCTGACACCTTCTAGTAGCTACCCCAGCTTGCCATTTGTTCTACATATTTCTGTTCAATTACCTGACCCTCTGTATATTGCCCTGTCTCCTCCTACACTTGATCCTGCCCACTTTTTCCTCTCCCCCACCCTGCTTTCTCCCTACCAAATCTCTCCTTCTCTCTACTGTCTGTGATTATTTTGCTGCCTCTTCTAAGTAGGACTGAAGATCCCATACTGGTCTTTCTTTTTCTTGAGCTTCATATGGTCAGTGAGTTGTATGGTGGGTATTTTGAGTATTGGGCTAATAACTTATCAGTGAGTACATACCATGTGTGTAATTTTGTGATTGGGTTACATCACTCAGGATGATATTTACTAGTTCCATCTATATGCCTGTGAATTTTATGAAGTCATGGTTTTTAATAGCCAAGAAGTAATCCATTGTGTAAATATAGCATTTTATGTACCCATTATTTTGTTGAGGAGCATCTGGGCTGTTTCCAGCTTCTGGATATTATAAATAAGCCTGATATGAACATAATGGAGCATGTGTCTTTGTTATTCATTAAAGCATCTTTTGGGTGTATGCCCAGGAGTGGTATAGTTGAGTCTTCAGGTACAAGGTTTCAGTTTAACAGGTTGTAACAGCTTGCAATCCTTCGTTTTTTTTTTTTTTAATTGAACAACTTTATTTTAAAAAACAAGGATAAATGTACAGATTTTAAAAGCTTTTTTTGCATAGAAGTATGCAAAATGTACAAGGTTTAATGTGGAGATCTTTGATCCACTTGCATTTGAGCTTAGTACAAGGAGATAAGAAAGGGTCTATTTTCATTCTTCTGCATGCTGAGTGCCAGTTGGACCATCACCATTTGTTGAAGAGGCTGTCCTTTTTCCACTGAATGTTTACAGCTCCTTTGTCAAAAGTCAACTGACCATATATGTGAGGGCTCATTTCTGGATCCTTTATTCTATTCTATTGATACACGAGCCAATCTCTGTACCAGTACCATGCAGTTTTTAGCACAATTGCCTTGTAATATAGCTTGAGATCAGGGATGGTTATTCCACAGATGTTTTCCTGTTGTTGAGGATGGATTTCGCTATTCAAGTTCTTTTTCTATTACAGATGAAATTGCACATTGCTCTTTTCAACTCTGTGAAGAATTAGGTTGGAATTTTCATGGGGATTGCATTAAATCTGTAGATTGCTTTTGGTAAGATTGCCAATTTTTATAATATTGAACTTTGCAATCCATGAGAATGGGAGATCTTTCCATTTTCTGATGTCTTCCTCGATTTCCTTCTTTAGAGATTTGAAGTTCTTGTCATAAAGGTCCTTCACTTGCTTAGTTAGAGTCACACCAAGGTATTTTATATTATTTGTATTGTGAAAGGTATCTTTTCCTTAAGTTCTTTCTCCGCATGTTTGTCCATTGACTAGAAGAAGGATACTGATTTCTTTGGCATAATTTTATATCCAGCCAAATTTCTGAACTTGTTTATCAGCTGTAGAAGTTCTCTGGTGGAATTTTTGGGGTCACTTACATACACTATCATGTTATCTGCAAATAGTGATGTTTTTACTTCTTCCTTTCCAATTTGTATCCCTTTGATTTCCTTTTTCTGTCTAATTACTCTGGCCAGGAATTCCAGTACTATGTTAAAAATGTAGGGGGAGAGTAGGGAGCCTTATTTAGTCCCTGATTTTAGTGGGATTGCTTCTAGTATCTCATCTTTAAGTTTGATGTTGGCTATTGGTTTGCTGTATATTGCTTTTATTATGTTTAGGTAGGGGCCTTGGATTCCTGTTCTTTCCAAGACTTTTAACCTGAAGGGGTGTTGAATTTTGTCAAATATTTTCTCAACATCTAGTGAGATGACCATGTCGTTTTTTTTTTTTTTCTTTGAGTTTGTTTATCTGGTGGGTTATGTTGATGGATTTCCTTTTATTAAACCATCCCTGCATCTCAGGGATGAAGCCTACTTGATAAAGTTGAATGATCATTTTGATGTGTTCTTGGATTCAGTGTGCAAGCATTTTGCTGAGTATTTTTACATTAATGTTCATAAGTGTGATTGGTCTGAAGTTCTCTTTCCTTGTAGGGTCTTTGGTTGGTTTAGGAACAAGGGTTATTGTGGCCTCGAAAAATGAGTTAGGTAGTATTCCATCTGACTCTGTTTTGTGGAATAGTTTGGAGAGTATTGTTATTAGGTTGTCAACAAATGTCTGATAGAATTCTGCACTGAACCCCTCTGGACCTGGGTTTTTTTTGTTGGAGGGGTTTTTGATGACTGCTTCTATTTCTTTAGATGTTATGGTATTATTTAGATGGTTTACCTGGTCCTGGTTTAACTTTAGTATCTTGTATCTCTCTAGAAATTCATTTGTTTCCTTCAGATTTTCCAGCTTTCTTGAGTATATGCTTTTGTAGTAGGATCTGATGATTTCTTGAATTTTCTCACTTTCAGTTGTTATATCTCCACTTTCCTTTCTGATTTTGTTATTTTGGATACTCTCTTGTTACCCTCTAGTTAGTCTGGCTAAAGGTTTATCCATCTTGTTAATTATCTCAAAGAACCAGCTCTTGGTTTTCTTAATTCTTTGAATGGTTCTTTTTGTTTCTATTTGGTCAATTTCTGCTCTGAGTTTGATTATTTCTTGCCATCTTGGGTGTATCTGTTTCCTTTTGTTCTAGAGCCTTCAACTGCGCAGTCAAGTTGCTAGTATATACTCTCTCCAGATTCTTTTTGGAAGCAGTCAGAGCTATGAGTTTTCCTCTCAGTGCTGCTTTCATTGTATCTCCTAGGGTTTGGTATATTGTGTTTTCATTTTCATTTAGTTCTAGAAAATCCCTAATTTCTTTCCTTATTTCTTATTTGACCATGCTACCATTTACAAGATCATTATTTAGTTTCCATGGGTATATGGGCTTTCTCTTTTCTTTGTTGTTATTAAAGACAAGTCTTAGATCATGATGATCTAATAGGATGCATGGGAGCATTTCAATCTTCCTATATCTATTAAGGCTAGTTTTGTGACCGATTATATTGTCAATTTTGAAGAAGGTGCCGTGAGGTGCTAAGAAGATTATTCTTTTATTTTAGGATGATATGTTCTGTAGATGTCTATAAATACCATTTGGTTCATAACCTATGCTATTTTCACTGTATCCTTGTTCGGTTTCTGTTTCCATGATCTGGACTCCCACTATTGTTGTGTGGGGTGCAATGTACTTTTTGAGCTTTAGTAGGGTTTCTTTTATGAGTATGTGTGATCTTGTGTTTGGAGCATATACGTTAAGGATTGAGAGTTCCTCCTGACAAATTTTCCCTGTAATGAATAAAAAGTGTCCTTCCTTACCTTTTTTGATAACTTTGGGTTGAAAATCTACTTTATTCTATATTAGAATGGTCATTCCAAATTGCTCCTTGCAGCTGTTTGCTTGGAAAGTTTTTTTTCCCAACCTTTTCCTCTGAGATAGTGTCTGTCTTTGTCTCTGAGATGAGTTTCCTGTATGCAGCAAAATGCTGGATTCTATTTATGTATCCAGTCTTACAGCCTATGTCTTTTTATTGGTGAGTTGAGTTCATTTACGTTAACAGATATTAAGAAATAGTGGTTGCTGTTTCCTGCTATTTTTGCTTTTAGAGGTAGAATTGTGCCTGTGTATTTTTCTTCTTTTGGTTTTCTTGCTTAGGTATTTTCTTGTTTTTACTAGGATGTAGTTTCCTTCCTTGTATTCGATTTTTCATCTATAATTCCTTTTAGTCCTGGATTTGTGCTCAGATATCGTGTAAATTTAGTTTTTTTTCTGGAATATTTTGGTCTCTCCACCTATGGTGATTGAGAGTTTTGATGGGTACAGCAGCATGGGCTGACACTTGTGTTCTCTTAGAATCTGCATGATGTCTGTCCAGGATCTTTTAGCTTTCATAGTCTCTGTTGAGAAATCGGGTGTAATTCTGATTTGTCTGCCTTTATATGTTATATGACCTTTTTTCCTTACTGTTTTTAGTATTCTTTCTTTGCTTTGGGCACTCAGCATTTTGACTATTATATGTCTGGAGGAATTTCTTTTCTGGTCCACTCTATTTGGAATCCTGTAGGCTTCTTTTATGGTCATCTCATTCTTAAGGGTAGGGAAGTTTTCTTCTATGACTTTGTTGAAGATATTTACTGTGCCTCTTAGTTAATATTCTTCTATTTTTTTATGCTTTTCCTTCTGTTCTTGTTTAAGGATCTCCATCATCATCTTGTGGTATGATTTCAGGTCTGTATCTTCTTTTTCTGAAGTGTTTGGCATTCTGCTGTTTGCTGTGATGGAAAAGCTGAGTTCTGGTTTTGCCAGCTTGTCTTGGTTTACATTGGGTAAGTTTTTTTGCTTTCCTCTTGTCATATTGTTGTCTGTAATTATACTTGGTCTTATTGTCAGTGATTGGTTCCTATCTGTCCTGTGTACCTTGCCTGTGTCCTTGGTTCTCTGATGTTCCAGGTGACAAATGGCCTGAGTATTTGGTCTTCACGCACGGGCCCTCCGGGTGGAAACCGAGTCCCTATGGCAGCGTTCCTGCTTCCCTGAACTTATTGCAGGAGGAGGTGTGCTTTCCACATACGTGGCCCAGACCTCTCTATGCCCCAGGTACTCACAGTGTAGTCTCACCAGGCTTGCGTCCCTAGATCTCCACTGTTCCTGGTGGCATATGGCCTGAGCAATCCTTCTATAAACAATAAACAGAGAAAATATCTATGGCCTTGCATGTTAAACATCACTTACTTCTATTTTACTAGATGACTATTTCTCTGTGTATCGTATCTTGTAAGCTTTGCAAGTTTTCATAGAACAACAGGTAATATGAATGAAAAATATGAAGCTGTAAGATTTTGTTTCTCTAGATGCAATCTTTATTTTATAACAGATTCCAACAGCTTCTCTTTGTTTTTAAAATAGTATAACTTTATGCTAATTATACTTATATGTCTACTTCTAAACAGTTAGACCCTCTTGAGTATCATCATAGCAAGACTTTAACACTACCAGTGTATACTTGTCTTATATTTCTAGTCCATGTTTATTTTTGTTGAACAATTTGGATGTGAGGTCAGTCCATATACATGATTATTTTCCATGATTTCAAAACTTTGGCTCATGATTATTGCCTATGTTGTTTACTCTTTATAATCATAAACACCTTCAAAATCTCTAAATTTCCTTTTTCTCCATGGGTGTTAAAATGTTTTGTTATACCACATTCACTTTTCTCTGGATGCATTCTAACCCCAAGCAGAGAATCTGAGTGTATATTATTTTAATAGACTAGTGAACGAATCTGTTTTGATAATTCTTCATGGCAGTGGCCCTCTTCTCTTAGTGGGATAGAACTCATCTGCAGGCTTTAGAGCTGCAACTCAGTGGACATTGTCAAATGACTGGCTTTATTTTGAGGCATCTGTTTATACCAGAGAAGTTAGGGCTGTCTTTACCACCTCTCTGTTTTTACAGCTTCCTTAGCCTGATGTCCTCATATGTTTCATACCATGTCAATCCTAGCCTGGGGCCCAGAATGTCTGAGGTTTTAATTCAAAAGCATTTCCTCAGTTTTAGGCATAATGCCCTAAATATTATATTTAAATTTGTAATGTTTAGTAATATCCAATCCCTACTATTCCCTTTGTTCTTTTTTTAACTTTATGTTTTGGTCTCTATATTTGATAAGTTAATGGAATATTTTTTCACATAGTTCAATTGATATAGATTTTAATAGACTCTAGAAGAAATGGCTAGCTATCAATTTTGATAGTAGAAAATGTTTAATGAGAAGCAGCAGTTCATTAACCCATGATGTAGTACATCCAGAAAACATGTTCAGACCACTGCAAAGTAACACTTTACAAGCAGAGGAAGCGAAGATCACCTTGAAGTTTAGCTGTGAAGGAAATACAGCTCTTGTTTGTATTCCTTGCACATTGCTTGTCTTCCTGTTGGTTCACGACTCTGCCATAATGACTTTTTTAATTGAACTCTTCTGGTTAATATTTCCTTTGGATTCTAATTTTTTATTTAATGGATTACTGCAGTGTATCCCCTAAAAAGAAATATCTGGAGTGAATTAGCTCAGAAGTAAAAAATTTATATCAAGAGGAATTGGATAATATTCCAATGGGATTGCATTGAAAATCCCAAAGTATTTATATTTTTCAATGCAACAAGAAAGAAATCTCAGTGTGTCAGCTAACTGGGAAGGGAAAGCAAGGTTCTCCACATTTCTATACTCCTATGGGAAGACTGAGTTAATTACAATCCCTCACTTAGAGTCAAAGAAATTGAATTTCTGTTAAAATATTGGAAGATGTTAACAAAATGTGCAAAGCCACCCATTATTTGCAAAACTTGTATCCTTTTCAGGAACTCCACTATGTATTCAGCAAAGAAAAGAGTTCAGTTTGAATAGGTACAAAATTTGGTAAGTTTTAATAAAAATAATTTGTCTCTATGGATACATTAAAGATAAACACTAACCTTTAAGCATTTTATTCTAATGAATAAGAAGTTTATATGTGTGCACATGTATACTTTTAGGACATAATTTATTTCAAAACTATTTATTTATACCTACAGAATTATATACATTTCTCACATATAATACTTGATGTATAATATTTAAATGCACTTATAAATACCAAGCTCTGAGTGTCAGTTTGCCATTTGTTCCCCAGAATATTTAGCAATATCATACAGGAAAGTAAATTCAACTTGATTTCCATAACATTAATAGGTTTATCTCTGAACATTTTTGCAAAGTTAATTGTTAAAAATATATTACATATTTTGACACCAGCTTACTTTGCTTTGTGTATCTATACACACATATAAATATTATATATATGAATAATATGTATGTATTCATATATATAAAGAGGAAATTTACCACAATAAAATTAAAATGAAGCTTTTACTGGCTCTTTTTATTATTTGTTCCTCTTGTGATGAAAAACTCCAAGCTTGTTAAATGTTTGGATCAGCACGTTGTGGAGGAAAACACAATGTCTGTGTGCTAGAAGTACAAATATGTTTCAGACATATTTACTTTTAATATGGTCACAGTCACGTTAATCGTTGAACAAGACTTCAACTATGCTATGGTGTCAGAGTGACAGCCAGGCTTTAGGACTGCAAAAACACAGAACCTGTCACCATTTTGACTGAAGTAAGCCAGGTTCCGTGCACAGCAGTCAGGAGGTTATGTGTGACTTGCATCGTGGACAGTACATAAGTTCTCACCAAATCTTATTTGCTTCTAATATATAATAGCTGAAACCTTAGTTTAAAAGCAAGCATAGGTTTTTAAAACCTTAAATTCAGAATTCCTCCAGAAAAAAAATTGGAGCAAATTCTTCTACTGTGCCACCAATCTTCCAATGTTTATCATATTGCTTGTTCTATAATAGGTCTATGGGATCAGAATGGGTATTTGCACAATAAATATATTTGCAATGTGCACATATCGTAAAGGAAATCTAAAATCATAGATGATAAATGCATTACAGACATTATAGTACTGGTGCTGTAAGAAGGCTGTCCAATATATTATTTTCTCAAATTATGTGTTTGCGTTAGTGTGTGAATATGCTGGCTCTCCCAGGTGCATGTCTTTAAGTTCCATGAAAAGGTCAGTAATGCGATGCTGATGGGACTGGGGCAGGGTGAGAGTCGGATATGATGGGAGTGGGGCATGAGTTTGATCAATGAACACAATTATGGCCCCATTCCAAGGATTTCTGGGCTTTGTTTACAGTGATGCATGGCTGCCTGCACACTGGACACTGCTTCCCAGACCCTTCCAATAAATAAAAATGATGCTTGCTTGTTGATTTGTATTCTCATGCCCCCTCTTTTTTTTCCTCAATCCCTTTCCCTCTCCCTCCTTCCCTAGGTCTCTCTTCCTTTTATAGCTCTTCTGGGTCTGCAGCTGATTTCTTCACAAGGTTAGCTGCTAATACATTCCTAGCACCCATGCATTATTAATGCTCACTGCTCTCCAAGGTGGCAGAGACAAATAGAAAGCCAAATCCACTGACTAGTGGGGAATGTACTTTTTAGTCATGCTTGAGTTTTTCAATCCATTCTACCTCTTCAATATTTTTCATGAGGTTCTGTGTTTGGATGTGACTTTAATTTCTCTCTGTCTGCTTTCCTACCATTTTAGGTTTTCAGACCCAAAAGTCATAGGAAGAGAAGAAGTATTGTTATCAGAAAATTAATGAACAATGTAGGAAAGCGCTTTAAAATACATATGTTTTAAATGCCTCTGAGGCTTCCTAAATCAGGAAGGTCAGGATTCCCTATGTATGGAATAAATGGCCATTTTATTCTAAAATTACTGTGCATGTGCTTATGTAAATTATACTACTTTAGCAAGGTTGTGTCAGAAATAATAAACATGAATCATGAGAAACATTGATTTTTTTTTAAATGGGCAGATTTATTTCTCCAAATAGAAAATCCTACTCATGTTTTAATAGAAAGAATCTGTAAGTGCCTCCATCCAGGGCACTTGTCTGTAGACTCCCAATGGCATGCCTCATGCACTTCTCTCAAAATCACTTCATTTTAATTGATACAAACAAACAAATAAGAATTTACTTGGCCATTGGAGGTGAGCATGTTTCATTTTTTTATACTTTACTCCTTAATTGAAAGTAGAAAATAATAATTATGAACCTCAATTGTTACAATATCCTTATCACAAATTTTAATAATTAAGCTACTCACATTTGATCACTTATTCTAGAGTGATAAAATGGATAATTGAATAAATTAAAAGTAAAATATATTAAAATACAAAATTTGGCAATTTTCCTTTCTAGGTTTTTGAGGGAATCATCTCAGGAAAGGACAATCTCTATTATTAATTTTAAAAAATTGAAAGAATTCTTCCATGAAGCAAATCAAACACTACTGGGTTTTATGAAGGAGGAGCAAGAAGAGAGCAGTTGAGAAAGATAAGCTAATATTTCAATATAATGTAATTCGAAGTTGCTTCTTTTGTAAGGGCTGTAGTAGAGGTGACATCTTTGTAGTTGGTTCAGAATATTGGAATCTTCTGCATTTAGAAAAAACTGTGTCTGTTATAGGTTCCTCTTTGTGTCCTTGGTCCTTGAAAGTTCTAGATTTTTATGTGTTACTCAAGATGAGTCACCCCAGCTTCATTTTAACTGTTCCTTTGGGGCCTAGTAGAAGAGGCCATTCTGAAGCATGAGCCCCCTATCATTTAAACATGACCCAAAAAGGAATAATATCATTTTGTCTCTTACAAGTATTTTTTATTATTTTGTAAGAAAAGAGAAAGGTCTAATGCTCCTGAAATTCATGTTTTCTACTCAATATTTTATTTACTGCTTTTAATAGTAATGCCATGAGTATGAGACATATTCAGTGAGGTAGGTAATACTGTACCTGCTCTATGACTAAAAATATAAACTGTCAGTTTTTAAAATTTGATTTGGAGCGTGAAAATTCATAGCTAAACAAAATAAACTGTATTGTATGGTACAAATACAGATACCCTTGTTCTGTTTTGAATACAATGCTGCTATCTTTTGCCTTAATTTTATCGGGTACATGGAACTGGAAAAGTAGATCAAGCATTTAAGAGCACTATTTCCTCTTACAGAATACCCAGATTCAATTCCCAATACCCATAAGGCAATTCAAACATGTTGTAACCCCAGTCCAACGGTTTCAAATGCCCAACTCTGTCTATTACAGGTACTGAATACACATGGAGCACATTCATATGTGCAACTGAACACAAAACATAAAACGAAATGAAAATCTCTCTTATGTATGATAATATCAATGCATGAGTGACTAAACGATGAAATTTCCACATGCATACACAAATGTTTCATAAGGTTTTCAGCTATTAAAGTGATTTAAGTCCAGCATATATACAGTTTGTTTACAGCATATCAGAAAAAGAAACAAAAACAATTTTACTTAAATGTAGGTGCAGGGATAAAACAAATGTACAGACCCTTTCAAGGACCACTTGGACAAGCTTCTCTTTCAAAGTTACATAATAATGAGAAAACTCCTCAGATATCAGACAGTTTAACCATTTGTAAAAATATATATAATGGGATTGGACTCATTTTCAATTTTGTGCATCTAGGCAAGAAGGGTCCAGTCAAGAGCTCCATAGTTTTGGACATTCTATATGGACAAGCAAGATGGAAGATGAGAAGTGTGGTGAAAGCCACCAAAGAAGAATGATTTAGCTATCCACGATTCTCTAGCTTTTCTGGATCTCCAACAGCAGCTTCAAGCACAGGATGCCATTTCCTCCTTAGCCACTAACATACCTAATGGCAGGGTTCCAGACCTACTAGGACAGGAACATAGTTCCTTCTACTCTTGTTGATGAACTGCAGACTTATTCAACAGAAGACTCCTTCATGCTAGCACCCCAAAACTCTAAAGAAAGCAGGGTTGAATGCCTGCAACCTCTCAGGTAGACACTGCTCATCCTCCTAAGGACTTAGAGCAGACTAAACTTCCTAGCAAATTTTGTTCATAAAAGAGAAGAGATAATCATGACTTAATGTTCTATTGTAAGTCACTACACACACATAGTCCTCCTATAAGTAATCCCAATATACTTACTGGCTATTAAGGTAAATTTTTGTAGGATTGTTTCTTTTGTCTAGCAGAGATGACTGGTGTATGACAAACAGGCATTTGTTCATCTCTTAGGGAATGCCATAGGCTGCAAAAGGAATGACATCCTTATAAAGCAATTTGAACCACTTTGTCATCAATACAAAATTGAAATTGAGAAAAGAATCTAAAATGAGTTTATTTACTCTAGTGTGAAGAATTTCTTACAGAAAAAGACCTCTTTGTGGATTATGGGGTATTACCTTGAACCTAGTAATGGTGACTTTTCTCATTAAGGTACAGAAGCACTTAGTAAGAATCAATTGTAGGGAGAATTTATATTGACTCATGACTTACAAGTATAGGTCTCTATGGCAGGAAAAGCATGGTGGCAGAAGTTTGTTCACGTCTGAAAAGCTCCAGAAAGAGAGAAAAAATAATGCTATTCACCAGACCATGATATGATACCAAGGATATTAAAAAAAAAAAGTCTTATCGTTTCAATTAATCTTCTCTGAAAATACCTTATCAGACACACAAAAGCAATGCCATACTAATGATGTTGATCTTGTAAGTCACTAGAATTGGCATCCTAGATCCAAATCAACATCATCAAACCTATATAAATGAGTATTTTTTTCAAATTTTACTTTTTCATAACGTTTTGCTATACTTGGGTAGAATCAATTGGTACCAATAGTAACAAAGTGTTATGTCCTGACTTTAGAATTTATTATCACTTGGATTTTCAAGTCACAGGTTGAATAAATCCAGATTCTCTCTAACTTCTCCTCAGAGTCCCTATTATTTTGTGGAACCACATAAACCTAATGTCCACTGCCTTTCTCTTTGAAATCTGATCTTCTACACAGATACCATAAATAACTTTTAATTCCTTCTTACAGTATTCTAAGCCTTTTCTAGTTTACATTTTCACACCTCCCATGTTACTTTCATAAACCAGTTTGAAAGTCTAAGAATAATATTCTATCATATTAAGGATGTCACTGATTAGTACCAGATCTCTGTATTAGTCATTACTGATGTGAGGAACTGTCTGAAAAAATTAAGTAGGTAAAGCTTTATTTCATTGAATGCATTTTGCAGTCCATCATGGTCCTAAGATGTTGACAAGGCAGCGGAATTGTGAGTGGCTGCTGTCACTGTTTACAGTTATAAAATCAAAAGAAAAGGCTGCATTGAGGAATTTTATGCTGACTCACTTTCTAGAAGAATTATCTCATATTTTAATCGTATGTTTGTCAATATATATGCCAGTGGGTATTTGGCAAATAAATGTACATTCCCAGAGACAGCAGAAAAGGGAATAAGATCCTTTGACAGTGGAGTTACAGGAGATTGTGAACTAGCCTATATAGGTGTTAAATCTGAAATCTGATCTGTCATAGCAAGTAGGGTTCCTAATCACTGAACACTCTTTTGAACCCCATCTGCTACTTTTTTTAATTTAGCCTGAACTACAAGCTCATGTGATAGTATAGTACAATCTATGCTGAGAAATATTCTAAAAATTTCTAGAGGTGTGGTCCCTTTGTGACCCAGTAAAGTTGACAATGAAGTTTAACAGCATGTCAAAAATACATAGTGGTGTTTGAGGACAATTTATTATGCCCATGTGAGAGAGTGAAATTAGATCTATTAAATAAAACATGAAAGTTAGAAACTTCTCAAGGTAAATATCATAACAGAATATACCTGGTGACTTCCAAAGACTCCAATACAACAGAAAATAATTCCAAGAAATGGTGATGCTGATTATGTGAAATGAAGCAGGATTTCTGCAATACCTCTATCAGAATATTGCAGCACAAGGAATGAAAAAGCGTCCTGCTAATTTTGTATCAGAGAGGATTCAAATATAAATAATATACAAAGACAGTCTTAAAGAAGAAATATGGATAGGAGAAATGACAACACTGAAGTCTCCTTATATCTGTAATACCATCAGAGGTAAGACAGAGAAAGAAGGATCCATTTGAGGACCAGTCAATCCAGCCTGACCAGTGAGCTCTGGGTTCAGTGAGAGACCTTATGTCAAAAATTAAGGTACATAATGATTAAAGAAACACTGCCTAACTCTGGTTTCATAAACACATGCATATATGAAAAGGTGCTAACCCATGTATACATAAAGCATAGGCATGCATAAATTAATAGGAAGAAGAAAAAACATAAGTAATTACTTCACATTCTTAAAAACAAAATATCTCCTTAGCTATCATGTAAATAAAAATTAAAACTGTTTTTGAGATTTTAATCTCACCTCAGTTAGAATGCCTATCACCAAGAAAATAAATGACAAGAAATGATGGATGTGGTAAGAATGAAAGGAGTCCTTTTAAACTGCTAATGGAAATATACTCTGGTGCATCCAGTATGCAAATTAGAATTCTGGGCCCTCG
This sequence comes from Micromys minutus, assembly GCF_963924665.1. NCBI lineage: Eukaryota > Metazoa > Chordata > Mammalia > Rodentia > Muridae > Micromys > Micromys minutus. Next base: position 21,102,623 of record NC_137982.1, on the reverse strand, counting down.
TATCACCAAAAGTACTACTATTTTATTTGGCTATAACATCCCCAAGTATCTATACAATGTTTTCTAGATTTATATCCAAGTATTTTATTTGCAATAGATAGAAATTAGAACTACTATAGATATTCACTGGAAGATTAATGGATAAAGATATGGTACCTGTATTATAGAATTGTTATTAAGTATAAAGAAAAATGAAGCTGTGTAACTTTTAAAAGAAAAAAATAAGATGAACTTTTAATCCTTATTTTAAGCAAAATAAGTCAAAATCAGAAAGAAAAATAGATGTTTTTTTTCCATGTGTGAACCCTAAATTTTGTTGTAATTTGTGCATGTGTATGAGCATGTGGGTTATAAAATTTGAAAAAGGATTAGGCATGGGGAAGAAGAGATCTTAAGGAGGGAGTAAAAGAAGAGAGGATAATGAAATGCATGTGACATGAAAGAAGAAACAATCTATGGGAGGGTGCAGCAAAGGGGGATCAAAGGGATGCAGAAAGGTTAAGGAGAGGAAGATGAATAAGAACAAAGTATAAACATGCCATAATGAAGTCAATTATTTGTATGCGAACTTGAAAAGTTAATGAGAAATAAAGATAAGAGAGTATATTGCTTGCCACACTGATAAGTGAATTTGCTACATAATGCAATCTGATTTTTATCTTTTGTTTTAAGAAAATTTTTTTCTAATTATACTAAAACAAAATGTGAATCACATAGTGTTATTCATGTTACATAAGCAAGAAAGCATAGAAAGGGATATGAAAACATAAAATGTACCCTCTCAATGTAATCACATGTATTCTGTCACATTTACTGTACCTTTCTGGAACCCACTATTACTGTTGCATGCCAAGTTAAATAACATATTTCCATAATTTCAAACCTCCAAGGACACCTAAGCTCTCTGCCATACTAGGTCATCTGTGAAAATGAAGAAGAATATATACAAAAAGACTAAGTAATTTTCCTTTCCCTAGGTGAAAAATGTAATGCTGTTTTTATTGTGCATTTTAGTCTGATGACTTTGTTATGCTGTCTGAAGAAGCTTCTCAGTTACTTGTTGTTTGCTCTTTATGATAAGTTCAACAAAAAGAAAAGTGTTGATTCTCTAGCCACTTCTCTGTGACTTTTGTTTGAAGTGCTGTGGGTACTTTCTAGCCTGTTCTGAGTTTAATCTACCTAGGTAACAGGAAAAAATGGCATAGTGATGTTTAGTGAATTAATTCACCGTATATTGTTATCAATAATAACAATGAGTCAGTTCCAACCCTTTTGGTTTTTATTCTCATTATTTTCAATATATATTCTTAATTCTATTGATATTAACTATATAACTTACAGCCCATTCTACAACAATTCTAGAGAGTAGAAAATAATATCACAAACATGCCAAGAAAACAGACACTCCATAGCCTATATCTCAGGCAACTAGATGCATGGTAATTTAATTGTATATCATGACATCAATATACTTCCAACTATAAGCAGGATTAACCACAGAAATACCTAAGTGGCACATTTCTAATTCATTAGCTTGCCTCTAGGTAAAACATAGGGAAAATGAAGAGATGCTAAAACTTTATACTTCTCTAGTTAAAAATTTTCTTAGAAATAAAGTATAATAAAAAAATCTAAAATTTTTATACAAATAATATTATTTTATTGTTTTGATTATCTTGTTGATTACATAAGGAAAATTTTATAATTTTACAATCTATAACACACATTATGTAAAATTTTACACATCTACCAAAATTCATTTTGGCCTGTGTAGTAACAAGTGGAGGAACTGGCAACAGGTCTAAAGAAGGAAGTATCTGTTTCTCCAAAGACTGCAGGTGATCAATGTCATTATAAAGAGACAAGCAGTGAAACAATAAATGACGTTAAAAGTCCACTCCTTGTTTAGTTTAAGTTCTAAGGGTATGCAACCCCATGGGAAGAACAACATTGTCAACCAACCAAATCCTCCAGAACTCCCAGGGACTAAATCACCAACCAGTGAGCACACATGGAGAGACCCATGGCTCCAGTTACATGTGTAGCAGAGGATAGCATTGTCTGGCATCAATGGGAGAAGAGGCCTTTGTTCCAGTGATAATTCCCTTCATGAAAACAAGTGGAGGGGGAGAGGCATACAAGTAGGAGAAAAAGGGATAACGTTTCAAACATAAGTACAGAGAATATCCAATAAATAAAAAAGAAAACCAGGAGTGGCTGACACGAGCATTCTGTTAGGTTTCATGTAAAAACAATAGTACTGTGGCCTCTTACACATATAGAAGAACTTACAAGTGCAGAGTTGACATATATCAAAAGAGAGACTACTGCAACATAAATTATTGTGGGTCTAGGAATAAAGAGTATTGGTACAACATGCCTAGTATATGTGAAAGCCTAAGTTCAGACATTTGTACTCATAAATTACTCAAGATCAAGAATTATATGTAGGCATAATTTTTATAATTTTTCAACCTAGTTTAATAAGAGTTCAACTTCCCCTCTAGCCCACCACCCACCAGAATTAGTAGAAAATCAAGGTTGTTAGGATTCAGGGGAAGTGGATTTGTTTCAAAATAGTTTTTGGGGGTGATCCTAATCTTTGTTGATCTCAGTCTAGTCCACTGGCAAACACCAAACACTAAAATTAGCAGCTTTAGACTGGTCAACTCAGTGGACACCACACACAAATCAGCAATTTCAGTTCAAACCAGAAGAAATCACATAGTTCACCAACCTGGCCTGTATAGACTGAAGTGGCAAGAAGTCTCAGGAACCTCAGGAGAAGTCCTTTGGCGTTTTTCTCTCTATCGAGTCACCATTAGCGAAGCTCAGCAATGCATTGTAAGGTAAAGTAACACATGTGTACCCTCAGCAAAGAATATTGAAGTGGAACAAAACTAAACAATTCTGAGCTCCCTCTGTCTGTTGGATCATATTTATATCTCTTCTAAACATCATATCTCCATTTGTGTTTGTGTTATAGCAAAACATCCTTTCACCTGTGTGTCCCAGCAAAACATTGTTTGATGTAACCAAAATTTCTAAGAAACAAGAAATTTCCTCTTCAATTATACAATTATTTCGAATTATAAATTCTAATACAAATTATTAGCTTATTTTTATCATATGATTCCAAGACACTTTATTTTCCAAAGACCTAATTCATTCTCAACCATAAACTTGACTTTGAAAATAACATCAGTCTTGAATTAATTTACTTCTAATAATTTATAAGGAAGAGGCTAAGTGAAACAAATCAATGACTAACGAATGTCTTTTTTCATGTGTGAATAAACCTATAGATATATTGTGACATAGAAGATTATGGCCCATAAGGAGGTCCCCAATTCTGAGCACTCTTTGTAGGGCCTTAGCTGAGGCAAAGGGGTTTTAGGCAGCTTCCAAAGGATCTAAAAAGTTTCAGGGGAGAAATAACTTGGTGTGGTAGAAAAGGAACTTGGAGATTCTGAGCTGATTGCTTCCCTTTCTGAAGTGTATAGGAAAAAAGACCTTCCATATAGTACCTTCACATCTATGAAGTTTAACAATTAATTTTACTAATAAAGTTGTTTTTAATATCTCTTTATAAATGTATTTGACTACAGAATAGCTAAACTGCATGCAACCAGGGATGTATTTTGACTACAAGTTTGGAGAATGACAAATGGCACTGTAGGATAAACACTTCCTGTAAGGTCTGGCTTCAGAATACATTAGTGGAGGATCACAAAATTCAGAAGGAGTCATCTAAGATTAGTTGGTCTAAAGACAAATGTTAATACAGAAAGAAAATATAACTTTGAAATTATAAATGCCTTATTTGTAAAGCCTATTCCTTTCTTATTCTATGATGACTCTCTTCTCCATATGTCTTTTAGTTGACATGAAACTGACCTTCAAGCTTGCCTTCTTTATATATTTGATTTTAATTTTTACTAAATGTTTTTCATTCATTTTATCATGTTTCTTCTCCCCGAATGCTTTTTACCTCCCTACCTACCCAACATTTTGTTCTTTCACTTTCCTAACAAAAACAAAATTAAACACTGTCAACAACAATAAAAACAACCAAGGCAAAATATGCCAAAACAAAATAGAAATCACACCAAAAACCAAACAAACAATAAATCATAATCTTTATTTTGTATTGGCCAACTACCTTTGGGTATGAGTCCTGTCCTTGAGTTTAGTGATATACTCAGGAAATAAACTGATCTTCCTTTTCCCAGAAGATATCAGTTCCAAGTAGTGTCTTTGTTAGGACTGGGACTTTGTGTCTGTTTCCCATTCTCAGTGCTGGATTTAGTTTGAAAACATGCAGGTCTTGTGCATTTTGCCACAGTCGGTTGGAGTTCATTCACATATGCATTCTTAGCTAGAAATCTCTTCTTACCTGTGTACATGATTATCTATTTAACTATTTCTTTTACAAATGTCACAGTAACATCCCACATTCAGTTAGCAAGTATAATTATGACTTTTCTGCCTGGATTTGGATATCTTACAGCTCCCATGGCTGTTACAACTGCCCCTCCCATCAAGTCCAGAGTAACAATTCTAGGCTATGTGAATGATGTTTGATTTTCTTTTCTCTAATCTAATTTTATTTGTTTCGATCAGTTAATTCCTTTGGGCCTCTGAAAACTCCACTTTTTCACATTATAGTTTCTCTAGCCAAGATAATCTCCTTTCTTACCTAGTCTGTGACCACCTGTGCACTATGCTTTTTCTCCCTGTTCCTTCATCTTCCCTCTGAACAGCAACCAGAGAGGGATTTGTTAATAAATGCACTTGTTTTTCTACTTTAAAAACTTAGTGCTTTTTAAAAACTAGAACAAAAATATTTATCATGTCAAATATCCTGTCTAATCTGAAATTTATCAACTTCTCAAGTTCGTTTCTTCTTTAGATTTAAATTTGGAAGACAGACCCATGATGACCATTTCCAGGCTAGTACAAATTACTGCTTAAAATGCTTGTGTACCACCAACCAACCTACAAAACTTTCCACCCAAAATTTATTCTTTCTATAAGAAAGGCAGGATCAGGGGATGGAGCAGAGACAAAGAGATGGTAAACCAATAACCAGCCCAACTTGAGATCTATGCCATGGGCAAGCACCAATTCCTGACACTATTATGGCTACTCTGCTATGCTTGCTGAAAGAAGCATCTTGTCCTCCAAGAGGCTCCTCTCATCAGCTGACTCAGACAGACATAGACACGCACAGACAAACAGTGGATGGAGCTTTGGGAACTATGATGGAAGAGTTGGGAAAAGGATTGAGGGCCCTGAAAGGAATAACAACTCCACAGAAAGACCAACAGAGTCAACTAACCTGGACCAACCAAAGAAATACATGAGCTGGACCTAGGCTTTTCCACACATATGGACTAGATGTACAGTTTGGTTTTCGTGCGTGTCCATAACAACTGGAGTGGGGGACCATCCCAAAAGCTGCTACCTGAATGTAACAACTTAGTCTTGTTTAGTAAAATAAGTTGTTCTACCTGGGCTGCCTTGACTGGCCTCCATCAGAGAGGAAGGACTCATCCCCACAGAAACTTGAAGAGCCAGAATTGGGAGGATCCCCAGGGAATCCCCACCAGCTTAAGGAGAGTGGAAAGGAGAAGGATTGCGAAATGGTGACATGGGGGTAAGCAGTGAGTTGGAAAAATGAATTAAATAGATAAATTAAAATACATTTTAAATAAAATGCATGTCTACATTATTATACTTCCTAATAACTACCCCAATGAGGAATTTTATAGTTTCTTGATAACTGATTTAACTTTTCTAAATATTTATGTCATTAGTCACAAAATTGTGGTGAGCGACAAAATAATTACAAATTTTTGAAGTTCAGTTCTAAATGAAACTATGGACATTTCAAAAGTCCAAGGGTTATGGATGGCTACTTGCTATTGTACTCAACGTTTCATTACTGCAGAAGATTCCACTACGAATCAAGTTTGCTTATAAATTTTGCTAAGATAGAGGTTATCTCTGTTAGTTTAACATTAAAAGCTAGCATAGAGTGGATGGTAATTCTTGACTGATTGTTGAAGAGAATTTTTCCCAGTCTTATCTAAATTTGGAAATTCTGCATTATAAATCGCATTTATAAAATTACTACAGCTACGTGTAGTGCTAGTAACCAGCTGTTGCCTGCCTGCTGTATGGTTACTCAGAAGATTTATCAGGAAGACCACTTAAGACCTGAAAATATAAGATCATCTGATAAACTTAGTGTTACTTTCATGCCAAAAAAAAAAAAACTGGGTGTGTTCACCTTTATAAAGAATAATAAATTTATTCATATGCTTACAGTCTTCATATTTTCCTTCTCCTTCATATTACTTTTTTATTAATTTATTTATTTTATAAAATATTATTACAGCTCGCAAAATTTGTTACATAATAATATATGGTGAATACTCTATTTTTTTCTTTGTCTTTTTTTTTCTAAGAAGTACTGAGGCTTCCACATTTTGGCCTTCCATCTTTTCAACATTCATAAGGACTGTGAGTTGTTTCTTGGGTATTCAGAGATTTCTGGAGCTAGTATCCAATTATCAGTGACTGCACATCATGTGTTCTTTTGTGACTGGGTTCCCTCAATCAGTATGATATTCTCTAGTTCCATTTATTTGCCTAGGAATTTTTAAAAGTCATTCTTTCTAATAGCTGAGTAGTACTCCACTATGTAAATATACCACACTTTCTGTATCCATTCCTCTATTGAAGGACATCTGTGTTTTTCCAGGTTTTAGCTATTATAAATAAGACTGTTACGAATATGGTCGAGTAAGTGTCCTTATTACATGTTGCAACATCTTTGGAGTATATGCCCAGAAGTGAAATAGCTGGTCCTTCAGATGGTACTACATCCAATTTTCTGAGGAACTGCCAGACCGATTTCCAGAGCGGTCATAACCCCACCAACAGGGCAGGAGTGTTCCTTCTCAACATCCTCACCAGCATCTGCTATCAATTGAGATTTTGATCTTAGCCATTCTGACTCTTGTGAGGTGAAATCTCAGGGTTGTTTTCATTTGCATTTCCCTGATGAGTAGTGATATCAAGCATTTCTTTAGATGCTTCTAGACCATTCACTATTCCTTGGTTAAAAATTCTTTATTTAGATCTGTACACCATTTTTCAATAAGATTGATTCTCTAGAGTCTAAATTCTTGAGTCTTTTGTAGATTTTGGATACTTTGGCTCTATCAGATGTAGGATTGTTAAAGATCCTGTCCCAGTATGCTGGCTGTTGTTTAGTTTTCTTGACAGTGTCCTTATCCATACAGAAACTTTGCAATTTCAAGAGGTCCCATTTGTTGATTTTTGATCTTAGAGCATAGGCCAATTGTGTTCTGTTTAGGAAAGATTCCCCTGTGCCTATGTGTTCTAAGGTTTTCCCCACTTTCTCTACTAATTGTTTCAGTGTACCTGGTTTTATGTGCAGATCTTTGATCACTTGGACATCAGCTTTGTACAAGGAGATAAGAAAAGAGATATTTCTGTTCTTCTGCATGCTGACTGCCAGTTAAATCAGCACTTGTTGAAGAGGCCGTCCTTTTTCCATTGAATGTTTTTAGCTCCTTTACAAAGATCAAGTGAACATAAGTGTGACGATTCATTTCTGGGTCCTCAATTCTGTTCCATTGATCTATCTGACTATCTCTGTACCAATATCATGCAGTTTTTAACACAATTGCTTTGTAATATAGCTTGAGGTCAGGGATGATGATTCCTGCAGATGTTTTCTTTGTGTTGCAAATATATTTCAATACCATAGGGTTTTTGCTATTTCAGATGAATTTGCATATTGTTTTTTCCAACTCTATAAAGACTTTAGTTGAAATTATGATGGAGCTTGCATTGAATCTATACATTGGTTTTGGTACATTGGCTATTATTACAATGTTGATCCTTCCAATCCATTAGCATGGGAGATCTTTCTTGGGTGTATCTGCTTCTTTTGGTTCTACAGCTTTCAGCAGTGCTATCAAGCTGCTAGTGTATGCTCTCTCCAGTTTCTTTTTGGAGGCACTCAGAGCTATGAGTTTTCCTCTTAGTACTGCTTTCACTGCATCCCATAAGTTTGGGTATGTTGTGCTTTAATTTTCATTACATTCTAAAAAATCCTTAATTTCTTTCTTGACAATGTTATCTTTGAGTAGTGCATTATTGAGCTTCCATGTGTATGGGGAATTTTGGTTGTCATTGTTGTTGTTAAGGACCAGTCTTTGTCCATGGTGATCTGATAGGATGCATGGGAGTATTTCAATCTTCTTATGTCTGTTGAGGTTTGTTTTGTGACCAACTACATTTTCAGTTTTTGAGAAGGTACCCTGAAGTGTTAAGAAGAAGGTGTATTATTTTGTTTCCTATAGGATGAAATGTTCTGTAATGTGTCTTAATACCAATTTGCTCATAACTTTGCTAGTTTCACTGTGTCTCTGTTCAGTTTCTGCTTTTATGATCTGTCCATTGATGAGAGTGGGGTTTGAAGTCTCTCACTATTATTGTGTGTGGTGCAGTATATGCTTTGAGCTTTAATAGAGTTTCCTTTATGAATGTGGATGTTCTTGTATTCAGAGCATAGATGTTCAGGATTGAGAATTCATCTTGATAGATTTTTTTCCTTTGATAGTAAAAAGGGACTTTTCTTATTCTTTTTGATAACCTTTGGTTGAAAATGTATTTTGTTCAATATTGGAATAACTACTCCAGCTTGTTTCTTGGGACCATTTGCTTGGAAGATTTTTATCCCAGTCTTATTCTGAGTTAGTGTCTGTCTTTGTTTCTGAGATGAGTTTCCTGTATGCACCAAAATGCTGGATCCTGTTTACACATCCAGTTTGATAGTTTATGTCTTTTTATTGGCTACTAGAGTTCATTGATGTTAACAGATATTAAGGAATAGTGATTCTTGTTTCCTGTTATTTTTGTTGTTAGAGGTAGAATTATGTTTTTGTGTCTTTCTTCTTTGTATTGTTTTGGATTTTTTTTTTTTTTTTTGCATGATTATTTTTATAGTGTGTTGGTTCCCTCCTTGTGTTGGATTTTCCATCTATTATATTTTGTAGGGCTGAATTTGTGGTCAGATATTGTGTAAATTTAGTTTTTTCCTGCAATACCTTGGTCTCCCCACTCATGGTAATTGAGAATTTTGCTGGATATAGTAATGTGGGCTGGCATTTGTGTTCTTTTAGAGTCTTTATGATGTCTGTCCATGATTTTCTATCTTTCATAGTCTCTGCTGAAAAGTCTGGTGCAATTCTGATTGGTCTGCCTTTATATGTAACATGTCCTTCTCCCCTTACTGCTTTTGGTATTAATTTTTGTTTTGAGCATTTTGTGTTTTGACTGTTGAGTGTTGGGAAAAATTTCTTTTCTGATCCAATCTATTTGGAGTTCTGTGGGCTTCTTGTATTTTCATGGTCAACTTGTTCTTAAGGGTAGGGAAGTTTTCTTCTATGGTTTTGTTGAAGATATAACTGGGCCTTTAGTTGATATTCTTTGCCCTCTCCTATACCTATGATCCTCTGGTTTGGTCTTCTCATTGTGTTCTGGCTCTCCTATACATTTTGGGTTACAAGCTTTGTAATTTTTGCATCTTCTCTTACTGTATTGTCTATGATTTTTATGTTGTCTTTGGCCCTTGGGTGCATCTCTTCCATCCCTTGTGGTCTCTTGGTGATGTATCTATGACTCCTGATTTTTTTCTTAGGTTTTCTATATCTAGGGTTGTCTCTCTTATTTCCTTATTGTATCTATTTCCATTTTCAATTACCTAACCTGTTTGGTTGTGTTTTCATGTAATTTGTTGAGTGATTTCTCCTGGTTCTCCTGTAATTGTTTAAGGCAGTTATTACTGTGCTTCTCAAAGATTTCCACCATCATCATGAAGTATGATATTAAGTCTAAATCATTTTTTGGAGTATTAGGAAATATAATATTTTCTGTGGTGGGAGAACTGGGTTCTGATATTGCCAGGTTATCTTAGTTACCATTGCTTGGGTTCTTGTGCTTTCCTCTTGCCATTTTGTTGTCAGTGATTGTAGGTGATTTTTTGTTTCTGACTAGTGCTTGTCTCTCCTGTGGGTCTGAAGGCCTGTGGGCTCAGGGGGAAGATTGCTCCTGGGTGTTTGGCTCTTTGTGGGAAAGTCATGAGTTCTGATGGCAATGACTCAGTTCTGACTTTGTAGGCTCAGGTGTGAGAGCTCTTGTGAGGCTCTTCTGGGAGCTCATCCCTCTCTCCACAGGTCCTGAGTCCTAAGGACAGAGACTCAGCTCTCTCTCTCTCTCTCTCTCTCTCTCTCTCTCTCTCTCTCTCTCTCTCTCTCTCTCCCTCTCCCTCTCCCTCTCCCTCTCCCTCTCTCTCTCTCTGCCAAAATGAACCCTTTTCCAGAGAAAACGATGTTCCCTGTTCCCATGAGAACTACAGGAGTTTTCTTCCTAGACAACCCACAGGCCTGTGAGTCAGGCTCTTCCTTGGACCAGGTGGAAAAGCAGCTGTGCAGCTTATCTTGGAGCTCAGCTTCCTGCAGACAGATCCTGAGTCCTGGTGTTGGAGACTAGGCCCTCACTGTGGGCTGAAAATGACCCCGTTCCAGAGATCACAGTGCTTCCTGTGCTCTGCAAACTCCTGGTGTTCCCTCCTCATACCTGTGCTTCAGATTCACTCGTGGTCCAGGTAGAAAAATGACTATGCAGCTGATCTGGGAGTTTAGCCTTCCTCGGGTAGATGTCTTCATATTTTAATGTAGATTATTCATTGATGGCATCAATTTTATATTGTATTGTTCAATGGGTCATTGTTAAACTGGTCTTAAGTTTGACTTAAGGTATTAATGATTTAGTAACAGCTCAAGATTAAGAACCTCTCTGGTTTAAGGGCAAACAATTTTCTTCAAGTGTTCCTAAATCATTTTGCAATGTAAATCTCCTTTTACATGGCAGTATTACCTTTTTCCCCACGTGGCTTGATTGTTGGCCAGATGGCTTCCATCCAAATTTCTAAATCAAAAATATATTGGCAGAGTTTGCAGGTAGAGAGAGGGATTAGAGACAAGGTTGTGAACCTCATTTTAACTCTTCTCAGTATAATTTTGAGAGGGAATACCTACCAGTCTATACATCTCAGAAGAGACTAGACGGATTACTGATTACTTAGTGTTCTCCTCTAGAACTTACCAATACATGGTAAATCAAATAGTTTCTACTGAGATAGTGAGAACCTCAGCAGATGAGAGAAACACACACACACACACACACACACACACACACAGACAGAGAAAGAGAGAGAGAGAGAGAGAGAGAGAGAGAGAGAGAGAGAGAGAGAGAGAGAGAGTTTGATTTATACGAGTGTGGGACCCAAAATTCTGATGATTTTGAAATAAATGAAACTCTACTGAGCATAGGGGAATTTACATATGTTCCAACCTCTAGAGGTAAGCAGTATATGTCTAGGACACTGTTATGAATCAACCCATTGTTTCACATGAGTGCATTTAGAAGTTGGAGACAGTATTGACATTGGGTTTCTGAAACTCTACAAAGATGCCACAGAATCTGAAACTTTTGATCATAGAACAGCACTTAAGACATGCACATCAGTGATGAGAAGATGCAAATGTTCACAAAGGAATGTATAGAAGTACCATTCACACCTGTATGACACAGCCTCTGTGTCAGGAGTTTTAAAGTGCTTCATGTATGCTTAAAACCAGTCTTTAAGAAAGAAATCAGATCTGCCCAACTTGGGTCCATCCCATGAGCAGATGCCAAATCCTGACACTATTATGGATGCCATGTTGTGCTTGCAGAAAAGAGCCTAGCATGGCTGTGCTCTGAGAGGCTCTAACAGCAACTGACTGAGAAAGATGCAGATACAGACAAATATTGGCCTAAGTTTGGAAGAGCTGGGGGTGGGATTGAAGGAACTGAAGGGTTTGGCAACCCCATAGGAAGTCTCAATTAATCTGGACTCCTAGGAGTTCCTAGAGACTGAACTGGCAACAAAAGATCATACAGGGGATGTTCCATGGCCCCTGGAATATATGGAGCAGAGGACTGCCTTGTCTGGACTCAGTGGAAGAGAATAGGCCTAATCCTGTAGAGACTTTATGCCCCAGGGAGGGGGAAGCCCCCATTCTGAGGCTATGAGGAGGTAAATGGGGGAAAGATCTCTGTAAGGGGAAACTAGAAGGGGAGCAACATTTAGGATGTAAATAAGTAAAATAATTTATAATAATAATAATGAAATTGATAATAATAATAATAATAATAATAATAATAATAATAATAATAATAAATACCTGGCCTCAGTGGGAAGAGACTTGCCCAACCTTAGGAGACTTGAGGCCCCAGGAAGAGGGAAGGTCTGGCAAGGGTGGAAGGTGAGGGAGGTGTTGAGGACATCCTCTTGGAGACATGGGCAAGGAGAAATGGACTTTGGGAGGGCAGACCTACAGGCAGAAAAATGGACTTAACAGAAAAAAAAAAAAGAAACCTGATTTAAAAAATTGGGAAAAATAATGAAACTGCTATTAGCTTCAAAGAAGATACATTTCTATCTATGTCGTTAAGTGTGTGTGTGTGTGTGTGTGTGTGTGTGTGTGTGTGTGTGTGTGTGTGTTTCTGTGTGTGTTGTAAACAGTGTTTAACACAGCTTTGCTTGCCATAGTCCTGGTTTTTGCAAGGCTTACTCTGCCCTCAGAAGTTGAGAACCTCACATTTATATATTATATAAAAGTGAACTGCATTGAACCTGACTTGTGCTGAAAATTCCAACCCCTTCATCTGATTTCATGAGAAACTCAACTAGGACAGGGTTTTGGCAAAAGAATAATTTGTGTTTTCTAAATGAAGCCAGTTTGTGCCAACTGAGTTTTCCTTTCTGATTCTTTTCTTGGTAACTGGAGAAGGCCAAGTACATTTCATGGTTTAAAAAATAAACAGTGCTACTGGCCTCAGACCAAGCCCACCAAGGGCTGGCTTGTAGTTAGTTCATTTTGTCAGTCCCAGTAAACCCAGAAATGAAGCACTGTTTGGTTAGACCTTTTGTGATGCAATTCTAGGCTATCTGCCTTAAGTATATTACATTTTATATTTTAGACTTCCAATAATCTAAAACTGTCAATTTCTGACTTTCAGTGTTCACATAATCACCTTGACTGCCAATGTAATGTCACTCATCTCTGAAAAGCTCTATGTCTCTAATTTGTTGAGCCAACATTCAACTTCTCCAAAGACTCCTACACTGAGTAAGCTGCCATTAACTGCTGATGTGGAACTCTATCAAAAAACTATTTACAAATTGTAAGCATTTCCTGTGAAGTTGGGTGGTTTATCACAAAAAAAACCACTTTGGTAACTATTACCATGTCACTCTCACATCTTCACATGAAAGCACTTATTTTGAAGGCCTGCAAATGATATCTTGTATTTTAATGATGCTAAAAATCAAGCACAAGATCTAAAGATTAGATTACAATGTCTAGAGGTTAGAGTCTCAAATAAAATAGAGTGTGTTATAAACTTGATTGGGATGTGTCTGTGCCTACCCTGTCTTGCATTCCTTTTTCCTAGCTCCTAGTTTCATTTAAAAATAACTTCTACAGATGTTTCTTGGATGGAATCTCTCACCCACAAATCTTTCAACCCAAAATTTATCCTGTCTACAAGAAATGCAAGAATGGGGGTTTGGAATGAGGATCGGAGATGACCAACCAATAACTGAGACCCATCCCATAAACAAGTACCAATCTTTGCCACTATGAATGATTTTCTGAGTGGACCCAGAAGCTGACTAAGACAAATGAAGACACCCACAGTTAAAGAGTGGTTGGAGCATGGGAACTCTTATGAACAAGCAAGAGTCCCCTAAGGGGATCAGAACTCAACAGGAGAACCAACAGATTCAACTAAGTTTGACCCTTGGGGTTCTCAAAGACTGAACCACCAACCAAAGAGCATACATAGGCTAGACTTAACTCTCCCCAACCCCTAACACATGTAATAGATTTGCAGCTTGGTCTTCACATGGGTCCTGAACAACTTGAGCAAGGGCTGTCCCAAATACTCTTGCTTATCTGTGGGATATGTTCTATCTGGGATGCCTTGTCTGGTCTCATTTGGTAAGGATGCATCTAAACGCATAGAGATTTAATGTGGATGGCAGCAAAGAGAGTTACCTGGCAGGGGTTTTCCACATTCTCAAAGGAAAAGGGGACAAGGTGGGAAGAAATGAGAGTGGCAGGAGTGACCAGGAGGAACTGCCGTGAACAAGATGAAATGTAAAGCAAAATAAGTAAATAAATAAACAAGCAAACAAACCCTGTAAATTAGAAAGACATTAAAACAAACAACAACAAATTTCTCTCTCTCTTTCTCCTCTTTTTCATTGTTTGGAGAGGTTTTACTTGTTTTTGTTGTAGTTTCCCTGGATGAGAGAAAACATGCAGTACTTGTTTTGATACATATGCCTTATTCTTCTTTATGGCTAAATAATGGACTGAATGTATATTCATGCCATATTTTCTTTATCCATGCATCCAAGCTGATTCCTAGTTAATCTGCTATGAATACTAGTGTAGTAACATGGAAATGAAAATGTCTCATATGTGCACTGAAATTGTTCCCTACTGGTATATATCACTAAGTCATGTGATAGGTCTACCTTTTCGTTATCTTCCTTAAAAGATATTAAAATATATTCATTTATTTAGTGTGAGTGGGGGGCACATGTCATAGGATATCGAGTGTGAAAGTTAGAGGATACCTAGTGGAGGTAAGTGTTCTCTTTCCTCCACAAGGGGTCTTCCAATAAAACTTCAGCTCAGCATCAAGCACTTGTACCCACAGTGCTTAATTTTTAGCAAATGAGGCTAAGTATAAGGATGAACTACCTGAAGACAGCCAGTCTTCACTGGTTAAGAGCAGGTTGTCTTTTTGTCCAAATGATTCTTCACATATTTGCTGAAGATCAAATTAGTGCAACTATACGTGTTTATTTTATGTTATTTATTCACTGGTCACCACACTGGTTTGCGTCAGTTTCACTCTGACTTTGTCATTATGGTTCTGTGATATATTTTAAAGCCAGGTATTATAAAACCTTTAACATGGTGTGACGTGTGTGTGTGTGTGTGTGTATGTGTGTGTGTGTCTGTGTGTGTGTGTCTGTGTGTGTGTGTTTTATTTTGTTTTGTTTTATTGAGCCATTTGGGCTTTCATATGATTTTTTAATTATGTTTCTAGCTATGTGAAAAATATTATTGAAATATTGAATGTGTAGATCAGTATTTGTTAGTAAAGCTATAATAATAGTGATTCTCTAAACTCCAGAGCATAAGAGTACTTCTCATTTTTATGTTAATATATTAATTTCAATATATTTAAATACTTTAAATTTTTAATATAGAAGCATTTTATCTTTTTGGTTACATTAGTTAAGAAGTAATTTAGTTGTTTGTTTTTATGCTATTGTGAGTAAGTTTATTTTGCTGTTTTAAAGTAAGTTTTGTTTTGCTTTTATTTTATTTTTGCAAAATGCTATTACACTGAATTGGCTACTTCTAAATAATGGTCATTCAGTGAGGGACTCTTAATGATTTTAAGTACAAAATCACACTATCTGCTAATAGTAAAAACAAAATAACAAAAAAAAAAAACAAAACAGCTACTTTTCTATTGTTAGTCCTATTAATCTATAATATATTATTTCATTATTCACATGATTAAAGTTTCATTCCCTGTATTAAGTAGAATTATGAGGCTGAACATGTTTGCTTTTATTCCTAAACTTAGAGAAAATGGTCTCAGTAATTTACCCACTAATATTACTGTATTCATTATAGGTTTTAACATATAATGTTTATTGTATCAGAATGTAATTCTTCATTATCTACATTAGATAGTTTTACTTATGTTTAGATTTGTGTCAAAATGAGAAAAAAAAATGACAGTATGACTCTGGCAGAACCTCTTAGAAGTAACGACAAAACACTCATGAGAAGAAATTCATAGATAAATAGGGGAGCAGGGATTGAAAAAAGATCATCCAGATACTGTCTCACCTGTCAAAATACCACTTTACTTTCACAGGTCAGATTCTCGGTGAGTTGATGATAGGTCCTTGCTTTCCTTGAACCGCTGGAGCATCCTTAACTTTGTAACTGTGTCTCTGAAACAAGACATTCCTAAAGATGCTCAGTTCTGGTTGATGCTTGTTTCTCTCTTCCTGGTTGTAGTTCATTTCCTACAACAAGGGAATTCTGAAGACAGCTCCTGCTTATGGTGATCTAAGAGAGGAATACCACCTACAGTTTGGCTGTCTTTTTATTTCCCGTTGATGCTTCATCGGACTTTATGATTCATAGAGCTATATCTCAATTCATCTCTAAAGATTCCTGTTACTCTGTGATGGCACCAACTTTTCTCATGTAGAGAGTCATATAAAAAAAACACTACTGGTTTACCCTTGAAATCACTAATTTTAATTATCAGATCATTTTATTTTCCACTGCTTTTGTAGGTCCTGTGACACCACTTAGGAAAGTATTTTGTGTTCAGCTGTGCAAGTAAAAGCAGAGATGAGCTATAGTACAAAGACAATGAAGCACTGAATTATACTTAATTTTTCTCTGATGACTGAGTAGGCATTGTTCTCTAGTATTATTTTACACAAAATTTTGTACCAATGAATTCTATAATTGTTGCTAATGTATGGGTAAGTCATATGATAGAAAGTCAAAGTAAGGATATTGAATCTGTACAGGTAATTTATGGTTTACATAAAACAAAGCCTAGAAAAAAATTCATTTGAATTTTAAGTAATAGAGAAAAATTAATCTTTGGGGATGAGTTTAAATCATAAGCAGTTAAACAGAGTCACTAATGAAAATTACTTTAACATCATAAAATCCTAAAAAACTCAGAAAATTGTTCTGTTTATTATCCATTGCTTATAAAATTTTACTAATAGGTTTTTATAACTGTTATTAACATTTAACTGCTACAAATTTTCTCAGACATGTTGGAAGAAAATAAACTATCACTCACTAGTCATAGTTTATAAAAGTACATTTTTTTTTCTCCTGGGATCCTTGATCCACACTAAGAATGGATAAGATAGCAGAGCACCTCCTCTACATTTGAGGCTATGCCGATGTTTTCTTAATGACTTTGCCCTGGTGTTTTTATTTAATTTGCTGTGATAATCATAACTGAAGACATTAAATGGAAGTGTTTGTTTCAGCATACACTACCAGACCAGTCTATTACTGAAGCAAGTAGGAATGGGAAAGCAGAAAACAAGAAGTAAAAGTACTTATAGCTAATGCTCCGAAAAGTCAATGAAACACCAAAGAAAAACCTATCAAAAGATAGTTCAAGCCACAATGAAGTGGTCCTAACCAAATCAAATATTAATTAAAGAATGTACTAGTTAGTGTGTCTTACTAGACAATTTCAACTTTTCAATTTCATGTTTTACTTCAGTTTGTGCTATATTTAGTGGTTCCTTTTCCATTCTTCTGTTTTCTAATATTTTCATTATTTTCTTTTAACTGTTTATGTTTTCACAGACTTATTAAAGACTTTATACCCATTTGAAGGTAAGTGAAGGTATGCATGGTTGCTACTTTGAAATATTCTTGTATATCAAATGTATTCCTCAGGACCTATTCAAAGTTAACTGGTTTCTGGAGGAGACATATTGTCATAGCAGATCATGATTTTTTGAGGGGATAAGAATTTAGGCATACATTGTTATTAGATTTGAGACATTCTTGGTATAGATATGTCTAGTGGGAGTTCCATTTTTAAGTTCCATTTTTAAGTTGCTATTTCTCACACTAAATCTTATATAAATATGGCAGCTATGGGGTCCCTGGTAGAGAGTACTTCTGGAAGTTGTCAGCTGACACACACAAATAGACATTAATTTGTTAATAGAAGAGGCTGATAATGTTGGCAGGAAAGTGCTAATGGGATCCTGAATTTTTCCTTCCCCAGTGAGTAGGTGTGTGTTTGTGTGTGTTTGTGTGTGTGTGTGGTGTGTGTGTGTGTGTGGTGTGGTGTGTGTGTTTGTGTGGTGTGGTGTGTGTGTGTGTGTGTGTGTGTGTGTGTGTGTGTGTTGTGGTGCAGAGGAGAAATAGGATGCACCTGTAAGCAGCCCTTCACAAGAGCAAATGTCTGGGGGCATCAGAATGGAAGATAGTAAAGACAGTAAATATTACCTACCTGCATCCTTGCTCAATCTCCCAACTGGCACAGGAAGTGTGTCAACAGATCCAGAAAACCCCACAAAGATATGGAGAAGGCTAGAAAGCTGAGAGGGTCCTCTGAAAACTGAAACAACAAAAATGTAAAGACTATATGACAGTTCTGGAACTTATATGTTATCCAGTCCTCCATCAGAAGACAGCTGACAGGAAAAAGAAAGAGGAATTTACTCAAACTTTTCTCAAATGGGAGTGTTTAAATTATGGAGATTTCTTTTTTTTTAACAACTTTATTTTATAAAACAAAGATAAATGTACAGATTTTAAGCACTTTTTTGCATAAAATTATACAATACATTTTTGTCAGTACTTTTTTTCAGATTTTAAAATAATTTTTACATAAAACTGTAAGGAATATATTTTTAGTCAGTACTTGATATTTTTAAAGGTTTGATAGTATGCATTGAAAACTTAATAGTTACAATGAGCATAAAGTACATGTAAAACAAAATGTAACATGGAAATAGTCAAAGTTTTCTTGTAGTATAAAGATTTTTTTTGTTTTGTTTTATTTTGTTTTCTTTATTTCTTGGACTTCATGCAGTCTGTGAGTTGTTTCTGGGGCAGTGCAAGCCTCTGGGTTTAGCATCCCACTATCAGTGACTGCATATTATGTCTGTTCTTTTGTGACTGGGTTATCTCACTCAGAATGATATTCTCTAGATGCAGCCATTTTCTTAAGAATTTGGTCAAGTCATTGTTTCTGGTGGCTGAGTAGTATTCCATTGTGTAAATGTACCACAATTTTTGTATCCATTCATCTTCTGAAGGACATCTGGGTTATTTCCAGTTTCTGGCTATTATAAATAGAGCTGCTATGAACATTGTGGTGCATATATCTTTGTTGTGTACTAAGGTGTCTCTGGGGTATATGCCCAGAAGTGGAATAGCTGGGTCTTCAGGTAGTACTATATCCAATTTTCTGAGGAATCACCAGACTGATTTCCAGAGTGGTTGTATTAGTTTGCAACCCCACCAACAGTGGAGAAGGGTTCCTCATTCTCCGCAACCTCACCAGCATCTGTTGTCCTCTCAGATTTGGATCTTGGCCAATCTGACTGGTGTGAGGTGGAATCTCAATGTTGTTTTGATTTGCATTCCCCTGATGGCTAAGGATGTCAAGCACTTCCTCAGATATTTCTCAGCCATTCGATATTCCTCAACTGAGAACGTTTTGTTTAGCTCTGTACCCCATTTTTTAATAGGGTTATTTGATTCTCTGGTGTCTAGCTTTTTGAGTTCTTTGTATACCTTAGATATTAGGCCTCTATCTGATATGGAGTTGGTAAAAATCTTTTCCCATTCTGTTGGCTGCCGTTTTGTTTTCTTGACAATGTCCTTAGCCTTACAGAAACTTTGCAATATTATTAACTCCCATTTGTTAATCTTTGACCTTAGAGCTTGAGCCACTGGTGTTTTGTTCAGAAAATTTTCTCCTGTGCCTATATGTTCTAAAGTTTTCCCTACTTTCTCATCTAATAGTTTCAGTGTATCTGGTTTAATGTGGAGATCTTTGATCCACTTACACTTGAGCTTTGTACAAGGAGATAAAAAAGGGTCTATTTTCATTCTTTTGCATGTTGAGTGCCAGTTGGACCAGCACCATTTGTTGAATAGGTTGTCCTTTTTCCATTGAATGTTTACGGCTCCTTTGTCAAAAATCAGGTGACCATATATGTGAGGGCTCATTTCTGGATCTTCTATTCTATTCCATTGATTCACATGCCTATTTCTGTACCAGTACCATGCAGTTTTCAGCCTTGTAGTATAGCTTGAGGTAAGGGATAGTGATTCCTGCAGATGTTTTCTTGTTGTTGAGGATGGATTTCGCTATTCTAGGTCTTTTGTTGTTCCATATGAAATTGCACATTGATCTTTCCAATTTCATGAAGAACTGTGTTGGAATTTTGATGGGGATTGCATTGAATCTGTAGATTGTTTTTGGTAGGATTGCCATTTTTAAAATGTTGATCTTTCCAATCCATGAGCATGGGAGATCTTTCCATTTTCTGAGATCCTCCTCAATTTCCTTCTTTAGAGGTTTGAAGTTCTTGTCGTACAGGTCCTTCACTTGCTTAGTTAGAGTCACACCAAGGTATTTCATAGTTTTTGTGATGATTGTGAAGGGTACCTTTTCCCTAATTTTTTTTCTCCACATGTTTGTCTTTTGAGTATAGGAAGGCTACTGATTTGTTTGAGCTAATTTTGTATCCAGCCACTTTGCTGAACTTGTTTATCAGCTGTAGGAGTTCTCTGGTGGAGTTTTTGGGGTCACTTAAGTACACTATCATGTCATCGGCAATGAGTGATGTTTTTATCTCTTCCTTTCTGATTTGTATCCCCTTGATCTCCTTTTGCTGTCTAATTGCTCCAGCTAGGACTTCCAGTACTATGTTGAATAGGAGATTTCTAAACAGTTCAGTGGTTTGAGATCGTGTTGGAAAGATGAATATCAGAATGTACTTGTCACCAGCCTATGAAATACTGGAATTTCTAGTTTTAAAATAAATGCAATGAGGATTTTGTTTTTATACTTCATAGTTAATTTCAGTTAACAAACCTCCTAGAAACATAGGATAGGCCTAAGTTTACATTCATGTACTATTATTTGGTAAAGGTTGCAATCTTTCATTGTACTGGTTAGAAAAAGAAGTGGTTTCGTGAAGCTTTCTAAGCAATTGGTATAACTAAAGTTTCAGTTTCAAAGTACATGCAATAGAGGAAAAACACCCAAGATTTTTGAAAGCACCTTTTTGACTTGTTTTTTGGTTTTGTTTTGCTTTGAAAGCATACGCCCATGGCTTTAATGTATGTATGTAGGTATATATGTATGTGTTTTTACTATTTCACAAATAGACCTGTAGGCAGTCTGTTTATGCTCTCTAGCATTAACTACACAACCACTATAACTTTCTGCTTCCAGAAACTGAATGAGAGATGAACAGAACTGGATGCTGACCCCTTGATGTAGAATTCCCCAATGTATAATGACATCAACATGCAGAAAAATCAAGTAATAACCTAACCATTGTTTTCATAGTATCATGTGCTACAACTGACCATTGTCTATGAAAGAAAATTCAAAAAGAAAATAAAATACCTTTTCTGTGAATTAACAGTAAAAACAGTCATTTTCACTAAGAAGATTTTAGTACAGCACCTTTCACAATTTGACTCTGTATGTACATTTGTGTAGATTTATCATGGTTAGAAATATTGCAGTGTTAAGTCCTAGAATATGCCTGTTATTAATATCAATCCTTTCACTAGATCATATTTTATGCTATTAAAATATTATAATAATTGTAGTCATTACAAATAAGTCATAAACACCAACAGTGTGGCTGCTGGGGGGCTGCACTCTAGTGCATAGGAAGTTGTTTACTGAGAATTAGAGCTGAAAATTTTGTGACTATTTATGGGAAAAAAGAGTGAATCCTCTTATCTGTCTGTGCAGTTTGGAGGTTCCTGTTAAGCATATTCAAATCTTTCAATAAAAATATGTAGACATCATTTCTTCTGCTCATATATGCAAATTGAATTTTTGTTGCTCTTCTGTCCAAAATGTCCTGTTTCATTATATTCAAATAATATACACTGAAGTCCTGATCAAAGTCTGGAATATTGTCCCTCAGGAAACAAAGTATGAAAAAGAGAATTTAGCTTTTAAGTTTCTTCAGTTAGTTTAACTCTGTTGTAAACTTAGATAAAGAACACATTTTTTTAGCCTTACATTTAATTAAATGAAACTGCTTTTCCCCCCAACATGTTATATCATTAGATTCTATCACACAGCTTAACATTAAATAAAATTATTTTTGAAATAGGAACATATATCAGTAAAATTTAATTTGATATTTTTAAAGAGTGTCAGGTATGCTGCCATATGTCTGCAGTCAGTACTTGCCAGAAACAAGAAAGAAGACTGAGAGTCTGTGACTAGTCTGGGATAGTGGGAGGGTCTAATTTTGCCAAATCAAACAGAAACCTCATCACTCAAAACTAACAATAAAGTATTTTAAAGCAGTCATGTTGGAAGGTATAAGCATTTGTATTCTCTGTGTGACCAGTAAGACAATTTATTCACACCATATGGAAGCACATAACTCCATTCCACCTTTGAAACTTGAAGCCAAATGCCCTTGAAGGAAACTCTAGCATGTCTTCATCTTCCTACAAAACCTAACTGCCCAGCCATCTGTGGCTCCAGGACTTCTACAAACAGCATTGTGAGGACACCCAGTTCCATAAATTATCCTATTGGTTGTTTGCACCAATTCCTTAAATTTTCTACTTTAGCATCCTTTGGTATGACCAAGGTTACCCCTATTCCATATCTGTCAAGCCATAGGACAAGCCTCAGAATTCTTTAGGCAGTATACTCCTTAAATAGGGCAATTAATTATGATCTTACCAGGGTAGTAATATCAATGTGCTTATTAATATTTGATTGATAATTGTTCTTAACTTAATAAAGATTTTTCACAGTATGATTTATTGATGTTAAATTTCCTCACTGATTTTGAATGCCATCAACATTAACAAAAACAAAATACATGACAAATAGAAAGATCAGCTTTAGT
The DNA here is from genome assembly GCF_963924665.1 of Micromys minutus. Taxonomy (NCBI): domain Eukaryota; kingdom Metazoa; phylum Chordata; class Mammalia; order Rodentia; family Muridae; genus Micromys; species Micromys minutus. The sequence continues at coordinate 21,079,738 of NC_137982.1, read as the reverse complement.
TTGTGATGATACATGATCATTTTTGAGTCTATACATCTACAGTAGCAGCAAGACTGTCATTTTAAGTTACAGTAGTTTCACCATAATTCCCATAGCACAAATGTAGAGAACCACAACGCAAATTTTTTTTGCAGTGTTACATTTATTTATAGAATTCATATTCACTTAAGATAAGTCATAAGAATCACCTCCAAAATAGAACTGTGAATATCCAACATCCTGCAATGTCCTTTACCTAAAAATGTTGATAGTTATATTGAAATATTTTATTGATTATCATGAACATACCCATGAAAATTTTCAAGATTCTTTATGATTTTCAGTAATATGTTAAAGAATAATTATGAGTGAGTACATAGAATTTTAAAATCATACTTAGATTTGCTCAGTTTGTTGTTTGTGTTGAATCTTTAGATTCACAATTCCTCTCCGTCAGCTCTCAACTGGTAGTATCACAGACATTTGGTACTGGATTGAGCCACCTTGCACTGATTTAAATAGGTTACCCACTGACCACTCAGAACCATTTCATTGGATAATTTTAAAATAAGATATTTCCTTCCAAGGTTGATAATTTTTTTCATGCTATTTTGGACTATGTTCTACAAATATGGTATTAAAAATAGCTAATGATATATAATATCTCCTTTTATGTCATGAAAAATTTAAGTTGACTATGTTGCATAAATAGATTAAGAATATAGAAGCATAGTGATTCTTTATTACTATAATAATTTTCTTATCATTTTCACAAGTGTTGCATTTTCTTCTTTGTATTTAACACTGATTATGTGTAGATAGAAACTCATACTTAGATGGATTAATTTGTTCTACACAGGAAAAGAATGATGTAATGAAGAAATCTGTTGTTCAGATTAGCTTTGTAAGATGAAATTGAAGCAATGACTGGCACTACTGATGCTCAACTTTCTTTTCTTTTATTTATTTTTTATTGGTTATTAAATTCAATACCCTTTCATTTTAAAAGTCTTGGAAAGATAAGGAAGTCAAAGTCCTTGCCTAAATAGAGTAAAAGCAATATATAGCAAACCAGTAGCCAACATCAAATTAAATGAAGAGAAACTTGACCCAATCTCACTAAAACCAGGAACTAGACAGGCTGCCCCTCTCACCCTCCTTATTCATTAAACTACTGGAAGTTCTGACCAGAGCAATTGGACAACAAAGGGGATGTTGTAACCCTATGGGAAGAACAACGACAACAACCAACAGGACCCCCCAGACCTCCCAAGGTCTAAACCACCAAGAGCACACATGGAAGGACCCATGGTTCCAGCCACGTATTTAACAGAGGATCGTCTTGTTGAGCATCGGTGGGAAGATAAACCCTTGGTCCTGTGAAGACTTGTTTCCCTAGTGTAAGAAAATGCCAGGGTGGGGAGACAGGAGTTAGGGTTGGGTGCAGGAACATCCTAATTGAAGCAAAGGGAGGAGGGATGGGATAGGTGCTTTTGGGAGGGCAATCTGGAAAGGGGATAACATTTGACCTAGAAATATATAAAATATCTAATAAACAAAAACAAAAGAAAATTTCTCATTTCTTTTGGAACAACAAAAAACCTAGGATAGTGAAAGCTATTCTCAACAATAAGAGAATTTCTGGGGGAAACACTATCCCTGACCTCAAGCTCTATTACAGAACAGTCATCACAAAACTGCATGTTATTGGCACAGAGACAGGTAGGTCGGTCAAAGGAATAAAACTGAAGACCCAGAATTAAGCCCATACATCTATGATCAACTATGATCACCTGGTTTTTGACAAAAAATCCCAAACCATCCAGTGGAAAAAAAAGACAGCATATTCAACAAAAGGTTCTGGCTGAAGTGAGAGTTTGAATGTAGAAGGATGCAAATTGATCCATTCTTATGTACTTGTACAAAGCTCAAATGCAAGTGGACCAAGGACCTCCACATAATACCATATATACTGAATCTAAAAGAAGAGAAAGTAGGAAAAGGCCTCAAACACATCAGCACAGAAGAAACTTTTCTGAAGAGAAAATCAATGGCCCAGGATTTAAGATTAGCTCTGGAAAAATGGGACCTCACAAAATTGAAAAGCTTCTGTAAGGCAAAGGATGCTGTCATCAGGACAAAGCAGCCACCTACTGTTTGGGAAAAGATTTTTACTAATCCTATAACTAAGAGAGGTCGAATATCCCATATATACAAGGAATTCACGAAGTTAGAATCTAGAGAATCAAATAACCTATTAAACTATAGAGAGAGCTAAACAGAATTTACAACTGAGAAATACTGAATGGCTGAGAAACACATAAAGAAATGCTCAACATCCTTAGTCATCAGGAAAATGCAACTCAAAACTGGTGAGATTCCACCTTACACAAGTCAGAATGACTAAGATCAAAACCTCAGGTGACAGCAGATGCTGGTGAGGATGTAGAGAAAGAGTAACACTTCTTTACTACTGGCAGGATTGCAATCTGGTACAACTACTCTAAAAATCAGTCTGGGAATTCCTCAGAAAATTGGGCATAGTACTACCTGAAGACCAAACTATACCACTCCTGGGCAAATACCCATAGATGTGCTGACATACAACACATATGACAAGTACACATGCTCCACTATGTTTATGGCAGCCTTATGTATAGTAGCCAGCAACTGGAAGCAGTTCAGATGCCAACTTCCAATTCTTCTCATTCTCCATTGGATCAAGTCTACTTGTCATGTCAGTGCAGAGTGTAGGCCCTCGGTTAACCCCCCTCTGTTTGCTGTCCCATTCTCACCTGATTTTGATATGCCAGTAAACCCCGAATTGCTTTCTTTGTAAGTTCTATTTGGTCTTTTTCTAAGGAAAATTCCAATTTTCTACATATTATATCTTTTACATATTGCATCTTACGTTAATGTCAGCTCCTAGAAAACTCAAGGGCCTCTGAGGGCTTCTTGGAGTACTGTGTAAGGTCAAGAAAACATGTAGTTTGTAGTATGTGTTGGGGGCAGTTATATGTTATACAGACTTTAACTGCAAAACTCTAAGTGAAAAATTTATCAGTGAAGAGCAAATATCTGAGATGATTTAGATACTTGAATATATAATTGACCAGTGCCTTACATAAAGGAGGAATAGTTGGCCCCTTTTGTGTAACTCAAGTTACATGAGTACCATAACAAGGATTACTAGATGGAAAGCTTATAAACAAGCAGCTAAAGTCTAACATAAGTTGATGGGCATAAAGATTTGTCAAATATAGATGTATAGCGCCAAAGATGCCTAAGTATGATGGAAAATGTCTAAGTAACAGCCAAGACCAAAATGAGAAAAATCTGAAGTGTCTAAACAGGGAGACAAAGCCATATGGATAACTAGGATGATATTGACTTTTGAGATCCCTCAGAAGCTTCACATTTTGCAGAAATTTCCCTAACTTTTCTAGCAAAAGTCAGACCTATTGTTGCTTGAAAATCTCTAAAGTTCCTATCCTGGCAGGGAAGCAGTTACTCTGCTAGAGTGTTCTTTCTACATCTTCTATTGAACCTTAAACAGAAAAAATTAATGTGTATAAATGAGGGCTTTCCATGTGTTTATATGTATGTGCCAGTGCACATGAGTGTGTATAGAGGACAGATAGTGATATTTTACATCTACAATTGTTCATTACTGAACCCAAAGAGCAGACAGAGATAGTCTATCTAGTCAGCGTGCTCTGTGGATTGACTGTCTCTGTCTACTAACTGCTAAGAATAAAATCTCCACACCAATCCAAATTTTGTGGGTGCTGGGAATCCAACCTCCTCTTCCTATGTCTGAGTGACACATACTTTATCCAGGAAATTATATTCCTTGTCCCCTAATGTTTTGATTCTATGGCCCCACCCGTGCACATTATAGTTAACCCTCCTGTCTTACTTATATACCATAAAGAGGCATTGCCACAAGTGTAGCTTCTTTTAAGCTCTATTTTGCAAATTGTAACTGCCTGACCAAAGAATATTTTAAACAATTTCTTATAATATTGAAAATGTTTTAATCTCTATAAAGTGTATGCAGATCATATTCTTTACCCTCTCACAAGTCTTCCTATCCCTACATCACCCTACACATCTGACTTTATATATTTTCATTTCTTAAACAGATAAAAAAACAAAAACATTGATATATTATATTTGTCAATGACCATGAGGCCTATTATATCATATGTCACTCATTAAAGAGAAATGATTTACCCTCTCCCAACAATTTTCAATTACAAATAATATCTTGGGTAGAAGTGGTATATTATATCAATTTCTCCTTTCCCGTGATGTGATTCTTTCTAGTTTGAACTTGTTGGAGAAATTTGAAATAATGGCAGTGTAGATAACAATATAATTCTTTTTCATGTAACACAACAGAAAATTTGTTTTAAATTTTCTTAAATTAAAAAAATTAATGGATTGGGCTGGTAAGATGTCTCAGAAATCAAGAGCTCTGGCTGCTCATTCAAAGAACATATGTTTGATTACCAATATCCACATGACAGCTTACAACTGTCTCTAAGATAAGTTACAGGGGATCCAAACCCTATTAGGTCTATGTGACCTGGCTGGAATTCTGACAAGCCAACACACTTTTAATCCCTCTGTACACTATTAGTACACATCTTTAAGGTAAAATTAGGTTGTTGAAGAAACACCCATGTTTAATAGTGACTTCTAATTGAAAGACAAAGTAATATATCAGAGAGAGATTTGCCAGATTAAGACAGGAAAAGGATACATCCAACTATCAGGAGAACAGCTATTTAAGAGTAGTGTTGCAAGAGAGTCAGTTCAGTCTGTTCGGTTGAATTCCATTGATTAAGTTGGGATTCATTGCAGTGAGTGCAGTACACAGGAACTGAGTTCCTTGAATACTCCATGCACTCAGTGAAGTCAACAGAGGCAGATGAAGATACAGAGAATAACCAAGAGCCAGGAGATTAGAAGATATTGTTAGTGAGTTAGTTTGAGGCTAAGCAGATCAATTCAGTGAGGAGTTGCAAAAGGCTATATTGAATCAGTCAGCTTGGAGAAGAGTTTGAGCCATAATAATTAACCAGCCAGAGTTCAGAGAAAACTAGTAAGGTAAGCTTATTCAGCAGTAAGCTTTTGATATGACAATTAATTATTTTAGGAAAATAAAAGGTACATTTCCATTGATAAAACACAGAGCCAGGACTTCCAGGGGAAGGAAGGAACACCAACCAACCCACATATCCTTCAACTCAAAAATTGTACTGCCTACAGAATGTTCAGGGATAAAGATAGAACAAAGACTTAATAGCCAACCAATGACTGGTTTAATTTGACACAAATCTCAAGGGGGAGAGTCAACTCCTGACATTACTAATGAAGAGTCTGCTCTTCTTACAGACAGGAACCTAGTATAACTGTCTTCTGGAAGGTTTCATCCAACAGTGAGTAGAAATAGATCCAGAGACCCATAGCCATCAGGAGGTGCTCGGAGAGTCTGGTGGGGGAAGAATTGAGCAAAACTGACAAGTCAAAGACACCACATAAAAACTATCTTATGCCAGTGAGGACTCACAGAGACTGAACCACAAACCAAATATCATTCAGTGGCTGGACCTAGCCCATCACACACACATTTGCAGCAGATGAGCAGCTTGGTCTTCACATGGTGTTTGGCTATTCCTGATTGTCAACTTGATTATATATGGAATAGACTAAAATCCAGAAATGGATGGCACACCTGAGATCCAGATTAGGAGACTAGAAGACAGGTTTCTGACCGGGATCTTGACATGGAGACCTTGAGGCATAATGGTCATACAATTTTTAAGCCTAGGCAAGATAGTATATGCCTTTATTCCAGAAGACTAAGACAAGCAGATCTCTGAGTTAAAGGTCAGCCTGGGACAAAGAAAGTTTTAGATCCAGGTATGGTGTTACATACCCTTAATGTGAACCATACCTGCTGCTGGATGCTCACATAAGGGCAATGGAAGGAGAAAGAACCACCTGTTGTTTACTGCTTGCACCTACTTGCCAACATTTCTGTTGGAATCAATTTGTACAGAAGACCAGCCTAAATAACTAGCCTCTTGGGGCTGAGCAATTACTAGGTCCTCAGCTGCCCATTGTTGGGCTAGTTGTACCACATTCTGTAAGTCATTACAACCAATTCCCATAATATAAAGAGACATTTCATAAGTTCTGTGATTCTAGAGAACCCTGACTAAGACATGTGGGTCCCTTAACAATTGGAGTAGAGCTGTTTCTGACTCTATTGCTTACCATTAGATTCTCTTCTGGTATCTGGACTGCTTACATGAAGTATTTCATTGTAGCTCAGTGACAGAGAAGGTGCTTAGTCCTTATGAAAGTAGATGTCCAGGCTAGGGTGGTATACAAGGGGTGCTTCTGCCTCTCTGTGGAGAAGTGGAGGAGAAAATGTAAGGAGAGATTAGCAAGAGCAGGGCTGAGGGAGAGGAGGGAATAAGACTGCACTTGGGATGTAATATGAATAAAAAAAGAAAAATATTATAAAATCAAGAAACAAGATTTCAGAACTCTTAATCAACTCGCATCCATTTCTCTTCTCCAATTAGAATAAGACTTTTGATTTGCTTTTCTAATGTATTATCTCCTACACTACTTAATACAGAGTTATATTCTGTGTGAAGGCTGACAACTCATATTTCATAAAAAATAATTTTGGCCTACCAGGTGGACCATGCAATTGACAATAATCATCAAGACCAGATAGCAGGAAAAGGAGTTATGTACTACTGTTAAGCATAATAAACACTGTATCAAATTTTACATGATGATGGTTACCATATAAACATGTAGTACCTGCATATTCGGGAGGCAGAAAATGATGAAATCGATGTGTGCAGCTGATTTCTACAATTAGACATCTTTGTTTTAGATGCCATTTTACAATTACATGCTACAAGATACATGACAGAGATTTTGGTCTTTATCAAGTTTTCCCAATGATGATATATTGACATACTATATACTGTAACTACTAGAAAACTGGTATAATTAATTGTTATTCCTTCTTCTAAATGCTAAATGTGTTAAAACTAAAGATAAAAAGAAAATTCCTATTGACTGCTTTTTTACAAGTATAACTAACATCAATTTTATGGCAGTTGAAAAGGTATAACCATCTGGGTAACAGATATGCAAAGTATGCCATTGTCTGGCCTTTTAACAGCTATAGAAACACAGAAGAGAATATATTTTGCTGGTATATAACCAAAATTTATTTGTATTAGTCACTCTTGGCTAACTGAATTAACAGCTATAACTTTTTCATGAAAAATCACAACTTGACTATCTTTTCTCTTCAGAAGCAGGATTTAACCTTGAATTTTCATCTCAAATCAGTGAATGTTCTCCTTGATTCCTGGTTTGCTGGGCAGGAATGACTGAACTCTGTTTCTGACCTAATCCCTGTCTCATTCCCTTTCTTTTTAACCTTTAAAAGACAGAGTAGAATAACTAAGTACTCTGAGGAAAAAATGAAAAGCAACTTGCCCCTTATATGCATTTACACCATCATATGAAATCACAGTTAATTTGGTTCTTAACAATCTGAAAACAGATGGGCACTAAATAACAACAAGATATTGCTATATTGTCAATCATATCAATGGAACTCAAAGTTGTTGATTTGCTTCCCACTTAAAAATGAATATGAATTAAAATGCAAATGAAATAATAAATGCAAGCCCATTTGCAAATTAAAACACCCCCCTGTACAAGAACATTGAAATAAGATAATGATCCTGTCTTATGGGAGGCAAGGTAAAATATCAATCAACAGGTGCTTATTTGGCGTGTCACCTCATGATGTCTTTAGAATAGCATTAAATATGACAGGGTTTGAGAGCCATAGTTAAAAACAGTAACTGTTTCTTTTCTTTCTATTTTTTTCCTTAAAAAATCATTTGACATAAAAACAAGTATCAGTAGCTTACAGACTGAATGAGTTACATGCAAATTAGTCAACAATTATGGTTGAGTAAGAACCATATTTAACAATTGAATGTCATTTCATACATGAATTATCATAGGGCAATTGAGAGGTAGTATCATAAGGCAATTGAAAAATACTATTACAAAGCAATTGAAAAGGAACAGAGTATGTGTGGAGAAGTCAATTCTAAAAGGGCAAATGTCACTCAAAGTAGATTTTACTTTTTGATTCAGAAGGAAAAAGAAGACCCCTTATATCTCTAATATGTATAGAGTGAAGTAGTTACTACCTCATGGATTATCTTCCTATAATGAGCTTCAGAAGATCTATAGGAAATGTCTGGGCTTTAACAAGCTTAACTGCAATTTCTCAAGAGCATCATAATATTATTTTAAACTATATAATATTGTAAAATACAATTTATGTATTTAGTGGTATCTCATCAAGTTTAATTGCTTAGCCAAATGACCCAGAAGTAATTTCAGATTTTTAATACTTTATCTAAGTTCCTTTATATCCAAATACATTATTATTGACCTACTATCACCTTTAACTTCTATTTCTAATCAAACTTTCCTTCTAAAAAGAATCACCTGCCATTTGGAACATCTGTGTGATGCTTTCTGCTGCTCATTAAGTGGATTCTGCAGATAATATTTTTTATCTAGTTTCTTTGAAAAGCTAATGGCATCAAATACACAGGTTAAACTTCTGGGATTTCAAATGACTATTTTACAAAAATTAATCCCATTTATCCATGTTTTAACTGAATGTTTATCCTGGTGATTATTAAAAATACAGCCCCTAAACAGATTAAAATTGTAAGCATCTAGGATAACTAAGATGTTACATAACCAGAAATTTAAATATATTTTTACTTTTTGAAAGTAGTTTTCAAGTAGAAAATGACATCTTAAATTGTGATTGAAAGTTACAATTATCCCATTATCATTTAAAAAAAGAAATGTAAAGAAAGTTTTAAGTAACACCTTATGTTTTATGTTACCTGTTATCCTGATTTATATCAAAATTTCTCTGATTACATAATCCCTGCTAGCACAATGCCTGGTGGTAGTTTGTTCTACTAGCTAAGCTCCATAAAGCCAAACACTGCCATAAGTCAATGACAAGGATTCCTCTAGGACATCAAGGGTAAACTTTGGCCTTCTAAGAAAGCAGTCACAGTTTGGACCAGAAGAAAAAAAGCTATTATAAATCAGTTTTTAAAAGCCTCTAAAGATTGTCTGTATGTACAAGGACTTAGCTGTGAACCTATTTACAAAAGATAGAAAATTTGCTTTGACACTAACTACAACTCTCCACCCCTAAATTCAACTACAGAACTCTCCTCTCATTCAATGTAATCCCTGATGTGTGGACACATCCTCCACCTCCTCATGCAGTACCCGTCACAGAGCAGTTCCTTTGGTACTAATTTGAAAAGGAAAAAGAGGAAGCAAAGATAGAAGGAGATAAATTTTGAATATCCCACATTGCTTTGAAACATCTTTCATGCAGAGACTGTCTCTTCTTTACATTTGTATTTGCATTACTAGTTGGTTGTCAGAGAACGAGGGCTGTTAATCCTTAATCTACGATGATGACAAGAAGTGTGTAGGGAAAGGATCACATTTGTAAGACTTGATTAGAATTAAGCAACTACACTAAGTTTTCCATTAAGATGAAAGTCACAAGTACTCAAGTTGAAGTAACTTAGAATCGAGCATGTTTTATCATCGCATTTTTAGGGATTTTGATGAAATAGAGGTAGGACAGGCATTAAATTACTGAAAGAAGACCTCACTCCAAGCTCTATGTTCACTGGACAAATTTTAAATTATATGTATTTAAACTTTCAAAATATAGTCCCCTTTATTGCTTCAAGATTTTATAATACAAGTCATACTGTCCAGTGTATGAGCAAGAAGTGAGTGTACTTACTAAGAATGCAAAAAAATTGGAGTGTGGGGTTGGAAAGGCAATATGAAAGAAACAGGAGTCTCTCTGAACAAGCCAAAAGTAATTATCACGTAATGACATTTTAATTTAATGTTTGTTAAAGTAAGAAAATAAGGAAGATGCTAAAATTGAGCAATTTGAATCTCAATGGAATTTGAAGAATAACTGATAGGAAATACCTAGTAGAGGTACAAAAATTTGGAGAGAGAACACAGTGGTTTTATAAACATGTTCGACTCTTATTAATGATGTAACTTAATTGACATGATTTCTCTAAGGCCTAAGTTATATTAAATGGTAACAAAAACCACGTTTGTGTGTGTATGTGTGTGTGTGTGTGTGAATTTAAAAGTCTGAAAAACCACTTGAAACATACATCAAAATACAATTAGGGTTATTCTATTATATTAAATCACAATTAATTAAATACCCAGTAATATACATTAATATAATTCTTTTCTTGATATGTTTCTTTGAACACATCTATTTGGGGAAAAGGTAATTCAACAATTACCACTCTGGAAGAGGAGCCAAACTTCTTTTTCAGCCAGTACTCCACAAGACAACTGACAGGAGTCTTCAACCCTGACCCAATTCTTTATCTTCTTTTTGTTACATACACACACACACACACACACACACACACACACACACACACACACGATGCCCATGCATGCATGCAGGTAAACCACTCATGGACATAAAGTAAAAATGACTAAATCTTTGTATCCTTCGTTTTTCTGGAACTCTTGACCTGAAACAAGCCTGAAAGTCCCGCACCTTAGCAATGTTCAAAAGGCCTTTAGAAAAACTGGTTGTTATTAAGATTTTTTTAATTATATGTGTCTCTGTATACCCACACATATGAGACCTACAGATGAGGATGACACAAACTAACTTCGGGTCCTCTGAAAGAACAGTGTATGCTATTAATCAGTGGGTTAACTTACCAGCTGCTCTAGTCTGGCTTTCTTTTGCTATGCTCAATATAATATTCAGAAGCAGATTGGAGAGGAAAGAGATTATTTGACTTAGGCTTCCAGGTCACTGTCTATCAGTGAGGAGAGCAGAGCTGAAACTGGGAAGGAATGTGGCTTGCAGGCTCACTCTCTGGCTCATTTATTTCTGGTTTCTTATACAGCCTAGGGTGGCCTTCAGAAGAGAAGCCCAGCCATAGTGAGTTGGGCCCCTTCACATCAATCATCAGTCAAGACAATCTCTCTCAGACATGGTCACAGTCCACACTGATATTTGAAGTCTGCCCATGGAAAAGGTCTTTTATGTTTTCATCACGTAATGACTGAAGTGCTTTTCTTTCCTCTTCTCATCTTAAGCGGTCATCTCCTACCAACTTCGTATCTCAGGCTAAGCATTAGCTTGTTTGTTGTTATGTATTTGTTTTGTTTAACTCCATCCAAAAATCCCTTTATGAACCTGTCTACACTGCTACCTACCATCAGTCAAAGGTGAATTCTTTTTTTAAATGTTCTCACAGAACTACTTCTTTATTCTGTTGGTAATTATAGTGGTGATGGTGTTTAACCTTATCTGTCCAATTCAACTATATCAAAATTAAAGCTATAAAGAGTTTTGCTCTATTCAGAATTGAAAAGCCAGCTCTTGAAAAGTTTCTCACCTAAGATGAAAACCTCTTACTAGTGATTTGAATGTGTATAGAAATTAATAAGATGTAGAGTGGATGAAAAAAACACAAAACATGTATTAGGATATAAGTAGATGAATAGATAATACAAGTTCACCAGACACATGAAGGACAGGATGAGCTAACCAGGAACTTTATGACAAAGGCAGAAGAAAATATAATGGTGGGTGGGCATCTAGTGTCTGAGTCACACTCCTGGAAATGATGAGAGAGACTAGAGGGATGATATGAAACCTTGATTGATTAGTTTAGAAACTTAAACTTTATCACCTTGTGGTCTTTGAAGATTCAGTATAGGTTGTTAAGATGACTATTTGTTTATTTATTAAGATAACCCATCAGCATTTGAGGAGAAAGAACCAAACATAAAGAGATTATTTAGACAAAAGCTAGGGAAATGCAGAACTAATTATGGAGATATGCTATTAAGGCAGAATACCTAACCAGAACAGTAAACCAAAACTTAGCTACCATACTCTACTCAGGAAGGAGTTACTCAGAGTGACTGATACATACAGTTAGTGAAGAGTATGCAAATACAGTGGTAGAAAAATACTAGTTAACAATGGTGTGTTAAGTCAATCAGGGATTGTGTTTTATCCTTTATTAATAGTTTTTAAAATATGGCTAAGTAAACTAAGGAAATGGCAACATTTTAAAAACAGAGAAAGCAGGCCATAGAATTAACTAAGAAGAGCTTACCAGGACTGAAGCAACAAAAACAGACCCACAAGAGTCTGAGCTAGGAACTCTTTATATGCCTTAAGGTATATAGCTTGGTGGGTGTTATTATAGAATTCCCAACAGTTGAAGTGAGGGTTGTCTCTGACTCTTTTGCCTGTTCATGGGACCCATTTCCTCCTACTGCATTGCCTAGTACAGTATGAATATCAGGCTTTATGCCTAGTCTCATTGTAGCTTGTTATAGCATGTTTGGTTTATGCTTCTTCTTCCTCCTTATCCTCTTTCTCCTCTTCCTTTTTCTCCGCCGACTCTCCTTCCTCCTCCTGTGACTCCTCCTTCTTTATCTTCTTCATTTATTCTTACTATTTTTATTTTAAAGGAAAATGGAAGAGGTGTGGATCTGGGGAAGAGTGGATGTGGGAGGATGAATTTGGTGAAGGGAAGGGAGGGAAAACTGCACTTGGAAAGCAATATATAAGAAAAACAAAAATTAATAATAATAATGATGATAATAAATTAAAAACACTCTCTAAGCCATCATGTATGTGTTGAGGTGACAGTAAACAGGATATTATTATTGTTTCTAAAAATTAAAAATGAAACTGGTCAATGTTATGAAAGCTTAAAGTTATCAATTAATAGAAAAGATAAACTTTCACAGGCTTACTCAGTAATGTTTAATAATTATATCTCTGGAAATTTCAAAATCATTTGTACTTTGAAAATTCATTTTAAACAATAAAACAATTTTTTTAGGAAATATGTTGTTAAACACTGTGTGAAGAAATATTATGTCATAGCTACTCAGTTTCTAGGGAGAAATTTAAGGATTATTTACTTTTTAATTTATGTTCCTGTTAATTTACGTATGTCTGTTCATACAAGAGTGCACAGAGAGTAAAAGAAGATGTTAGATACTCTGGAACCAGGATCATAGCCTGTTGTGACCTATCTAATGTGAACACTGGCAGTAATATCTGTGTGTGTGTGTGTGTGTGTGTGTGTGTGTGTGTGTGTGTGTGTGTGTGTAAACAATTTATATTTAGTGTGGCTTGTTAAGTACTCCATTACTGTCTTGCCTTTCTTATGCATAAAAAAAATATATATAAAGAAATATTCCTTAGCAAGCAAAGTTGGATGAACACTGAGATTGTCCTTGAGTTTTGGTAGCTCCTAAGGCAATAACTGGCCTGTGCCTCTCCTCCTCCTCTGCCTCCTGTCCCAACCTATCCTCCAATTTTTTTTTTTTTTTGTTCTATTTTGAAACCTGGGATATGGACATCTGATAATCACATCCTCTAAACTACTCTGTAGGTTGACAACTAATACTATCCCATCAATTAGAACACATGCAAGAATTTGAAAAATGAAAAATAGGAATATTGTTCCCGAACTCTCTGTTCTGTGGATACTTCTGGAGTTTGGTCCTCTGTCTAGTTCCACTATGAACGGAGTTATGTTGACTTTGCTCTCAAGACCCACCCATTTCTGGGGCAGCTGGTATCTTCCATTACTGGTAATTTGTATATAAAAGTAAGTTGTTGCACTGTCATTTTTTTCTGAATTAAATCTATTTTCCATATAGAACATATCATGTTTCAATGTTATAGAGCCCTGTTTTCGATTGTCACTCCACCCATGTCACCTGTAGGACTAGAGCATTTATGACTTGGGATGTTTGTTTGAATGATAAAGAGATGAGCTTTATCGCAGTACTCTGAAGACTCGTTGAACAAAAGCATATAAACTCCTGACCTGACAAATATTAAGGAAGAAATTAAATTAAAATAAGTTATGTTTTCAAGAATGATGCTAAGGGAAACGTTTGGGTTTTATCTGATATACAAGTGAGGAGATACTGGGCTGTCCTATGTTCTCCACTATACACCAGTTTTCTCTATAGTGAGCAAAAGAAACATGCACCTGACAAGATGAGTTTTACAGGTCAGGACTTCTTCTGAAACAGTTCTTTTGTATGCTGGCACATTTGTAAAATTTACATCAATTTCTATCTGTAATCAGCTATTTGGAGATTAAATTACTATTTTAATTACAGGGAATTATCAATTTTAGACCCTTTTATTATCAGATACATGAGAGAAATTACATATGTTCTTATTTAGAAAATCATCATAAAGACATCAGAAATATCAGTTATTATCACTGTGCAGATTTACTGTGTGTTGCAGAAAAGAACAACATTAATTGATACTTTATTTAATGGACAATTCATATGCAATGCAATAGAGCCATACAGTGTTAAAACAAAGTTAGAATAAAGAAACGTGAGAAAAAAAGGATACACATATGATGCCACCCCAAAGATTATATATTACATCAAAGTCTAAGAAAGACTGTATTATATAGTGGCCAAGAAGTCAGGGAAAAAGAAAGTGCTCTAAGGAATGTATCAGTTCCTCTTGAGCCGTCCATCTCCATCAGATCAATAGCTCTTCCAACCATGGGACATTCAAGCTTTCAGCTTGAGAAATTGAAGTTCTCAAAATAAGTCAGGGTTGCAACACAAGTCCATCATGGTGTGTCAGAGAAATGAAATGAGTTGTCTCTGGCTCGATTGATGACTGACATCAAACCAGAAGGAAAAACAGAATAAAATAAATGAGACCAGGTTTTTGAAATGTTGTTTCTGAGACTTCTGTAGGCAAAGTTTACACTGAGGAGCTGTGCAATGCATAAGCACATGCGTCACCTGCCTACCAGTAATGAGCCAGACAGCATTCTGCGTGGTGCCCATGAAACAAAGAAGAGACTAGTCCAAGGAAAAGTGTTTACTGCAATATTTTCATACTAGATATAAATAAAGAAACCCAGAAATCATCAGATT
This sequence comes from Micromys minutus, assembly GCF_963924665.1. Classification (NCBI taxonomy): domain Eukaryota; kingdom Metazoa; phylum Chordata; class Mammalia; order Rodentia; family Muridae; genus Micromys; species Micromys minutus. The sequence goes on along the minus strand of NC_137982.1, from coordinate 21,064,624 downwards.
GGGGTGCTTATGGCCAGCAAACACCCAATGACTGGGAGAAGATGAGAAAGGCAAGGGTGGGAACTGGTTATTTTAAAAGGCAAAGTGATGATATAGGTCTTACATAATGGCCAGACCAACACACACTGTCAGTGGCCTAGCCTATAAAACAGGCTTGTAAGGAGAAAAATCAAAGGCTGTTCAGCATATGTCTGCCCTGTACAGCTACAAAGACCCCTGTAGTGCCTACAAACAGGTTGGTGAAATCAATGCTTGGTGCAATTGCTAAGTGAGCTTCATGATGATGAAAGAAAAAGGAGTGGGGGGTGAATGTTATTGCCATTCTGCAAGTCTTCTTGATCCTCTGTTTTCCTGGCTTCCAAGGTGATTGCATTGAAAATACTTTTCACCCGTGTATACAGATGCCCTGGATACATTGGAGACTTATGAACTGCAATGCCGTAAATGCACAGACTCTTTTTCTTTAGTTATTGCCCGGGGCAACGATAGTAGAGGGGGAAGCAATGAGCATCCTTGGATCAAAGGTGAAGAATGCTGTGCTCAGAGGTGAGATGGCTGAATTGCCTAAGACCTCCTCCTTCCATGATTTCTACTTAACAGTTTGTTTTTTCCTCCAGGAAATTCTAAACCTTTGACAACTGCTGGGAGGTGTAGCTTGAAGATCTTTAAATTAGACTCGTTATGGTCTTGATTTGATATTATCTTCATAAGTAACATTTACTAACCACTAAAGTTAATATAGTATCTCAGACAGTTCATCTTGAAAACGGGCCTTTCTTCCCTTAAGTATAAGGGTGCTGATGGTAATAGTAGCTAAAATGATTCCCTAAGACGTCGAAGATTTGACCTCAAAATATTAATGTATCCAAATACCCCTATTCCATGTGCCTGCTGTTCAGAAATCAAGGGTTCTACTGTGAATTAAGTGCAGCTATGTGATGTTGACTGAATTAGCCCTCACTCTGTTATCAAATATATAATTTTGTGTAGAATTCCTGAAATATATACAGTATTTACTTCGGGGTCGCTAGAGTAAGCTTAAAGTATAGCTGTAAATTAGTGTTGCGAAAATTGCAGTTGGAATATAATAGGGCACACTCGGAAACACATGCTAGCAACTCTAAAGCCTAATGTGTCCATGGATGCAATTGCATGCATGAAAGCATGTTTTCCAATAAAGCACACAACAAACACTTCTAACTTTTTACTAAAAATGGTGATTTGAACCAACAAGTTCTTTTCAGCCCCACGTTGTCATTAAAATGAATAGGTAGTTCACTCCCCAACATCTCCTGCACCTTGCCTGTGTCTCTCATTTCCCTTCTGACATGAACATGTTATCCCCACACATACTGACAGACGTCAATAAGGTCATGAACACTTGTCAACGATTAGTTGGATTTTAATTTCATACTAATAAGTTTACAGATGGAAGTTGTATACTTAAAATGAAGTGATATCTTGATATGTGATCCCAATTTATTCATGTTTCCTAACCTGTTCCTTTCCACTTTGGTTATTACTATATCCTGCTCACACATATTATTACAGATGGGGTACTAAGTCCCATCCATCTGCTTGTGTGTGTGCTGAGATCTGAACTCAGATCTCCATGGTTCTTCAACTAGACAACTCACTGAGTTGTATTCCAAACCAAACATGTTATTTAAACAATTTAATTTCTTTCTTCTAACTGTAGTCTATTAGGTAGGTATTAAAAATGTGTTATCACAGTGAAAATTTCTCAACTCAGTTTTCTGAATTTGTGCTGTCTGAACAGAAAATAATATTCCTCCCCTGATGCCTACATAATATTCTCAAAATCCAAATCCAAAAAGAGTCAAAGGTTCTTTGGGGCACGCTTGCTATATCCTTGGATGATTATATATGACCTCAGCACATAGTGGTAACTGGTTCTGAGAATATACTACAGGCAAAAACCCACTTAAAGAAAGAAGCAAGGTTGTAAAAGTGGGGCTCAAATTTTTAAGTATTTATTTGAAAAAAAAAACTGTTCTTAAGAAGGATTTCTTTTATTTCATTCATAGAGTAAATGGTACCTTCTTCTTCTAGAGGATCTGTCAAGAGAGTTACTCAGGTTGTCTAGTTTGTTACCTTCTCCTGTGTTCATGTCCATGACTTAATAATGAGCCTCAGAAAGAATTTCAATCACTTGATATTCCTAACTTTCTATTATTCCCATCTGCCAAATTCCAACATGGTCTTAGTTTGTTATAATGCTCTTTTGCATGGCTGTACCCAACTCTCCATCCCTAGGAAGGGCTCTGCCTATGCACGTTGTATCCCTCTGCTCTGTGCAGATGGTTTTCTTTCTTTCTTCAGCATCTATCCTCCCTTCTCTTTTTAATCTGTCCAAATAGCATGTTTCTATTTTATCACCTATTTCATAAGACGGTGTGTTCTTTATCTGTTCTCATTCAATCACTTGGCTACCTTCTTCATGCTGAAATGTCCCTCTTTTATCCAGAAAACTCTGCCTTAATTATTTTATTGCTTCTCCACCTCAAGTAAACACCAAATAGTTTAGACCTGTATGATGATGTCATCTGCTGCTTACCCTGTTTGAGGCAAAAAAGAGCAAAATCGAAACCTGCTTTTGAACATGTTGGGTAACTTAATGAATGAAGGATGATTCAGAGCCACCCATAGATCCCTGAAATGTTCACTTAAATTAAGTGAACAAAACATATTAGGGCAGACACGTATATCACTGAGGTGGAAAACTATATTCTAAATTAATTCAGAATATATCCTTCATATTGGGGTGATATTCCATTCACATACAGGCTGCTGAAAAGTGAATATTACATCAAAAAAATAAAATGATGTGGCTTGCTATGATGACCTTAAGATATATAAACAAAACTAAAAGTTGTAGTTATATAGAATTATTAGTTAAATCAATGGACCTAACATTTCCTTCTTCAAATTGCATATGCTGAGTGTATAGAATGTTAAGTTTTGCATAGATTTTTTTTATTGGTTTGATAGATAGTTACAGACTGAATTAATGAGGAAAAAAACAGGAAAATAGACAATGTGACTACAAAGTAAAGAGTTAAAATTTGCTAGGTGTGAATCATTTAATTTTTTTCCCCGCTTGTCTCTGTCTGAAAGATCCTTGTCCAGTGGATCAATTTGTCATCAAGGAGGTAATCTATATTTACTTTCCAGCAGGTACTGTAGCTCTTAACTCTGCATTTAGCTGATTCAGCTCCTAGCTAAACTACTTTGACCTCAGAAATATTCCCTGCTAACTGTCCTCCCGTTCACTCCAATTTGTACTGCCTAAATGCTTACTGCTGAGTGTCCCTCTGGCCATTTTGAAAGGTGTTTCATCACACTACAATAAACGTGAAATACGGATGCACTCAAAATGGCACACACACACACACACACACATACACACACACCAGCAGCAGCAGCTGGATATCGACATGGGACTGGACAGGAGCATTTATTCCACTTTACTTTTCTACCATTGTCTACCTTTGGCAAGGGGAGATTGTAAGTGTCCCTGGTGGTCTACACTGATCAATACTACATGGGAGTTAAATTAGGCCTCAAGTCAAGTACGCATCAAAGTTGGCTGAGATACCTTCAACCTAAAATCCCTGGAAAATTTACATTTTTCCACTAAGTTAGCTGGTAATGGAGTGAAATGAGTGAGAAACAAAGCAGCTGTCTCATTTGTATCTTAGATACTTGTCCAGCAAACCTGGTCCCACAGTTTGTGTCTGTAGATGTGTTACATTATAAAGCACTAAGACCTTTCCAGGTCTCAGCTTAGAAACACTGTTGACTTATTGACATGCCTTCCCTAAGGAAATCACAGCCTCTTGACATCAAATTTAAATGTATGAGAAACTCTGACAGATTATCAAGCTGTACTATGGTGTCCCATTTCAAAATTATATCTTAAATCCTGAAAGTGACTTGGAAAGGAAATGCACGTTTGGAAGTCACAAAATACTAACAAAACTCCCATTTGTTAATTCTTAATTCTAAGGCATTGCATCTAGAGTAATCGGGCTAAGTAAGTAGCCCTCTAAATGCACAGTTCAGCCTTTGTTCTGGGAACTCTTAAGATCTATATGTTTTATATCGCCTTTGTTGGGTATTTCAGCTAATGTCTTCCCTGATGGGTCCTGGGAACCTCTCAGGTCCCTGGCATCTGAGACTTTGAAGGGGAGCCTGTTGGTCCTATGGAGGCTCAATGACCCTGCACAAGGGAAATAATAAATAAATAACAATTTATATGTCACTTGGAAGGCATTTGTCTTATCTACAGATTTCACTGTCTTCAAGTTTGCTCAATTTTGTACCTTTTTTAAAAAGTTTTAATTTATGTGTGCATCTATATGGTTGCTTGTGTAGTGTGTATGTGTGTGTGTGTGTGTGTGTGTGTGTGCTTGTGTGTGTGTGTGTGTGTGTGTGTGTGTGTGTGCAAGACACAAGATGCAAACACCAGAACACCTAGAACTAGAATTAGAGGAGGTTGTGTTCTAAGAATTGTATCTGGGTCCTCTGGGGCTCTTCTTAGCCACTACAGCATCTCTCCAGCCCTGAAGATTTTCTTTTTCAGGTCAGCCATATTCTTCAAATGATTATTATTTCTATTTAGCACTCTACTTGACCTTCACATAAACAGATCCTGGCAATATTGAAATGTCTTGACCAAATTGCTCATGTACCCATTTAAAGTAAAATTTTGGTGAAATGCTTTGTCTTATGTTTAGTTTCTTCTGCAATGCTAAAAACAGGTTGGTAAGTTGGTCAAATGTCTTCCATAGAGGGCAGGTATTCATTCATAAATATTGTTATCAATTGTTCTAATAGGCTTTTATTTTGGAGGAGAGATGAGTTCCCAAGAATGTTGCCAAGTTTAAATACAAAACAGTAAGTTAAAACCATGGACTGTTGACAATAACAAGGTCTGGACTGAGGGTGGAAGACCAACCTTAACTGGGAATTTGCAGAATGTGCAAAATCCCCTAAGGGTCAACTGACTTGCAAGGTGGCCAGAGAAAGTCACCAGCCAGCAGAGAGGTGGCAGCAAGAGCAGCCCAGCAGTCTTGGAATCTCTGATTTGTTAACAAAGGGCTGTAATGTGGACTTCTGCTGGAAGAGTGGGGATGTCTATAGCCCACTCCCAGGGCTTTGTAGAAAGATCTCCTGTTAGAGAAGTGCAGCATTCCTCATTAAGAGAGTCTTCCTTGCTCAGCAAGGGCTGCTCATCTGTGACACAGAATGAAGAGCCCTTGGGTGGGGAAGAGAGAAGACAGTAGCAAAGGATCCAACTTTGTATTTTTGACACTTTAATTTGAAATGTCAAGAAGAGTTGTGGTCTTTGTTCCTGAGACAAAAGCTCTGAGAAGACCAACTGGAAAAGCAATGCTTTTTCTGTAAATGGATTCTGTGGTCTCTTGACATTCTGGGATGTAGCTTTGGGACTTCTCTCATGAGAAGGCAAATGTCCCAGCAATCTGAGGCACATGCAGGCTCTGTCCTGCAAATGTACTACTAGCTCTGAGCCACAAGATTCATTTTCTGTGTTAATATTCCTTGAAGAACCCTTATGGTCCATGATGACATCAGAGGCACATTGGTGACCATTGTCTGTGCTGCCATCAGAGACTGTGTGGAAGTCCCCAATCCAATCAATCAACGGCCATTGTGAGCAAAGAAACTTCTTTTGAAGCAGTATTGATGTCAGCCGACTGAGAAACTGAGAGTGAGAGACATTAAAGACTCCTATAACAACACACACACACACACACACACACACACACACACACACACACACACACAACAGAGGAAAAGAAAGAAAAGAAACAATCTAATCCAGACAGGAAGCCACTGAAGAAAGTGCTTAAAAATTGTGATAAAAAATGCGGAAGTACATCTCTTTAAAGTTGACAGCTTCTGGCTGGGGTGGGAATGGGAAAGGATTCAGTTATCTTTTGAAGCTCGTCAGTGGGAGTTTTGCCATTCTCCAGTGAGTACAAGGGCAATACAAAACATACTTGGTGGTTTAGGTATCACTTGGGATGGAGGGATTTGTAAGGGTGGGACAGTAAACATGAGAGGAAAGAGAGTGAGTGTGACCAGGGTGCATTGTACAAAATTCCCAAGTAATCAATAAAAATAATGGATTTAAAGCAAAAAAAAAAAAAAAAAAAAAAAAAAAAAAAAAAAAAAAAAAAAAAAATGACTGGCTTTTCCTGTATACTGCCTGTGGAATCAGATTTCTGTAGTTCTGGTTTCTCCAGTAGGTGTGATCACATCAGGAATGATTTTAATTTGTTAAAATTATGTCTCCAAAGACTGGCCATCTATCTGTTCTGTTAGGTGGGCAAACACTGACTTTAGCTTACCTCCAGAGACCTTGCCTTTTTCACACTCGGACCCTCATATTTATGGCTGGAACTGGTTTTGTTTCTGCCACAAGAAAATCCAGCACTTTCAATTTCGTCGCTTATTATAATTAGTTAATAAGCTAAGATATACATGTGAAAATCAAGAGTTTCTCAAAACGCCACCTAGCAAGCAGCCCCTAACCTTTAAACATGAAATTAGTATACTTATGCACTTTTCCATAGCATTTAAAAATGGCTTGAAAGAAGGGCACAGGCAAGGATTAAAATAATAGGTTCTAAAACTACAAACAATTGACCGAACACCTACAATAAAAGAAAACTATTTTGAAATATAAGGCAGGTAGAGCCCTGTGCCTTTCCCTTGTATTGAATTCAATTTGTGGCAGAAAGTGCAGCTTTCCTGATCAATGAGGACCATTCAGCACAGCTGACACACTACACCTGACCCAGAGCCAACCTGGCTGGGGACCTATTAGTTACACCTGAGGGACTCTCCCTGGCTTATATCTCTAAGTGCATCTCCTAGGATTACAGGTACTTGAGGCTAATTAGGTCTGCTCTATTACCTGCCTTGAAGGCCCTCTGTTTCTCCAACATCCTGTTTACCTCTCAGTTTCAATGAGATAATCAGGGTTCCACAGTGCTGGAAAGGTAAAATGATAGCCTAGTGTGCTGCCCTGGTTGCCTTTATCTGATAATACCATGCGCGGATGCACACGTGCCACAAACACACACACACACACACACACACACACACACTCACACACAGACACACACTGGAGGGTAACAGAGATAATAGCCAGACTGACCTGCTACAATTTTACCTGTTTGCTTTGTTGCTTTTCTGCACAAGTCAGTCCCCTTTCCAATGTAATTATGTAATTAGAGCTAAAGACTCCAAACAAACAGAGATTTGCCCCCTCCCCTTGAGCTCTGAAGTGAAACCTTTTAAATGCTAAGCTTCTGGAAGCCTACAGATCCTGACACAGGGTGGCAGAGCAGACTTACCTCCTGGATTCTCAAAGCAAAGGGAGCAGGAATAGGCTGCAAGGTCTGCCCTGTGTGTGGCATTTGTTCAAGATTTTTGAAGATGCGGTTTTGGTTTCCTTCAAATTAGCACTTCCCTTAATTGTATGGCATATTCGTAATATCATAACAAGTTATGATCATGGATCAAAATGGATTCTTTGAAAATACGGGTCTCTTCTTTATAACTACCCTTTATTATAGGAGTGCCCTTCTTGCTTATTATATGTGAGTTACAGGGTAATTATATTTGTGTGCACAGTCAAATGTTCTGTTACAATGAAACTCTCTAAGGCCAAACCAAAAGATTTTACACTTAAAACCTATGTTTGCAGCTCCTAAGGTAAATGGCCTGCGAGCCCACTGTCTGCAAACAGCACGTGCACCTTGTGAATTCAAATGCCATTCTGAATTCTGCCATTGCTGATGTTTTTGAGGCTAGAAAGCAACAGGATCTCAAGAGAAATTGCAGGCTCCACTTTATGTGCTTGTGTGTAACGATCTGTGCTTTCACAATTATGCCCTCTGTCCATCTCCGAAATCACTTTATCCTGATAAAGACCCCACTGAAGACTGTAGAAATGGGAGTGGAGCCAGAAGTTTCACAGTGAATAACTCAGGTGGGTAAAGGTGGGTATGCTGTGGGATCTACACAGAATTCTCTGCAGATTATTGCCTTCTCCTCCCTTATGTCAATGTAAGATACATTTGAAATACCTGTCAATTCATACTTTGATATTCAAACCAGCCCAGAGAAATGACATGCGTACTTAACAGTTCCTTGCTCTTATACTCCATAACTTATGCAACTATGTTACAATGGCACCTAGAGTACTCATCTGAACACAATTCACCATTTTTATTCTGTCATTTTCCTGTACTTGAGGGTACTTTTCTTTACATACATACAATCAACCCACAGCTATGGTTCACCCAAAACCTCGGCATCACCCCAGGTTTAATCTTTGGGCAGGGATTACCTTCACTCTTGCTCCTCATTGTCTCCAGCCAAAACTCTGCCATTTTTTGTAGGGTTCTTTGATGCTCTACAACCAAACTGAGTGCTATAAATTTCTTACTCAGTTTCACTAGAGGTGTGTGTGTGTGTGTGTGTGTGTGTGTGTGTTTATGTATACTTCTAGTAGGGCCTAATGGGCATTTTTGTCGACAATGCTCTAGTTATACAAACAGTATTTGGGGAGGGGACTGGAAAACTAAGATGAACCACACTCAGAGAGGGCTGAAGGAGTCTCAGAATTCTCAAATAGGCTGACCAATAAAGACGAGGCCAGTAAGTTAGGACTACAGGGAAAGAACAGGTTCAGAATCTGCACAAAAAGGCCTAAATCTGCTATGTGTGTACACATTCATGGTATGGGTCGATGGACTAAGAAAGAGGTAAAACAATTGAAGCACTTTGGTGGCCATAGGAACCATCTTGATGGAAGCCTACACATGAATGTGGATGGACTGGTGAAGTCCAAAGACTAGTAGGTCTGAGAGCTTTTTGTTGATTATCAGCCATGACTTCTGAAAGCAGTCCACCCACATAGCTATATTACCTGACCACTCAATCAATTATTGTCTGGCTGTTTCTGTAAATGAAATTGTGCATGAAATAGCTCTGTCCTGGCATCAGGCTCAGTTTACAGGAACATGACACACTTAAATGAGGTTGTTTTTTTCATGATTTTGGATTTTTGTTCCAACAATATATTTTGACTTCTCAACTACACAGATCTAGTCAGTTAGGGTAGTCTAAGCGTTTGTCAAAATTAGTATACTGTGGCAGAAAATTCATAATTAGTCATATGCATGATGTCACTGGCTCTGGGCTGTTGAGTGATATTAATTCCTTCTTTGAGCATAACTTTTCCTCAGGGAATACTGGAACTATGGTGCCCAGCTGTGCTCTTACTTTCTTCTCCTGGGATATGTATTTATAAAAATACAGATGAGAATAAAAGCAACATATGAATAATTGAGCTAAATGAAATGGTAGGCTTCACTCTAGCATTTGATTCTTCTCACCAGAAAAAAAGATGTTCTTTGTTCTCTATCCTGTTTAATTGTGGTTGCTGTAATAATACAGTATAAAATGAACTTAGGAAAAAAAGGATTTATTTGGCTTACACTTCTCAATTATAGTTCATCTTTAGGCGATGTCAGGACAAGACTGCATGCTGGAATAGAGGCAGGAACCATAGAGAGAAGCTACTTACTAGTTCCTTCTTAGTGTCCTATTTGCTTTGCTTTCCTATCCAACACAAGGACCTCTGCCCAGCCATACGCAATGGTCTTGGCTCTCTCACATCTATCATTAAGAAAATGCTCGATAGACTTGTATAGTTATATGGAGGAAATTTCTTATTGAGGCTCTTTTGTCCTTGATGAATCTAGCTTTTTTTTTTAGGTTGAAAAATAAAAAATACTTCCAGAAACCTGTAGAGCCTACAATAGGCACTAAAGAGGGGTTCACATTCCCAGCGAGCTTATCTGTTTCATTCACACAGCTTACATATAAAGGAGTAGCCCTATGTGGCTCTGCATTAGATCTTACAGAAGGTTTCTTAGACAAACATTCAACGTGAAGATTGATATTTTAGATAAAATAAAATCTCAGAAGTATTAGTAATATTCTCATTGCTATAGGCATACTGGAATGAGGAGATCCTACAGCTAGCCAAGATGGCTAAACTATAGCGTATATTTTTCAAGAATAGAAAGTTTTAAGACCCTGTTGGCTTTACAAAGTGATAGCTTTGAAGGGGATATGGCATTGCCAATTTTAGCACATTCTTCTCTGTTTGAATTGGTACACTGCTGCTCAGGCCATCATAAAACTTAAGAAAATTATCAAGTCCCAGGGTGTTACAAATCTGCCTTGCTCTAGATTACAACACCAAGTATCCTCAATGTTTTATAATGTTCTGAAGTTTGTAAATCTCAAGAGAATGTATAAATGATCCTGAATTTTTCTTTTAATGTATTACCTAAGGGAAAAATGCCCCCCCCCCAACCAACAGCTGCTGGAAATACACAGCTTGGTGTGTACATGAACTATGCTTGTAAGGGATATTTGTTCTTCTCTGTTCATAACCTGGCCTTATGACAAGGTGAGGAGGAAGGAAATGTTGCCGAAGGCAATTACAAGCCTTACAGAGACTTTATTAAGAAGAAAAATACCCACAGCTTTACAGCGGGTCCATCTAGGGCTTTTTACCATGTTGGTCAGTTCTCAAGGGAAACCAGCAATAGAAGACATTTAAGCACAAAAATCTAAAAAAGTAACTTTGTAATGCAAGGGATAAAGTGCTTAAAGAGTTTTAGTTTTTCTTCAGACATATTTGGTGTGATAATTAAAAGCTTCAGGAAAGCAATTTTTCTTTACCAAGATCAAAGAAAATTCAGTTCATCAAGCCCACTCAGGTTTATGTTGTTGTTGTTGTTTACTTTGTTTATTTGTTTCATTTGTTTGATTCATTGATTTGCTTTTTTGAGATCCTCTCATTGTAGGTCTGGCTGTTCTTAAACTGACAATGTCTATGTGGCAGTCCTCAAACTCAGGAGATCTACTGGCCTTTTTCTTCTGAGTGCTGAGAGTAAAAGTGTCCACTATGCCAGGCATCACACATTTCAAAGCGTATATAAAACTTATATACATAACTTATATAAGAAATATTTTACTATTGTGAAATATATTTGTGCAGTAGAATTACTACACAAAGAAAGTGAGGTTGGAAAATCTTTAGTTAGAAAAGAAAACTCTCAGCACAACTTGCTGACTTAAGTAATATGTTGTTACTGAGTGTTTTAAATTTTTATATCTTTTAACAACTAAATTTCTACATGAAAGGGGAAAGTTAAATCAAACATGCTATTTGCCATACACATTTACTTTCCTACTAAATGTCCTCATTACTAGTTTGTTTAGAATGCCAGCATAGAGCTAACCCAAAAGAGAGGATTCTTCTGGTTTAACTTCTAGCAGTTTTATATTAAGATTTGTCTAAAATGGTAAACATTATAATTTGTTGGTAAATGGATTGCCTGGTAAATTCAAGGCCTAGGATTTAATGTACAATCACACTACTACTACTACTACTACTACTACTACTGCTAATAATAATAATAATAATAATAATAATAATAATAATAATAATAACAGTAATAATAATACATTTAACCTTCTGCATGTTTGGAAAGCAGAATGGCATCCACAGTACAAAAATAAAGAATTAAATCATTTTATTTACAACCAAAGAATGTGAGTCAAAAGGAAGCACTGAGGTCTGGTCGTGTCATATGTAATTCTGCTAATCATGACATCTTTTGTTACCACCTTTTCTGCTATCTGAAAACAAAATGACTTGCATACCTAAATGAATTATTCTAAATATTAAGTAGATATTAAATACAGCTTTTAAACTATAAGTCCTGTCCTAAATCTATCACATTTGAAAGTGAAACACAAATTATTCAATACCTTATTTAATATCTGTAGAATCTAAACATTATTTCTCCTTACAAATGTTAAGGGGCTGGACATAGGGACGCATGTCTTTAATCTTTGTACCCAGGAATCACAAGAAAGAATTTTGCTAGTTTAAAACAAACCTGGAGTAGATAGAGAGGTTGGGCTGGATCTATGGCCAGTTGGCAGAAAAAGGGTCAATATATTAGGATGCATTGCATAGACATCTCAAGGAATTAATAAAATGTTATCTTAAACAATACTGAGCAATGACAGCTTTTATTTCTTCCTTTTTATTTTTTTTAAATTGGTTGGGGAAAGAAATCTGTTTCTGCAACTCTAGAGGACAACCTGACAGCATGAATTTGACAGCATGCAAAATCAAAATACTTTCAATGGAGAAAGGAAAACTGTAAGAAAGAAGCACAGGAAAATGGCAGAAGTGAGAAACTCAGATGTCACCAGCAGAATGTCCTCCTGAGAGTCCATCAACAGATTCAGCATGAACTCATAAAAAAGACAAAGAACATGGAAGGATGAGGACTCCACTTGGAGACTGAAATATATGTGGAAATATTTTGCAAAACAACAAGACCAGAAGAGCTGAGAGTACATTAGACATCTATGAACATATCTAAAAAGCTCAGGGATACCACTGTTCACCCCTCCCTCTCCTCCTCCCTCTCTGCCTCCCCCCAACCCCCGTGTGTGTGTGTGTGTGTGTGTGTGTGTGTGTGTGTGTGTAAATAGATGGATACTACCCTGTAATTCACACTACTAAAAGTAAAAAAAAACAAAAAAAAAAAAAAAAGCAAAGACAAAAAAATACTGCATAAAAAAGGAATATATTACCAAATATAACTTAAATAACCTTTAAGAAGGCCTCTCTGAAGACACAGAGGCCTAGAGATAGTGGAAGTTCATTCTTTGTTATGCTAAAAAAAGAAAATTAAAAATTAAAACTAGTCACAAAAGAAAATCACTATGATACCCACACCAAGAAATCAGTTTTAAACCTCATTTTTATTACCTCTTACTCCTCTGAGCTAATTAAAAATGGGTAAAGAAGAAAAAAGCACATGTGTGACGTACATACACAAGCATATACACACACAAATTGTATGAGATGAAATACAGTAACATTCTATGATTTTATAGTTTTTAGAGTAAAAGTATTGAAGTAACTCTTGGCTCTCTTACTAACTACAAAAATTTTCTATTATATGCATGGTAGGAACAAAAACATAACGAATGGTTGTTGTTTAATTTTTCTTAATTAAATTGCCCTGCTCAATCATTGTTCACACTTCCTAGAAGACCAGGAATCCTACCTGAGAAACTTTTCCACTCTCTGTTTCCACAACTTAAATTCAGATCACGTGATATAGTCCTTCCTCTTTGTGGATCTCATACAACATCTCCTCCTGTCCATTTCCTCATCACCTCATCACTGTGTTTTAGCTCCCAGCTCTAGAAAATACACCCCTGGTCAACCAAAGGCCATGCTTGCCGGATGACCATGTAGGCCAAGCTGTATCTTCTCCACCCTCTTTTTTCCCCAAGAACCAATACTCAGGTTCTCCTCAGTGCTACAACAGAAGACCATCTCCCTTTAGAATCCCCATTCCCCAAGCCTCCAACACCAGCAAGTACTTTCCATGAACCCACCAGCTAAACAGGGCAATAAATCAGAGAACACAAATCAACACACTGAAATTCCAGGAACAAAAATGAAACCAAGAAATAAAACATCACCCAACCAAGATGAATCCAGAAACTAGCAGCTAGACCTATCCTCAGTACAAATCCAGATGCCTGGACACAAGGGTAAGAACACAATCAGTAGCATCCAGAGCAACATGTTTCCATCAGAGTTGAACTATCCTGCCACATTAGGCTCTCAATATTCCACCATAATTGAAACACAAATAAAATACTTTAAGCCAACCATATGAAAATGGTAGAGGTCCTCAATAAGGATTAAATACCAAAAAGGAGCCCAGGAACTAGGAGGGACTGGAAATAGTGGGTAGCTGCAAGGAGTGGAGAAAGGGGAAATGGGAAACTGTGGTCAGGTTGTATTGAAAGAGAGAAGATTCTACTTTCAATAAAAATAAATGAATACAAAGGAAGTTCATTTATATATTTTTCTTGATTGTGTGATGTGTGTGCATTTTGCAACATGGATGTTATTGTGAGAGAACAGCTGGATGAGTTATGTCCCTGTGCACCTATGTGGGTTCAGGTGGCCAAGATCAGTTGGCCATGCTTGGAGTCAAACACTTTTACTCCTTGGGCCATATCTCTGCCCTTCATTCTCAGAAGCTCATCTTTCTCTAATAAGAAGGATCATTGACATAAAAAAAATCACAATGTTAAAAGTAAAACTACAATAAATGTGCAGAAAGAAGATTTAAGAGAAAAGAAATCTGAGGGACAGCAAATTAATGTGACAAATATAAAGCAGACTCAAGGAGCACATGGAGCACTGTTTTAATGGAAGGTGAAGCTGGAAAAGAGGTGGTACATGTGACTAAAGCAAACTCTAGAAACCCAGTATCACCCTTAATAATATGCAAGATGTTTACACTCTCAATTACAAAAATTTTGCATGAATTATGAATGCAAATGATGTCTCAGAATGTTAGGATACATTTGAGGTGATCACTTAAAGAATAAAAGAAACAGACCAGAAAAAATACAAGTTGAAAATATGTGTGTGTACAATGGCAGTAATACCTTGTAGCTGTGGGGTTTGCTATTGTTGTTAATTTTTTTCTTTTTCAAGGGAATAAAAAAAACCTGAAATTATTAAAACAGTAATTAATTAAATTATCCAGAAATGAGATATTGTGTAGCAATTTTCCCTCTTTGAAAGATTCCTTCCAGGAAAGAGTTAAGAGTCTCATGATACTCAGGAAGTAAATACCTCCCAAGCCTCAGGAAGTGCTTAAAACTAACAAGATTTAGAAGGCCACTTCTCAAAGTTAGGACAGAAGTGGACTCCGAAGAAGTAGACTGATTTGCTGGTGGCCTAGAGAAAAGATAATTCTCCAACCTGCATGCCTGCTTGCCACTTGGGCAAGAGCTCCTGGTTTGTGGCTTTTACCATGTGACACCCAAGCTAAGTCAGACATTTCAGTGAAGCAGCTGCCTCATCAGTTCTTCCTGGTTCTCCAAGTAATCACCAACCATGTTCTTGCAAATAACTCCAACACACACACTGATTCAGCAACTTGGACTTTGGTACGATGGTATATTTGGTCTGTTGCTTGTTTGCTATCTGGGGTGAGTAGGTGTGAACTGCTTCTGTCTCCTGGGTAAGGGATATTTCTCAGCATGAATATATTTGGATCTTCAAACAAATAAGCTCAGTCAATGCCAAGACAGCACAAATTTTCTTAAAGTTTTGGTTCAATAATAGAGCACCAGTGATTAGGATGGAGCATGGGGTGCTGAAACATTAATGGATTGATAAGATGAGGTTGCCCCTCTGAAGTTAAACATTTACTTGATTGCCCACAGAAGTAAGACTACACCAGTTTCTCCTGTTCCGACAAACACATTAGATTTCAAGACACCTTCCTACATGCTGTAGTGTAAGAAAGAAAAAAAGAAGCAAAGAAAGGGAGAGAGAGAGAGAGAGAGAGAGAGAGAGAGAGAGAGAGAGAGAGAGAGAGAGAGAGAGAGAGAGAAACAAGAATTGCAGTGTTTTGTTTGTTTTTTGTGTATTTCTTTTTTTTTTTTTTTGCTTTAATACTAATGTTTATGTAGTGATTTAGTTCTTTTGCTCTACATTTTAAAAGACTGCCTTCTGGTTTGATTGTTTGTTTTATTTTGTTGTTGTTTTGCCTTAGAGCTAAGAGGAGGTGGCAGCATTTTAATTTAGTTTGACTTAGCTTAGTTTATTTTAGTTTTTACTCTAAACTGCAAAGTAAGAAATGTTGGGGGCAGGAAGACTGAAGGCTACATGTAGTTCCTTCCTCACCTCTATCTGCCTCAGTTTCCCCTTTAATCGTGTTCCCCTCTCATTCTTCTTCATCCCTGGCTTTTTTCCTACTGTATCCTTAACTCTTCTTTCATTATCCTGACTTCTGTTCTCTTTCCTTCTTTTTCTTCTTCCTCCTCTTCTCTTTCTCTCATTTTTAAAAACCAATATTTCAACTATAGAACAAGCAGTTTTAAGCTGCAGCCTGCTACGTGGAAATTAAATTTTACACAGAGAACATCATACCAATTTCTATCCATTAAGTTTGCAAACTGGGACAGTTGTAGGACACTATTTATGTAGTAAGCTAAGGTGAAAGTTCAAATAAGTTAAGGCTGAGATGTGCACAGTTTTGAGGCAGACATATGCCACACTCCATACTCGAGTAGATATATCATCTTTAAAGATGTAAGGTTGAGCCAAACAACCTGCTTAAAATTCGCACAGTCCCCTAACTACAGACACCTGGCTTATAATTATAGACTTTGTGATAAATAGATGGAAACTTAGAGTGATTAGTTATTGTGTAGAAATTATTCAACTGTGGGCCACCTGACTTTCACATACTCTATACCTTCCCTTTCAGTTGATACATCTTGCCTATTAATAGAATAACACCTGTTTCCTGATAGTCTTCCAAGTTATAGAGAAATATATTTATGGCAAAACATCTGGGAGTAAGGTCCTTGTGAAGGACAACCAAATCTGATTCTTACAATCACAAAAGTTTCTCTGGTAGCTGCTGACAGATACACTTCAGCTAGCTCCCCATCATTCTTGAGCAAGCTACAGCAAACAAAGCGAACCCAGGGATAGTCTTTAACTACTGTGGGAGGATTAAGAAAATCCTGCAGCAATAAGGTAAGGATTTTTATTTGATCCTACAGACAAAAAGCATTTGTAAACTTGCTAGTGAGTGATGTAAACTCAGAGACAGCAACAGAGTTACAGGTATTTAGTGGTTTCTTCTCACGTTGTCTCAGTACCTGCACACATTGCTGCTTCTATTTCTGATGCATGGTGGCACAGGACATACAGACACCATGATAAACATGCAGCTAAAGGACATGAAGCATGGCAGGAAATGAAAGTGACAGTTTGTGGTTGTTTGATTACTTTAATACAATGAATGGGGGGGGGTGCACAGACTTTTCTGTCAACAGTGCAACAGGGTCTCTGTAGAAAAATAAGAAAGCAGTAAAAATAGTGACAGAAATTTTAGAAGAGGACTCAGACTTCATGATCAACAAAACCACCTGGTTGGTGCCTTGATTGGGAACAGCTTTATGCTGCCAGGAGTTATCAGCATCAATCCTAGGCTAGCGCTTGGTGCAGTGCTTAGCATCCTAACCTCCAAGGAAAGGTGGCTGAGATATTGGAAATCTGGCCAGAAATAACTCTAGTCACATTCAGTATAAGTATTCTAGGGAAAAAAAAAAATATAGCTTGAAACCTCAGATTTACTTACATCTCTTTAGCGCTTGAGGTATCTGACTTTAAAAGACTTAGTTTTCTTCTTTCCACTGAATTCTTTATGGTGTAAAAATGATGTCCTTACTTCTATTCTTCCTCTTAAGTCATGTCAGGTACAGGAAGGTGACTCAGCAGGGGAAAGGTGCTGGGTGTCAGTTTGCATTATACATAAGCATGTATCCAGCAAGAAGGAACTCTACACAGCCCAGTGTGCTTTTATTTCCTTCTTGGCCTAAGACATCCAACTCTTTTAAGCCCGAATCCTTATAGTTTTCTCCTCTAGACCTATCACAGTCTGATTTCCACTTCGAGCTAATCTAGTTAAATGCCAGCTCTCTCGTTTCCAGCAGGCAGCCTTGCCAATTGCCTCCTTTCTGGTAAGTCCCTCTCAGAATCTGCAGTGCCTGATGCCGCTTTTCTCCTTGAAATGCTTCCCTCCTCTTTTTGTTTTCCTTTTTCAAAAGAAAATACGTTAGAGAAATATGGCTGTAATTAGCAACTGACAAAAATATCTGGGCTGGAGCTGAAGTGGGAAATCACAAAGGTTAGTTACTTATTTTCTCATGCACTTACCATTTGTTCTCTATTCTCAGGGAAGTTGAAAGACCTGAGGTTCAAACTTAATAAGGCCCCATACTGTTTCTAAGAGTATTTACAACATGTAAAGTATAAGCCAGAGCCTTGCTTATATTTAAATTTGTTTTCACTCATCTGAGCTATTACACAGTACGCCTCCCCTAAACCTTTTATAATAAGGAACACATGCTTCTCAGAAATGAGAGGAAATAAAATGTTCAGCAATTTGAGCTCTCTGGTACTGAGAAGGTGAAAAAACATTTATACTTACCGGAACCATTGCGCTGGTTTGGCTCCCGCATTAGGCAGGACTGCCTCAGGCACTAACCTCCTGCTACATTCACGTTCCTGGGAATTAGCAGGTGAAGCAAATGGCCCATAGTGATGACAGCAACATCTTTCAAAAGACTCTACTGCACCAAATGGATGCTCCAAATGTAAACCCTCTTTCTGAACAATATCATTTTTTTTTATTGTTTAACTGATAGGACAGATATTTTTCTCTTTTGTTAGTAGAAAATTCCAAGAAACAAAGGAATCAGAGCAGACATTCTTCCTCGTTTTTAGTTGTCTAAGAGAAATGGCCTATTTTATTTTCTGCTAGTTTTCTAAATATCTGTTATTGATTTGAAACTTCCTGATTCATGACCAGATATTGAGAAGAATAATATGTGGAGGAAGGTGTGACATAGAATTTAATATTTAAATCTGGTTCATATGCATGCAAAATAAACAGATATGATTTCCCCCTCTGGGTCTTGAGTTCTGATTGTTGTATTGATCTTACAGACAAACAGTTGTGACCTCTACAACAGTAATTTTTGTTTAGGTTGTTTTAGGCCTAATTTTTAGTACTGTATAAGAAAGAATTCCTAAAGAAATATTTAAAATATGAAAACAAACATATGCATGAAAAACTATTTTTTTTTAGTTTTAAATAATACATATCAGGCTACCTGTTGTGGTTTCTAAAACCACTCAGGATATTCTAAGTGAATAAAATTACTAGGATATCACTTCCCAGTCAAATGTTACAGTTTATGTTTCAAACATTTTATGTCAATAATTATACTGGAGAAGTTAATCTATTTACTGAATCTAGAATTTGCCTTACCATACTGCACATCACTTTTAATCCAGGCATAAAGAAATAAATGACAACATAGAACCATAGACCCTAAAGATGCTCCAACATATAACAAAGACACATGCTCCACAATGCTCATAGCAGCCTTATTTATAATAGCCATAAGCTGGAAGGAAACTAGATGTCCCTCAACAGAGGAATAGATACAGAAAATATGGTAATTTATTTACACAATGGAATATTACTCAGTGATTAAAAGCAATGACTTCATGAAAGTGTCAGGCAAATATGGATGGAACTAGAAAATATTATCCTGAATAAAGTAACACAGTCACAAAGACACATGTGGTATATACTCTGATAAGTAGATATTAAGAAAGAAAGCTCAGAATATCCATGATATAATTCACAGAGTATATGAAGCTCAAGAAGGAGGAAGACCAAAGTGTGGAAGCTGCAGTCCTGCTTAGAAAGGAGAACAAAATAATCATAGGAGGTAGAGGGAGGTAGACACTTGGAAGGGAGAGAGGACAGGGTGAGGGAAAGACGGGAGCCAGATCAGCTGTGGGAAGAGACTGGAGAGTTGTATAGAAGGTCAGGAAGTTTAACAGAGGTGTAGCAGTGGGGGATGAGGAACTGGAGGTAATCACCAGAAAGTCCCAGATGTCAGGAAAGCAATAGGCTCCGAGGACTGAAAGGGGAGGACATTACCTCAAATTCCAAATAAAGGGGAGAGAGAACCTGTAGAGACCATATCCAGAGGTTATGGCCCATGGTTGAGGTATGAAGTCACCCACCCATCTCAAAATTTTTAACCCAGAATTGTTCCCATCTAAAGGAAATACAGGGACAAAGCGTAGAGCAGAGACTGAAGGAAAGGCCATCCAGAGACTGCCTCACCTAGGGATCCATCCCATATGTAGCCACCAAACCCAGTCACTATTGCTGATAAGAAGTGCTTGCTGACAGGAGCTGATAATAGCTGTCTCCTGAGAGGCTCTGCCAGATGCTAATCAATACAAATGTGGATAATGGGACTGAGCACAGGGACTCCAGTGGAGGAGTTAAGGGAAGGCTGAAGGAGCTGGAGAGGTCTGCAACCCCGTAAGAAGACCAACACTATCAACCAGCCAGACTCCCACCACCCCACCCCATGCTCCTAATGACTAAACCACACACTGAAAAGTACATATGGAGGGAACCATGGCTCAAGCTGCATATGTAGCAGAATAAGGCCTTAAATGTCATCAGTGGAAGAGGAGGCCCATGGTCCTGTGCAGCCTTGATGCTCCACCATCAAGGGGAATGCTAGGGCTGAGAGGATGGGTGGGTGGAGGAGCACCTGCATAGAGGCAGGGAGGAGAGCAATGTGATGAGGTGGTTTCAGAGGGGAAACTAGGAAGGGGGATAATATTGGAAACGTAAATAATACAACTTATTAGATATTTTAAAAATTATAATAACCATAAGACTAGGGTAATTTTAACTTTGGACCTAATTTGTGTGACTATGTCCTTTTTAGTTGAAAACCAGAGGACATTCAAGCCACCACCCTGTCAAGTAGTCTGTCATCTTCTTGAGCCACAAGCACTATCTCTGTGCCATCTTCTACCTACTGCATAAGGTGTTTAGAGTCAGACTGGCCCGCTGTCTGCTTCACTCTGAAAGTCTGCACTACACTTTTCATGTTGTCAAGGCTGGGGCTTCATGTTGACCATACATTTTCAGCACGATAGTTTAGAAAAATGAAAATAGCCAGAAAAGCAAGAAGACAATTTCAGGGTAAAAAAAAAAATGTTAAAATGGTATAGAGACTGGGGTAGTATCCTATTATACATACCTGGCTGAAGAGATACAGGAACCATCCATGTAGTTAAGGAAATGAAAAGGTGATCTGAATTCAATAAGTTTTGGTCACTCAGTTGTCTAGGAATGAATGACTGTGGGACTCACAGTGAGTTGTGCTTGTCTACCTTGATCCTGTAGCCTGTACCCTAATAGTGGTTACAACAGCTAAAAAGCCACAACTAGGGGACACATCTGTTAAAATTCAGCTGCCTCAAGAAAGGCCATCATTAATTCTAACCACTAAACTTTAACCTAAATTAGCCGAGTATTTTGTCTTTACTTTTTCAATCACATAAAAATATCGAATGACTTTAACATATAAATATCTGCATTTAAACAAATATATACAAAAATATTACTACTAAAACAAAGCCATCAAACATCACAACACTTCACAATATTTTCTCATGCTCACATTAAGTATATGTTGTTTGTTCTTTTGTTTGATTGTTGTATTAAACCAGGGTCTTCTAAAACTAGCATGAGCTGGCCTCAAACATAGATCTTCTGAAAAGGCTTTGAGTCATGGCTAGACAGGACTATCTTAGACTATATTCTTTCTATTTTTCTATGTAAATTGAGATTTACATTTAATTTATCTTTGTATGGCTTCTTTAACTCTGCACTATTTTAGCTTTTAAAATGTGGCTGTCTTTAATGTGTATAAGTTTTTAATTGCTGAGTTTGCATAGATGTTTGTTGTGAAAGTGGATAAATTTTCAGGGTGAGATTTGGAGAAGAAGCTTGAAAACAGAAATTCTATAGTTTTCAAAATGCGCTCTACATTGTGGCTTCAGCATTAGCATCAGCCTCCTGAGGAGCAGTCAAGAAGTGTAAATCATTTGGCCCCACCTACTGTCTCCAGACTGTGACACTATAAGGGTCCCAGAAAACATTTTTTTTTTTAAATGAAGACAGAGAAATTAAAAGTACTTTAAATCTGAGAATAAATTAATTAGACATTCTGTAAAACAATGCTAAAATGTTTTTACGAAAAGTGGATAACTAGAGACAAACTGCGTTTGTCTTGCATTTCTGTTTTGGTTAGACATGTGATTCCAGGAAAGTGAGAGTAATGTTCATGGGAAGACATTTGTAAATTATCCCTAGAGTAATCCATGTCTTTGCGTGTAAGTTTGCTAGTCATAAGTTCTGAAAGAATGAATTACTCATCCACAATCCAGATATACAAGAGGAATGCAAGCTCTATATTAGTTGACAGGCATGGAATAAGGTAATATTCTAGTCAACTCATTCTAACCTACAGACTTAAAATGAACAAATGTCTCATTGGATGTTGAAATATATTTTAGTCATGAAAAGATAACATGAAATGAATACTACAGTAAAAACTTGTTTGAAAATCATCTCATATTATGGGAGTATTTCTATACAAATAATTCATTCTTCAAATCTATGCCAAAAAGATTATTAACAGTAAAAGAAGCAAAGGAAAACGTTCTAAGTATTAATCATTGGCTTAAATTTAGAAAAAAAAGGAAGATCAGCAATCTCCTTAAGGGTTTAAAAGAAAATTGTACTCAATTCAGATAAGAGTCAAAACCGAGCAGAGGGAAGTTCCAAGAGGACTTGGATTTCTGTAACAAAGCTTTCTCTATTCTAGAGAGACCTTGACTAAAGTTATCTGACACGTTGGTTGTTATTTAATTTAATTTAATTATATTGGGGTTAGTTTTATCTCTAGATAGTCTCAGAATAAAGACATTAGAAAATGACAGCCCAGTGTTTTAATAAGAAAAGGCAAAATGAAATATACTTGTACTACAAAAACATTATACAGTATATATGACTACATGATGCATTTTTCAACATAGATAGTATTCATCGAAAACTCAGCTGTTATACCCTTGTAGCCTAAGGACCACACAGTAAAGCTGAGCTAGTGAGAAGATGAGTTTGATAAATCAATTTTTAAAACACCTCTTTCCTGCTCATCTTAAGTGGAAACTTAACAGGTTCTTTGAAAAGTTTGTTAGACTTTGTTTTGATGGGGCAAATATAAAGGGGTAAAGGGATGTTTGCCTTAAGTGAACACCGGTGAAAGGCTAAGGCAGACTCATGAAGGAAGGTTTCACTGATGCAGACATAAGAGAGAGGATGCTCTGCTCAAGCAAGCACATCGAAGGACAAGTTCTAGGATTCTTTGCCTACAATGCATATGAATTAGTTACCCCTATGCATTGAGCTCCATTGATCAGGAATCCTTTAAGAGTAATGTACAAAACAAAAAAAAAAAACCTTCTAGTGGTGTGTTGCAGTTTCTTGCCACTTCTTCATACTCACGCTGATTGGCAAATCGATGTCAACTGAGACAGATTCACATGCTGAGGCAAGACCTGTGGAGGGCATGTGATATTTATAGTGTATAAATAGAACTCAAGGGACAGTGACAGAGGCGGGACTAGACTTGCTTATAGATCTAACTTGTTGGTCTTGAATCCTCACTGATCTTCCAGTCACAGAGAGGCATAGGTGAGCATCCCCCAGGTCCCTCCTGCTGACTCATAGCAAGGCTGAGGCCTGGCTGAATCTGCAAGATAGTGCCTTCTGGCAAGAACCTTCCCCTAATGAATAAAGATTTCAGGGGACCAATCACTGGGCAAGGAATAGGCGAAACTTCCTGGTCAAAAATAGGAAGAGGGGAGGTAGGAGAGAGAGAGACCTTTCTTTTTGTATGGGAAGGAAGAGGAAGACAACATGTAGGTAGGAGAAAACCCCAGTTTAGCTGGCAGATCCATTGGGATCCACTACCAATTTAAAACGTAGACATTATTACAAGACAATTTTTCTTATCTAGGTGGGAAGTCATTATCAATTGGCTCTGATTTTGTTGTGCGAGGTGAGAATTAGCTGATAAAATATCTGATTGATAAATTACAAAGCCTCAAGAGTACTGATTTTACTGGGTTGCTGGGAATGTAAGCAGAGTGCACAGCAGAGCAGGAGAGCAGCCACTGCTGGGGTCAGAGTAGCCAGTGCCAACGTGTGGCTAGCCATGGAGACAGAGACCACCAGGGACAGAAAGTAGCAGGAGGTAGCTGATCTGTATATTGATGTTAGAGTGATACTTGATTGGAAATCGGAGAGGTAGGCGGTCAAAAGGTAGAAAAATGGAAGAGGAGCAGGGATTCAGGGAAGAAATCAAGATGGAGCTGGAGAAAGCAGACCTAGATTCAGGTGGACGTAATTGGTGTTAGATAGATATGAATATATGAATCTAAAGAGATTCTATGTCTTTTTATCTCTTATAGAAGAGCAGTTTGTATCTTTGTTGATAAGATATAATCTTATTGTGTAGGGGTTTGTGGATTCAGAATTTAATATACAAACCTGCATGAAAAGCTACCGGACTTTGGAGTAATGTTTGTGCCAAGTGGTTGGGTAATGAAACAAGCCACCGCAGTCATATCCACCCAGGACAGAAGCACCAGGGTGGGCAGAGTGATTTGCCTGGGAAGGGAATGTTCTGGAGAGTGTAGCTTGTGGACCAAGTGACAGAGTCCATGTGCTTTGCTCCACGCTGTAGCGGCATCCACAGAGTGAGACAGTGGGGGCCATTAAAGGGCTAAGCTGACAATTTTAATATTTACTGCAACACTGACCTACAAAAATGTTCTGATAATTTCCAGACAATACATTAAGTATTTGCTACAAAGAACCTTTCTAAAGAGGTCTCTTTTCCCTGTATCCTTTCTTTTCTACTTACTCTGGTGGGTGGTGGGCTACCAAGGAGATTAAAGTGATTAAGAACCACTATTAAAAATAGGTTTTGGGTTTTTAACCTCATAGGAAAAAATAACAATATCAACCAACCAGACCCCTCTACCCTGGAACTCCCAGAGACTAAACCATCAACTAAAGAGTACACATGGAGGGACTCATGGCTCCAGCAGAGACTGGCCTTGTATGGCATCACTGGGAAGGGAGCCCCTTGGTCCTGTGGAAACTTGATGCCCCAGGGTGGGGAAATGCTAGGTCAATGAGGGAGGCTAGGGTGGGTGCAAAAGACTCATTGAGGCAGGGGTAAAGTGGATGGGATAGGGCATTTCCAGAAGAGAAACCAGGAAAGATAACATTTGAAATCAAAGTAAAAAAATATTCAATTTAAAAAATAGGTTTTGAAAGACTTAAAGATACACTCGTAATCAACATTGAATGACCAATTTATGTAGTGGCGTAAAAGTCATGCATCTGAAATGTAATAAGACAGTCTATCCACTGGTCTTATATTGGTTGTTACCAAATAATGTATCATACTTCTTTCATGCTACAGGGCACTTACTGACACTCTTAAGAACTCATTAATCCAGGAGGCATGAAGAACATAAAATGAAGATGATCAATGTGAGACTACTTGATACCATCACAAATACCTTGATCCAGGGTACTTTCATGATTGAGTAAGAATCACAACCCTCTCCAATGTGTGGAAGTAGTGATGGTTACAAAACCCAAAGCTGGTTCTACCTTGATATGTGCCCCCAAAAAAACAACCTACAGAAGAAATAATTTCTACCACATTTGCACATGTATACTGTAGGATATTAACAATGGAAATGCAGAAGGAGGGGAATATAAAGTAAACTCATACAAAATTCCAAATTGTCAGGGGTTCTTTTCTTTTTTTTGTTAATTGAACAATTTTATTTTAAAACTCAAAGATAAATGTACAGCTTTTAAAAGCATTTTTGCATAAAAGTATATGAATACATTTTTGTCAGGACTTGATTTTTTTTAAGGTTTGATAGTAAGCATTAAAATCTTACTAGTTACAATGAGCATAAAGTACATGTAAAACAAGATGTAACCTGGAAATGGTCAAAGTTTTCTTGGTGTGTAAAGGTTAAGCATAATGGTTTTTCATCATTTTTTTTTTCATTTTTTTGGCCCTTGGTTTCCTTGAACATCATATGGTCTGTGAGTTGTTTCTGGGGTGTTCAGAGCTTTCTGGGGTTAGTATCAAATTATCAGTGACTTCATACTATGTCTGTTCTTTTGTGACTGAGTTACCTCACACAGGATGATATTCTCTAGATGTATCCATTTTCTTAAAAATTTTATAAAATCATTGTTTCTAATAGCTGAGTGCGAATATACCACAATTTGTGTATCCATTCATCTACTTAAGGACATCTGGGTTTTTTCCAGCTTCTGGCTATTATAAATAGGGCTGCTATGAACATGGTGCATGTGTCTTTGTTGTATGTTAGAGTGCCTCTGGGGCATATGTCAAGAAGTAGAATAGTACTACCTGGGTCTTCAGGTAGTACTATATCTAAATATTTGAGGAAACACCAGACGGATTTCCAGAGTGGTTGTACCAATTTACAACTGCAACAACAGTGGAGAAGTGTTCCTCTTTCTCCACATCCTCACCAGCATTTGCTGTCATCTGAATTTTTGATCTTAGCTATTCTGACTGGTGTGAGGTGGAATCTCAGGGTTGTTTTGATTTGCATTTTCCTGATGACTAAGGTTGTCGAGCACTTCCTCAGATGCTTCTCAGCCATTTGATATTCCTCAATAGAGAACTTTTTGTTTAGCTCTCTACCCATTTTTGATAGGGTTTTTTGATTCTCTGGTGTGTAACTTCTTTAGTTTTTTGTATACCTTGGATATTAGGCCTCTATCAGATGTGGGTTGGTAAAGATCTTCTCCCACTCTGTTGGTTGCTGTTTTTTCTTGACGGTGTCCTTAGCCTTACAGAACCTTTGCAATCTCATTAAGTCCTATTTATCAATATTTGACCTTAAAGCACGAGCCATTGGTGTTCTGTTCAGGAAATATTCTCCTCTGTCTATGTGTTCTAAGGGTTTCCCTACTTTCTCTTCTAATAGTTTCAGTGTACCCGGTTTAATGTGGAGATCTTTGATCCACTTGCACTTGAGCTTTATATGAGGAGATAAGAAAGGGTCTAATTTCATTCTTCTGAATGCTGAGTGCTAGTTGGACCAACACCATTTGTTCAAAAGGAAGTCCTTTTTTCAATTGAATGTTTATAGCTCCTTTGTCAAGAATCAAGTGACCATATGTGTGAGGGCTCATTTTTGGATCTTCTACTCTATTCCATTAATACACATGCCTATCTTTGTACCAATACCATACAGCTTTTAAAACAATTGCTTTGTAATATAGCTTGAGGTCAAGGATAGTGATTCCCGCAGATGTTTTCTTGTTGTTGGGGATGGATTTTGCTATTCTAGGTCTTTTATTATTACAGATGAAATTGCATATTGCTCTTTCCAAATCTATGAAGAATGGGGTTGGGATTTTGATGGAGATTACATTGAATCAGTAGATTGCTTTTGGTAAGATGGCCATTTTTACAATGTTGATCCTTCCAATCCATGAGCATTGGAGATCTTTCTAATTTTTGAGATCTTCCTCGATTTCCTTCTTTAGAGGTTTGAAGTTCTTGTGATACAGGTCCTTCACTTGCTTAGAGTCATACCAATGTATTTCATATTGTTTGTGACTATTGTGAAGGGTATCTTTTCCCTAATTTCTTTCTCCACATGTTTGTTCTTTGAATAGAGGAAGGCTACTGATTTGTTTGAGTTAATTTTATATGCAGCCACTTTGCTGAACTTGTTTATCAGCTGTAGAAGTTCTCTGGTGGAATTTTTGGGGTCACTTAAATACACTAACATGCCATCTGCAAATAGTGATGTTTTTACTTCTTCCTTTCCAATTTGTATCCCTTTGATTTATTTTTGCTGTCTAATTTCTCTGGCCAGGACTTCCAGTACTATGTTGAATAGGTAGGGGGAGATTGGGCAGCCTTGTTGAGTCCCTGATTTTAGTGGGATTGCTTCAAGTTTCCCACAGTTAAGTTTGTTGTTGTCTGTTGGTTTGCTTTATATTGCTTTTATTATGTTTAGGTATGGGCCTTAGATTTCTGTTTTTTCCAAGACTTTTAACAAGAAGGAGTGTTGAGTTTTGTCAAATGCTTTCTCAGAATCTAGTGAGATGACCATGTGTTCGATTTCTTTGAGTTTATTTATATGGAGGATTACATTGATTGATTTTCATATATTAAACCATTCCTGCATTCCAGGGATGAAGCCTACTTGATCATGGTGAATGATCCTTTTGATGTGTTCTTGGATTAGGTTTGCAAGGATTTTGTTGAATATTTTGCATCAGTATTCAAAAGTGAGATTGGTCTGAAATTCTCTTTCTTTGTAGGGTCATTGTGTGGTTTAGGAATGAGGGTTATTGTGGCCTCAAAAAATGAGTTAGGTAGTGTTCTATCTGATTCTATTTTGTGGAATAGTTTGGAGAGTATTTGTATTAGGTCATCAATAAATGTCTGATAGAATTCTTCACTGAACCCATCTGGACCTGGGCTTTTTTTTTTTTTTTTTTTTGGTTGGGAAGTTTTTTATGACTGCTTTTATTTCTTTAGGTGTTATGGCAGTATATAGCAGGTTTACCTGGTCCTGCTTTAACTTTAGTATCTGGTATCTTGTCTAGGAATTCATCCATTTCCTCCAGATTTTCCAGTTTTGTTGAGTATAGGCTTTTGTAGTATGATCTGATGATTTCTTGAATTTCTTCAGTTTCAGTTGTTATTTCTCCACTTTCCTTTCTGATTTTGTTAATTTGGATACTCTCTTTGCCCTCTAATTAGTCTGGTTTATGGCTTGTCAGTCTTGTTATTTTTCTCAAAGAACCAGTTCTTGGTTTTATTGATTCTTTGAATGGTTCTTTTTGTTCCTATTAGGTCAATTTCTGTTCTGAGTTTGATTATTTCTTCCCTTCTACTCTCTTGGGTGTATCTGCTTCCTTTTCTCTAGAGCTTTCAACTGTGCTGTCAAGTTGCTCGTGTATGCTCTCTCCATTTTCTTTTTGGAAGCACTCAGAGCTATGAGTTTTCCTCTCAGTGCTGCTTTCACTGCATCCCATGGTTTGGGTATGTTGTGTTTTCATTTTCATTAAATTCTAGAAAATCCTTGATTTTTTCTTTATTTCTTCTTTGACCATGCTATCATTTAAAAGAGCATTGTTCAGTTTCCCAGTATATATTGGCTTTTTATTGTCTTTGTTTTTATTAAAGATCAGCCTTAGACCATGGTGATCAGATAGGATGCATGGGAATATTTCAATCATATATCTACTGAGGCTTGTTTTGTGACTGATTGTATGGTCAATTTTGAATAAGAAGCTGTGAGGTGTGGAGAAGAAGGTGTATTCTTTTGTTTTAGGATGAAATATTCTGTAGATGTCTATTAATTCCAATTTGTTCATAACCTTTGCTGGTTTCACTGCATCCTTGCTCAGTTTCTGTTTTTATGATCTGTCCATTGATAAGAGTGGGGTGTTGAGGTCTCCCACTATTATTGTGTGGGGTGCACTGTATTTTTTGAGCTTTAGTAGAGTTTCTTTTATGAATATGGGTGCTCTTGTATTGGGAACATATATGTTAAGGATTGAGAGTTCCTCCTGACAAATTTTCCCTAAAATGAATAAAAAGTGTCCTTCCTTACCTTTTTTATAACTTTTTGTTGAAATCTACTTTATTCAACATTAGAATGACTACACCAGCTTGTTTCTTGGGGGAGTTTGTTTGGAAGTTTTTTCCCCAAACTTTTACTTTGAGATAGTGTCTGTCTTTGTCTCTGAGATGAGATTCTTGTATGCAGCAAAATGCTGGATTCTGTTTACGTATGCAGTGTGATAGCCTGTCTTTTAATTGGTGAATTGAGTCCATTTATGTTAACAGATATTAAGGAATAGTGGTTGCTGTTTCCTGCTATTTTTGCTTTGAGAGGTAGAATTGTGCCTGTGTGTCTTTCTTCTTTGGTTTTTTGGCTTAGGTATTTTATTGTTTTTCCTTGGAAGTGGTTTCCCTCCTTATAGTGAGTTTTCCACCTATAATTTGTTGTAGTGATGGATTTGTGGTCAGGTATTGTGTAAACTTAGTTTTGTCCTGGAATATCTTGGTCTCCATCTATGGAGATGTAGCGTTTTGCTGGGTATAGCAGCTTGGAGTAACACTTGTATTCTCTTAGGGTCTGCATGATGTCTGTCTAGGATCTTCTAGCTTCCATAGTCTCTGTTGAAAAGTCGGGTTTGATTCTTATTGGTCTGCCTTTATATGTTACATGACCTTTTTCCCTTACTGCTTTTAGTATTTCTTTGTTTGGGCACTTGGCATTTTGACTATTATGTGACAGGAGGAATTCTTTTCTGGTCCACTCTATTTGGAGTTCTGTAGGCTTCTTTTATTCTTATGGTCATCTCATTCTTAAGGGTAAGGAAGTTTTCTTCTACGATTTTGTTGAAGATATTTACTGTGCCTCTTAGTTGATATTCTTTGCCCTCTTCTATTCCTATTATCCTTAGGTTTGGTCTTCTAATTGTGTCCTGAATCTCCTGGACATTTTGGGTTAGGATTTTTGGCTTTTGCATCTTCTCTGACTGTTTTGTCTATGTTTTAAGTGTTGTCTTCGGCTCCTAAGATTCTCTCTTCCATCTCTTGTAGTCTGTTGGAGATGCTGCATCTGTGACTCCTGATTTCTTTTCTAGGTTTTCTACCTCCAGGGCTGTATCTTTTAGTGTTTTCTTTATTGTTTACATTTCCATTTTAAATACCTTCTTCAATTCCTTCATCTCTTTGGTTCTGTTTTCCTCTAGTTTTTTTATTTCTTTTATTTATTTATTTTTTGTGTTTCCTAAAAGCTTCTATTTCTTTATGCTTTTTCTTCCGTTCTTGTTTAAGGATCTCCATCATCATCTTCAGGTATGATTTCAGGTCTGAGTCTTCTTTTTCTGGAGTGTTTGGCATTCTGCTGTTTGATGTGATGGGAGAGCTGGGTTCTGATGTTTTCAGGTTGTCTTATTTTCCATTGGGTAAGTTCTTTCGCTGTTCTCTTGCCATCTTGTTTTCTGTGATTAAATGTGGTCTTGTTGTCAGTTATTGGTTCCTGTCTCTCTGGTGTACCTGGCTTGTGTCCCTGGATCTCTGCTGTTCCTGGTGGCAAATGGCCTGAGCGTTTGTTCTGCAAGTATGGGCCCTCCTGGTGGACACTGAATCCCTATGGCAGAGTTCCTGCTCTTCTGAACCAATCATTGGGGTGTTGTGCTTTCTGCATACTCAGCCCAGACCTCTCTGTTCTGTGGCTACTGGCAGTGCAGTCTCACCAGTCCTACATCCCTAGATCTCCTTGTCAGAGATTCTTTATCGATCAAATGCTTTATCTTTACACTGCTCCAATCCATATTTTTGTTTCTTGAAATGAGCAGAGTGATTAGAATGCTTTCTTGAAATTGATAAACTTGGTTTCCAGTTTAGTGGTAATGAGGCAAATCACGATGCAAAATATGCACTGTCAAGTTGAAAGTGCACTAGAAACTATGAATTTAAGCTACTGGTTTCTTCCCTGAATAATGTTTTGTTTCTGTTGCTTGTTTTGTCATTAAGTTTCATTGAACACTGAATTCACTTTGGAGGGTCGTTGGTCAATGAAGTCTTATTCTCAAATGTCTCAAAATCTAAATACTCATTTTTAAAAGTGCCCGTTTAAACATGGCTGAGGAAAGCATAACTAATTTCCTAAGTACATGTAGGAAAGGTTGCTTTGAACAGTCAGGAAAGTTTATTTCAGGTACTTATAGCATTAAAACTTTGGCTCTCCAGCATAGAATTGTATTCTTTTCATTTTTACATATGTATTTAATTATTTATTTGAACACATGAGTGTGGTGCATGTGTGTATGTAAGACTTTCTGTGCTATGGCATTTGTGAGGGAATCAGATGAAACCCTTTTGAAGTTTGTATTTCTCTACCATCAGATAGAATTCAGGATTTTAACTCAGGTCATGAAGCTTGGCAACCAGTGCCTTCACCCACTGAGCCGTCTTTACTGACTTCTTTATTTATATTACTGCCACCTTCAAGTATGTTTCTTCGAAAGCAGATATGCTTCCTGTTTTTAAAGAAGAAAGTAAAGAAATGGCAACAGTGGTAAGAAGGGGCCAGGAGAAGCACCAGGCAGCTCTGTTTCTGCATAGTTGTGTCTACAGTGCTGTCATTATAGAACAGACCAATCTATTTCTAAACAAGCACCTTCCAAGGATGTTTCAAACACAAAAGAGTTAAGACAGACTTGTTTTTTTGCAACAGTTTGATTATTCTTATAATCGTAACATGAATTTTACATTTATATCTGTTCTCCTGGTTTTAGTCAGACTGTCTGTTGAAGGTTGGGTTCTTCAGAAAGGAGATGTCTGTGTGGTGGATGGAGGCAGGCTGTAGCAGGGACTAGTTCAGTGACTTGCTTTGGGCCACACACTCACATGTCTTCTGATAATGTGCCCTTGGCAGCCTGTGACTCTTACCTGACTATACTTTGATTTTACATATCCTTCTTTGAACAATGAGCCTGGGAACCTTTGGCAATCCAGAATCTCTTCTTCTATCACATTGTAAATACCATTTTCTCTAAACTACTACGTCAGTTCCCCTCCTATTAATGATCATCAAGTTTAGACATATTTAATTATACTCCAACTATGTCTAGGTAAAATTGTATGTGGTGGGAGTAGGGGAATCATGCCTAGATTCATTTCAGGGTCTTATTCAATAAAGAAAAATTGTAACCCAAAGTAAACTCTAGAAAGAATTCACCATTTTCCACCTTGTGTCTATATATAACTTACTCAGTATATGATTAAAATCAAATGTAATCTGTAAACAGATATATCCAGATACTAAGTGTTTATATATGTTAATCTACTGAACTAATATATAATCACATAAAAATTATGGTCCTATACACCAAACTTCCATGTAAGTTTATGAAAGGTAGTTCTTAACAATAATTGGGGTCTTTGAGTACTTCTTCCTATGCTGTCCTGCCAAACTTGGCAGTATCTTTCTTCTATTGGTACTAGCACTTAGCTCTGAATAAAGGTTTCCCTGCCAAGTCACCTACCATGTATGTCTTTATTTCACTCTTGAATTAAATGTCAAACACTTGGAAACATCTAGCCCAGAATTTCACTCTTGTTAACTGCATGTTTGTCAGGAATGTTGGTGACATCCCACAGGTGAGAAAGGGTTGAGGGACACCCAATTGATGAATTTGAGTCAATGATCTTGGCACAGTGTCAGAAAAAGATATTCTGTAAAAGAAACTTAGCTAAGAGCTGTCAGATTGAATACACAACAGTGGAAAAAGATATGTTTCAGTTGTGTAGGCATCAGAGAATGTCAGTCTAAAAGAATCACTGTAACTATGTCTTTTTACAACTCTAATAGGCTGTCAGAGATGCCTGATATCTGTCTTCATCCTAGAGTTATACCTTAAGGACAGTGTAGTTTCATATGTACTTTCTAGGTTTTTACATTAGTCAACAGATTTTAAACAAATATCTTCATTTACTAATTTGTTTTTCTTTCATTGCATTTTTAAATTTATTTTTATACCAAGATTGGACCCTCACAGTCTAAGAGCCTACAAGACACACCAAGGCCTTTAAAAATATACTTTATTAGCAGGTGGATATTTTGTTTTGATTCCTCTGAAAAAATATTTTCAAAGGCAATAAAATTAAACCAGATCATTAACAACCTTTGCATATTTTGAAGCTTATGTGAGTCATGTCATTTTCTAAAAGTACTCATGTTTATCATTAGATTATTAATTTGTGTTTATTATATGGAATGTGGTATAAATAAATATAACATTATGATTTAAGGTATGTATATAGTGATTTTTTATGTTTCCTAACTTTATACCATAACTAAGAATACATGTTTGTGGAGGTGAAAAAATTTGTATTTAAATTAAAAGTAATTGCAAATGCTTTACTAGAAACAAAGCAGGGTGTTGGTCACTTTAATCCCAAAATTCAGGAGGGAGAAGCAAGCAGATCTCTCGGCACTCAAAGCCACCTTGGCCTACAGAGTGAGTTCCAGGACAACCAGGCTACACAGAGAAACCCTGTATCAAAAAATCAATAAAACATTTAAAAATTAAAATACCAACTGGTTTTCTGTGAATAATTTTTTTCCAGCAGATACTAAACCACAGACTGAGCATCTCCTGAATTTGTGCTTCGGATGATGGGTGGACTACATTCATAAATAAAATAATCACTTCCACCCTTTCTATTTTTCTGGACAGCTAACAAAGCTTCATTCTTAGGCAGATCCATTAAAACATTTCCGATTCTGTCAGTGGCTCGTAAAGTCCAGAATGTAAATGTCAGTTTGCTTTTGCTGTTTTTCCTATTTGACTTTCTAATTACACAATGAATTTTCAAAGAAGCTATGTATTAATACTTTTTCAGATACTATAAACAATCAAACAAAAATGCTGGTATTACAAAGATAAATAAAATGCATTCTTTCTCCACCAGGAGTTCAAATTCTAGTGAAAAAAATGTGTTAAGGTTCAGTGATTAAGAAAATCAATAGAACTGAACAAATGTTCCATTTTCCATTTATTTCTGATGTCAAGAAGTAGCTACTGCAGCAACTATAAACTCAGAAATATTGCTTCAAGAACTGTTGAAAAGTACACCTAGAGAGGCACAATATTCACCAAAAGAAATCTGTAATCTCTATTTCACTATTTGAATAACAAAATGATTATTCCAAAGAGCAAGAATACGGTCTATCTGTCCCAACTCTTTATTTAATGTATTACAAATACACTATAAATTACTGTATTATAATTTATTTCAGATCTCATATATTATTTCTACCAATTAGATTACATGTTATTTCAATGCCTGCAAAAAGACACTGATCAAATCCAATGCCATTTATTCCTTCTTTGCATCATTTTCCAGCCTCTAAGGTTAACAATTTTGTATTCGTGCTGGGTTTTTGTTGTTTGTTGTTGTTATTTCTGTTTTCCCATTTAGAAACAGATAATGGCTCTGTGCTTCTGTGTCTGCATTATTTCACTTACAACAATTTCTTCAGTTCTGTGTCTACTTTTCTTCACATTAGTGCATTTACTATATTTCCCCACACATAACTGAACTTATTCTTTTTATACCTAATTGGTAATTCCTTGTGAATATGATCTATGCCGTTTTATGCATCATCATTGATAGACACATGTTTTGGCTCTCAGTTTAGCTACTGTGACTAGAGGTACAGTGAACAGGAAGGTTCAGATATCTGTTTGGTATACTTATTTCATCAATTTGGAAACATATCCAGAAATGAAAGTTATTTCAAAAACTTAACTTCTTGAGCTATCTGAGTAGAAACAGTGGAAACAGATATGGAGGAAAGACATTGTGACCTTGATTTGTTAAAAAAAGGAATAACAGATTAACTAACTGAACACCAAGTTTAGCTTTCCGTAAAACTGTGTTTCATTTACATTTTAATAAATGGTTACTACATGTCATCTCTATCTGTATCCTTCCAAACAGTTGCTATTGTTTGTTTTTCAAAAGTTATAATCTTAAAAAAATATTTACCTAATTTTGTCTTCGTACATTTCTTTGTTGGCTAATGGTAATGAATGCTTTTCAAGCATTTCTTGATCATTTATTCTTATTTTGAAAGATTTATTAAGGAACTTTGGCTTTTATGTGTTTATTTTCTTTCAGAGTAGGTCTCTGTGGTCTGTGTATCTTGCACTTGCTGTATAGCCAAAGACATCTTTGACTTCATAGCAATTCTCCTTCCTCAGTTTTCGAAGAGCTCAGTGTACTTAGCAGCACAATCAGATATACAATTTCAATTGGATTATTTTTGTGAATGTTGTTAAGTTTTAAATTTTCTCATACTCTGAATATTGTTTGTTATTGTTCACAATTGTTTTAGATATGTACTCATTTGCAGTATGAGTCCTGGGGATATATCGTCTAATTCTGTGAAGACAATCATAGCTAGTTTGATAAATATTTCATTGAAAGTACACATAATTTTGGATGGAATATTTATTTTAAAGTGTTAAATCTTTAAAGTCATAGCAGCTCCATTTATAGTAGCCAGAAGCTGGGAAGAACCCAGATGTCCTTCAGTAGATGAATGGATACAAAAATTGTGGTACATTTACACAATGGAGTACTACTCAGCCATCAGAAACAATGGCTTGACCAAAATCATAAGAAAATGGTTGCATCTAGACAATATCATCCTGAGTGAGAAAACCCAGTCACAAAAAAACAGACATAATATGCAGTCACTGATAGTGGGATGCTAACTCCAGAGGCTCGGACTGCCCCAGAAACAACTCACAGACTGTGTGAAGTTTAAGAAAAAAACAAAACAAAACAAGCAAGCAAACAAAAAAGTCATGCTCAATCCTTCCACACCAAGAAAACGTTGACTAATTCCGGGATACATCCTATTTTATATGTACTTTTTGCTCATTGTAACTAGTAAGACCTTAATGCAGAGTATCAAACCTTAAAAAACAAGAAAAAAAAGCCAAACACTGACACAATTGTATTTGTATACATTTATGCAAAAATGTTTAAAATTCTTTTCTTTTATCTTTGTTTTTTAAAGTAAAGTTTAAAAAAATAAAATAAAATAAATAATGTCATAACCATGACTGGCCCTTCCATTTATATATTTTTAATTATCTCCTTTAATTTTTACTATAAAAATCATTTTATTGGATATTTTATATATTTACATTTCAAATATTATCCTCTTTCCTGGTTTTTCTACTGGAACTCCCTTCTTCCATCCTCCTTACCCTGCTTCTTCGAAGGTGCTCCCCTTTTTACACAACCACACCCTCCTCACCACCTTGAATTGCCCTACACTGGAGAAACTGAGCCTTCACAAAACCAAAGGCTTCTCATATTGATGCCAGACAATGCCATCCTTGGCTATCTATGCAGCTGGAGGCAAGGGTTTCTCCATGTGATGGTTTGGTTATTCTTATGGAATTATTTGTGAAAAGTGCGGGTAGAATAAAAATTTTTCATCAGTAGATAAAATTCATTATTTATGTGCAGATTGAATACTGGAAAGCAACATATTTCTCAATTGTGGTAGTTTCCATGTTTTTAGAAGTATTTTGTTTTTATTATGTTTGTAATCATATCATCTGCAAATAGGGATACTTCAATATTGTTCTTTACTATTTATGTTCTTTCCCTTAAGATTACTGTGTTATTCTAGGGAGTTAAGCTTTTATTATTATAATGAATTAGAATGCTGAATGTAGGCATAGGGAAAATATACTATATTTCCTCCCATTCCATATGATGTTTGTCTTAGATTTGGTATGTAGTGTGAATAGGTGAAGAATAGATTCCTGATCTTAGATTCTCATCAGAATATATGTGTGCAAATTTTTACATTATCAAATTATTCTTAGAAGAACTAAAGTTCAATTTGAGGCTAGAGAGATAACCAGAATTTCCCTGGCGGGTAAATTGAAAGGTGGAGCAAGCCAGATTGGTAGTGCTACACCCGAAGGTCAACTCCAAGTGATGGTGTGTGCTCTAAAGCTAGGGATACATACAGCTTTAGGATAAAGTAAGATAAACTAGAAATATAAAGGAAAAACTGGGCAGACCACGAAATTAACAATCACTAAAGAAGGGTTTATAACTGAAGAAACTATATAGTCTTATTACATTTGCAACATAAAAATATAGGGAATAATATAATCCTGACATAATAAAATGCAGGTTTAGTCTCAATTATATGTGAAAATATTATAAATTTTAAGAAACAATTAAAATGCAGCACTAGAAAGAAACCAGACATTCCAGAAAACACCACCTGACAACCAAGTGGCCATATCTACCTGAAGACCAGGTAGGCCACTCACCTAGTGAACTTCTACACTTTCTAGTTACTAACATAACCAGTCATCTCTGTTATCCCTCACCCTAACCTCTACTCTGTGTCACAGGCCCTAACTCCCCGTCCCAAAACAAACAATCTCTGCCAGAAGACTAGGTAGAATGCCTGTGCACAGATTTCTTCCACTCGGTGCTCCTCCCCAGATCTATAATCCTAGTCCTCCTTTATTCCTAGTGACTATGTTCTAGCCTCAAATTCAGAAAAGACTCCCAGCTGTACTTGAGGTCACAGCAACCACTAGAACTCGAGGTCAGCTACCTGCTAACAGACCTTTCCTAGTCTCTCAGTTCCCCTACATCACACTATCACCAATGACTTCTCTCCTCCTGATCACCATTTCTCAGTCCCTAAAATTAAGCAGAGAACCCATGCTTAATAAGAAACAAGGTCACCAGATATATAGATCTCTAATTTATTTTCCCCTTGACCAAAGAAATGGCGTATAGTCCAGAAAGTAGAAAACTAGAGAAGAACCAGAAATCAATGCACAAAACATCCATCCAACAAAGATATACCTACAATCCAACCACTTGACCTATAATCATCACCCCAAACCCAGATGCCTAAAGACCAGTATAAGATCACAATCAGAAAATAGAAACAGACAGAAGATGACACAGCTCATACTTCGAAGCCACACTTAAGCTTTTACCTAAACTCACAAAGACCCTATGAAGAAAGAGAACTTCAGACCAATCTCGCTCATGAAATTTGATGCAAAAATACTCAATAAAATTCTTACAAACCCATCCAAGAACACTTCAAAATAACCATTCACCATGAACAAGTAAGCATAATTCCAGAGATGTAGGGATGGATCAACATATAAAAATCCATGAATGTAATCCACTATATAAACAAACTCAAAGGAAAAAAAAACATGATCATCGCATTGGATGCTGAGAAAGCATTTGACAAAATTCAACACCACTTCATGTTAAAGGTCTTAAAAATAACAGGAATTCAAGGCCCATATATAAACATAGCAAAAGCAATATACAGCAAACCAGCAGCCAACATCTAAATAAATGTTAGAAAGTCATAGGAATCCCACTGAAAACAAGGACTAGACATGGCTGCACACTCTCCCCCATCATATTCAATGTAGTACTGGAAGTCCTAGTCAGAGCAATTAGATAGCAAAAGGAAGTCAAAGGGATGCAAATTGGAAAGGAAGAAGTCAAAATATCACTATTTACAGATGATGTAGTATACTTAAGTGACCCCCCAAAAAAAATCAGTAGAGAACTCCTACAGCTGATAAACAACTTCAGCAAAGTGGCTGGATATAAAATTAACTCAAACAAATCAGTAGCCTTACTCTACTAAAAGGATGAACAGGCTAAGAAAAATATTAGGGAAAAGATGCCCTCTACAATAGTCACACACAATATGAACTTCCTTGGTGTGACCCTAACTAAGTAAGTGAAAGATCTGTATGATAAGGACTTCAAATCTCTGAAGAAGATCTCCTATGTACACTGATTGGAAGGATCAACATAGTAAAATTGGCTATCTTGTCTAAAGCAATCTACAGATTAAGTGCTATTCCCATCAAAATTCCAACTCAATACTTCATAGAGCTAGAAAGAGAAATTTGAAAGTTCATTTGGAATAAAAAAATACCCAGAATAGAGAAAACTATTTTTAACTTCTAGGTGTATTACCATCCCTGACCTCAAGCTGTATTGCAGATTGATTGTGATAAAAACCACATGGTATTGGTACAGATACTGGCAGGTAGATTAGTGGAACAGAATTGAAGACACAAAAATGAATCAACACCCCTATGGTCACTTGATCCACAAAGGAGCTAAAAACACTCAATGGTAAAAGGAGAGCCTCTTCAACAAATGGTGCTGGTTCAACTGGCAGTCAGCATGCAGAAGAATGCAAATCGATCCTTTATTATTTCTTTGTAGAAAGCTCAAGTCCAAGTGGATCAAAGACCTCCACATAAAACCAGGTACACTGAAACTAATAGACATAGTCAAGAAAGTAGGGAAGAGCTTAGAACACGGAGGCAAGGGGCAAATTTTTCTGAATAGAACACCAATGGCTTAAAATCAATAAACGGGACCTCATGAAATTGCAAAAATTTTTTAAGGCTAGGCCACTGTGAAGAGGACAAAACAGCAACCAACAGATTCGGAAAGGTTCTTTACAAATTCTACATCTGACAGAGGGCTAATATCCAATATATACAAACAACTCAAGAAATTACAATGTAAAGAATCAAATAATCCTATTAAAAATGCGGTACAGAGCTAAATAAAGAATTGTCAACTGAGGAATACCAAAGGGCTGAGAAGCACCTAAAGAAAGGCTCTACATCCCTAGTCATGAGGGAAATGCAAATCAAAACAACCCTGAGATTCCACCTTACACCTGTTAGAATGGTGAGGATCAAAAACCCAGGTGACAGCAGATGCTGGCGAGTATGTAGAGAAAGAGGAACACTTCTCCACTGTTGGTGGGATTGTAAACTGATACAACCACTCTGGACATTAGTCTGCTGGTTTCTCAGAAAATTGGATATCATACTACCTGAAGACTAGATATACTACTCCTGAGCATATACCCAAAAGTTGCTCCAACAATTCCAGAATATTTCAACACTAAAAATGGACATTAAAAAAACAACTTTATGAATAAAATAAAGGTGCTTGAAGAAGTAAATAAAACTCTTAAAGTAATTGAGGTAAAAACAAATTTAAAAATAAAGGAAATGAATAGCCTTAAAGAAAGCCACAAAGAGACAAACAGCTGTAGAAAATAAATAAAAGTGTTTAAGACCTAGAAATGGAAAACTAAGGAATAAAGAAAACACAAATTGTGAACATTATGGAAAGGGAAAGCATGGGTAAGTAAACAGAAACTACAAATATTAAGTATCACCAACAGAATAAAAAAGACTGAGAAAAGAATTTCAGGCACTAAAGATAGGATAGAAACAAATAAACGAGTCAAATGAACATTTAAGTCAGAAAATTCCTGATATAAGACATGCAGGAAATCTGGGACAGTACAAAAGACTAAACCTAAGAATAAGAAGAATAAAAGGTCATGGGAGTTTTGGAGGATTTGGTTGGTTGATAATGTTCTTCTTCCCAGGGGGTTACAACCCCATTTAGCTCCTTCTGTCCTTTTTTTAGCAACCTCATTGTCCATGTGTTCAGTTTGATGGTTAGCTGCAAGCATACGCAGCTGTATCTATATGATTCTGACATAGACCCCGAGGAGGCATCTCTATTTGGTTCCTGATAGTAAGTACTTCTTGGCATCACCTATAGTGCTTAGCTTTGGTGGCTGCATATGTGGTGCATCTCCGGGTGAGGCAGCTTCTGAAGGATCTTTTCTTCAATTCCTATTCCTCTCTTTGACCTTGCATTTTCTCCAGTGTTTTGTTCTCCCTTCTAAGGAGGACTGAGGCATCCTCATTTTAGCCTTCCTTCTTTTTGAGCTTCATAATGTCTATGAATTGTTTCTTGAGTATTCAGAGCTTTCTGGGGCTAGTATCCACTTATCAGTACATACCATGTGTGTTCTTTTGTGACTGGGTTACCTCATTCAGAATGATAGTCTCTAGTTCCATTTATTTGCCTATGAATTTCATAAAGTCACTATTTCTAATAGTTGAGTAGTACTCCATTGTGTAAATGTACCACACTTTCTGTATCCATTCCTCTGTTGAAGGACATCTGGGTTCTTTCCAGCTTCTAGCTATTATACATAAGGCTGCTATAAACATGGTAGACCATGTTTACTTGTTATATTTTGGAGCATCTTTGGAGTATATGCCCAGGAGAGGAATAGTTGGGTTTTCAGTTAGTACTATGTCCAATTTTCTGAGGAGCCACTAGACTGATTTCCAGAGTGGTTGTATCAGCTTACAACCCCACCAACAGTGTAGGAGTGTTCTTCTTTCTCCACATCCTTGTCAGCATCTGTTGTCCCCTGAGTTTTTGATCTTAGCCATTCTAACTGGTGTGAGGTGGAATCTCAGGGTTGTTTTGATTTGTGTTTCACTAATGACTGGGGATGTGGACTCAAACTGCAACCTTTGAGCACATATTGAAAAATCTATTGATCCAGCTGCATTTGTAGCTAAAGATACCAATGTCTGGCATTAATGTGAGAAGAGGCTTTTGGTCCAGGGAGGGCATGTTTTCCCAATGTATGGGAATGCTGAGGAAATGGGATAAAGAGGGTGATTAGGAAGGAGTACAGCTTTGTGAAGGCAAATGGAGGGGAAGGGGGGATGAGAGCAGGGTGGGAAAGGGGATAACATTGAAAATGTAAATACAGAGTATCTAATAAAAATGAGAATGAGAAAGAATAAAAATAAAAAGAGGAATAAAAGGATATGATTACCAGTTTAAAGGTCCACAAAATATTTTAAAAACTCATAGAAGAAACATATTTCTAATATAAAGACACAAATGCTTATACATGTATGAGAAGCCTACAGAACATCAAATATATTGCTTCAGAAATTAAAGTCCCCTAGACATATAATAATCAAAACTCTAAACACACACAAAGAATATTACAAGCTACAAAATATAAAAGGACATAACATGTGAGAGTAGATCTATTAGAATTATACCCAACTTTTAAATGAAAACTCTAAAAGCAATAAGGGCTTAGACAAATGTCTGCCAGATATCAAAAGAGCAAAAATGGCAGCCCCAAACAAATACTTCACCCTGCAAAACTATTAACTACAATTGATGAACAAAGGAATATTCCACAATAAAACCAAATTTAAAAAATGTCTAGTCCCTAGCTGTGCCTAATGCTTGGCCATGTGTTTCTTATCTATTTTTTCATCAGCTGTTTAATGATACCTGTCAGAGCACAGTTATTCTTGGCTCTTATTTCTATGTGCATAGTACAGTATCGTTAATGGTGTCAGTGGAAGAGTGGAGAAATGATTGAGACATCCAGAGGGGTCAAGGACACCACAAACAGACCTACAGAGTCAGCTCACTTGGGCCCATGGGGACTTCCAGAAACTGAACCACCAATCAAACATTTATGGGCTAGCCCTAGATTCTCTTCACACAGGTAGCAAATGTGAAGCATGTTGTCACTGTCTTGTTGTGCAACCATTGGAGCAGGGGCTGATTCTGTCTGTTTCTCCCCTTTAAATTTCTCTCCCGTAGCTGGGCTGTCTTGTCTGGCCTCAGTGGAAGAGGAGATGCCTAGGCCCATCATGCCTTGATGTGCCATTGTGAGTAATTACCCGGGAGGGGTGGGGATTCTCTTTTCATCAGGGAAAAGGAGATAAAGATGGGGCTAGAGGATGGGACTGAGTGGAGTATAGGGAAGAGGGCTGCAATCAGGATGTAATAAATAAATAAATAAATAAATAAATAAATAAATAAATAATTATCGCCATGGAAGATACTAGAAAGAAAACTCCAACCCAGGAAGCTTACGTAAAGACTTGAAATCAAAGCAAATAAATAATCTCATGCCCACCACATCAAAAGAAGAAAACCACAAACACAAGAACACCACCACCACTACCAACAACAAAGTAACAGAAATGAACAATCATTTGTCATTGATATCTCTCAATATCAATAGACTTAATTTCCCAATAAAAAGATACAAACTAACAGAATAGACAGAAATAAATGGGAAAACAATATCCATCCTACTACTGCATACAAGAATCACACCTTGGTATTATTAATCAATATTATCTCAGAGTAAAGAGCTGGAAAAGATTTTCCAAGGAAATAGTACTAAGAAGTAAGATTATGTACCTATCTTAATATCTAACAATATAGACTTCATGCCAAAATTAATTAAAAGTCATAGAGAAGGAAACATCATATTTATCAAAGAAAAAAATCCCCCAAGATGGCATTTCAATTCTTAACATCTATGCCCTGAATCTTTCTTATAAAAGAAACATTACTAAGGCTTGAAACACATTTTAAACCACCTATCCTGATATTGGAAAACTTCAGTACCCTATTATTATCAATGAATAGGTCATCCAGACAAATACTAAACAGAGAAATACTAGAGCTAATAGACATGATACACAACATGGAACTAACAGATATCTACAGAAAATTTCACCCAAAAACAAATACATATACCTTCTTCTCAGCACCTCTTGGATCTTTTTCCAAAATTGAACACATAGTCATAAATAAAGTCTCAAGAGACACAAGAAAATAGGAATCACTTTCTGTATCCTATCAGACTACCACAGTTTAAACGTAACTTTCAACAATAGCAGAAAATTTATGAACTCAAGGAAACTGAAAAACTCCCTACTGAATGACTACTGTGACAAGACAAAAACAAGCAGAGAAATTAAGTTTTTCTAGAATTCAAAGAAAATGAATATACAACAAACCCAAATTTATGGGGTGAGTGAAAGTAATGTTATGAGGATCAAGTACAGTAAGTTCATAGCACACAGTGCTTACTTTAATAAAAATTGCAGAGATCTCACACTAGTTACTAAAGCAGTCTTTAAACACTAGAACAAAAGGAAGCAAGCACAAGCAAGAGTAGTAGATGGCAAAAAATAAACTGAGGATAGAAATAAATGAAATAGAAACAAAAAGAACAATACAAAGAATCAGTGAAACAAAGGAATTTGTTCTTTGATAATCAGCAAGAGAGATAAAACGATATCCAGAGGAAGTAAAAGAAAGATAGAATCTCCAAATTAACAAAAACCACTAGATCATGCTTTAAAAACCTGTACTCCACAAATTTTCGAAATATAAAGGAAATGGACAATTTTCTCGATAGATACCATTTTCCAAAGTTAAATCAAGATCAAATAACCAACACAAATTGATA
The DNA here is from genome assembly GCF_963924665.1 of Micromys minutus. NCBI lineage: Eukaryota > Metazoa > Chordata > Mammalia > Rodentia > Muridae > Micromys > Micromys minutus. The sequence continues at coordinate 21,020,088 of NC_137982.1, read as the reverse complement.
CATAACTTAGGGAATTAAATCAGTCATTAAATGTCTCCCAACCATAAAAAGTCCCGGGCCAGATGGTTTTAAGTGCAGAATGCTATCAGATATTCAAAGAAGAGTTAATGCCAATATTCATCAAATTATTCCACAAAAAGGAAATACAAGAAACATTACTAAATTCATTTTATGAGGTCACAGTCACCCTGACACCTAAAATATACAAAGATTTAACAAAGAAAGAGAATTACAGAACAATTTTTTCTTATGAATCCAGATGCAAAAATAATAAAAAAACTTACTAACACACTGAATCCAAAAACACATCAAGATTATTGGACAAGATCAAGTAAACCATGTCCCAAAGATCCAGGGATGGTTCAACATATACAAATCAGTCAATGTTATCCAATATATAAACACACTGAAAGGAAAAAAAAAAATCACATGCTAGTTTTATTAGATGCCAAAATGGCCTCTGACAAATATCCAAAACCACATCATGATAAATATCTTGGAGAGATTAAAGATATAAGAGGCATACCTAAACACCTTAAAGGCAATTTACACCAATCAGATAGGCAACATCAAATTAAATGAAGAGTCCTCAAAGACATTCCACTTCCATAAAAAATAATAGAAGTATGTACACTCTCTGCATATCCATGCTGGGATAACTATGGCCAGCAATGTAGAGGCTAAAAGAAGTTCAACAGACTCCTGTGTTGAGACATTCCAAACATCTTTTTTACAACAACCATGGGGGGAAAAGCCTAATGACACTCAAACATTCAGAATTGAAATAATGGACTATTTCTTTAAATAAGATAATTAAATTTATATTCTTATATATACATAGATATAACTGATATATATGTTTTATATATGTATCATATATATTTATATCAGTTACAAGCTATGTAAGTAATAATGACAAAAGCAGTATTAAATTCACAAACTGACCATCAAAAGAATATATCACTGTGAAATAGATCACAAGATGTGGAAATCTGCTAGGGTGAATAATCCACTTGGAGGTTAGCTTGAACAGGGGGTTCTAGCAATAACCACAGAGTGTGATGAGGGCTGACAACTAGTACTAGGAGCTTGTCAAAGCACAGATCTAAACTTCACCACAGCATCCTGACTATGCTCTATGGATATCTGTCCCAATAAACGGAGAATGAGATTTGCTGGACACTTAATGCTAGGACCAAGGAGTTGCACAGTGCATGTTAGCTTTACTATTTTCATCAAGTAGTCATAAGACCTGCAGTGGTGTAGAATAAACCGTTGTGGCTCCTATCATGAGGAAGGGCTTCAAAGAATATGTTGCCATCTTTAACCAACCTCAGTGCATATAGGCAGTGTTGACTGTTATACATAAATGATAATAGATGTCAGCAGTCGTAGTGTATAAAATGGGTGCTGGGTACAAAGTGCTTTGTTCATGACACAATTTTATCATTTCATTATTTTTCTTCCTAATTATGTTTTAGAGGTGTTAATAAGAGGAAGCAAAATGAGTGCCAATAGATTGTTCAAGAATCAGAAATTCTCCTCAAGAAGAGTACCCTTAGGGGACAACCAGATTTGAAATAAGGGAAATAGGAAACAATTTCCTGGTGAGGTTGGAGGCACAGCTGTGTTTGTTGCTTCTTAAATGGAAGATCTTGAGGACATAGGAGAGGTTGGCTTGTGAAGGAGAACACGATGTGGTTTTAGAACAGGGGTCTGTGGGAAAGGTTACAAGTTTGCAGGTGGGTGGCTGACGGCTTGTCTCTCTGTGAAGAAGCCCATAATGGATGAGTGAGGGAGATGTAAATGGACTTCTTAGTTCCACAAGAGCCTAAAAGGAATCAACGGAGTCTGGATTGACATGACATGGATTGACAGAAAGCTAGTGCTGGTATCATGTGTTGGGCAGAGCTATCTATACATTTATGGAAGAGATCATAGATTTAAAGATTGACTATATAATCCACAACATCCAAACCTTCCTTTCAAGTGAAAAGATGTACTGAATATCATCTTTTATCTCTGTTGAAAATGAATCCTGTTGAGTTTAGACTCCAATCTTTATGGCAAAATGAAATAGCTGTTTACACTAGTGGTGAATCACTTGTCTTCCCTGATAAGAATTGGACACCACCTTCTCTTCTATCTCTGCTTCCCATTCTTTCTAAAAGCTACAAAATGATAGATGTCTTGGTTTTTTACTTTCATTAATAGAAAATTATTGTTATGCTTAATCTTAACTGTAAATTTCATTCATCAGGAAAAAGCTAAAACATATTTTCTAGATGTTTCTATATAAGTCTGTTCCAGAAAGACTCTGGGTGCTAGAAGACCCTTCCTGTTGAGGGCCGAAGGCTGCGCCTTACAAGATGGTGCTGGTTTCAGGTGCCATGAATCAGCTAAAGTGTGGTAAATAACCACTGGGCACATGTGCAAAGAGTGGTGCGAGCCAACTCACTGCCCATCCTGGGGCGTCACGATCAGACCACTGGCGGGCAGCCAATCACACATCGACACACCACCCTTGGGGGGTATAAATTAGGGTGCCTTTTCCTGCCTGGTGTCTTCCTCTTCAACATACAATAAAGGTTGTTCACAGAAGAATCCTGTTGTTGCACGCTTTTTCCTGCCGGCGGGAAGTGGGGAGCGCGACAAGTGGTGCCGAAACCCGGGATCAAACACCTTCCCACATTTTTGTCACTTTCTTGTGAGGAATATATTAGGATGTGTGAAGAAAAGGCCCCATTATGGCTTGTCTTTACTTCATGCTGCTGAAAGTTTCTAACTCTGGTGCTGATGTTCTATTTTTCATTGATGTCACACTCTGGCTTTTATGGGTCTCAGTATGTAATGAAATATAATTAATTATCCAGGGTGTCAAGACTTTCAGTACCAAGATGGGACTGCTGAAGCATCCATTTTCATTCCTTGCAACTATTTCAGATTCTTCGTCATCCTAGATGGACAGTGGTAGCCATCTTGAGATGCATACAGACCCCAAGCCATAGATTGCAAATGAGAGAACATTACCTTATATTGTCCTTAACTTCTAGGATGGGCCATCTTTCAGGAATTAACATTTAAGTAAATGTGGGTTTCTAGTTAAACACTGACAGAGTTGAGAAACAATTTCTCTAGTCATCAATTAAATCAATATTCAAATTCCATATAAAGTTTATTCTAGAAAATCAGTTTTCTGAGAATTGACAACTCGAAATGATCAATATAGCCTGTAGAGGAATTACAGGTCTTCATACAGCCCAACTCTTAAGCTGTTCAATTGTTCTGAGATATGAGCATCTTCTAGTGAAAATAAAAATGAAAACTAAAATTCTATATACAATGCACTGTTCTTTTTAGATTAAAAAACTCAAGACTTTTGTATTTACTTTTGTTGTATATTTCATTTAAATAATTACTGTTATTGGAAATAGGTTACTTGTTTTTTATAATGATTTAGCTTCAAGCTGTCAAAGTGATATAGTAATCAGATTGGATATTTGAAATATAGCTGGAACAAACTTTTAAAAAATGTTTCCAGATAGCATTTACATTCAGTAAAGTGAAAGAGATACCATTCTGTGACTAATTTCATGTGTCTAAATTAGTAGATGTAGTTTGGATTTATCTGTATAACATTTGTATTCATATTATGATCAGACTTATATTTATTTTATAAAGAAACATACTACTTTAACTTTTATTATTGAAGAATAACAGCATTTTAATATATTGAAAATACTTTATATATATAATTTTCACTTCCTAAGTGAAAACAGCTTAGATAATTTTATTTGTTTGTTTTTTTCTTTATTTCTTTTAGGCTTCAATGCATGAGCTCTTTAGAGATTATTTTTCCTATGTAAATATTAGTGTTATGTTAACAATAGGTGCTTGCAGATGGCACCTTGGTATGTTTTTTTGTAGGTTTGTCCTTGGGGTTCTTGTCTTAGGAATTTTTCTCTCCTTTGAAGCAGCATATACTATGTTTGTAGTATTGCCGGTGATGTGACTTTGTAGTGTTCTAGTTATAGCCACAGAACACCTGGAATCAGTTTTCTTCATCCCTCTGACCTTATTGCCTCCTAATCCAATCTCAGGATACATTTTTTTCTGTGATGATGTCATATTCTTCACCCACTTAATTTGGTTTCCACAATCAAGACTGTGTGTAATATAATCAAACTGAAAACACAGAAAATGACAAGTAGACCATCACAGACAAACAGACAAGCAAAATTAACAAGATATTCTTTTTGGATTCTAGGCACAGCTCAGTCCAGCTGCCTGCCAGGGTCTCCACTACCATCATAGGCGTTGTAGACCAAGGTGAGTTCAGATCTCAAACCTCATTACAGAAGCTTCTTTCCACAGCAGCAGGAGGAAGCCCCAGATGGTCAGAGTGGAGAGAGCAGCCCAGGGGCCTATTTTCATTGGTGTATCTAGAACACAACCTGGGGCTAGTTAAGGTGGTAGAAGATGATGGAGATTATAGAAGCCAATGGAGTAACAACTCAACTGTGAGCTTGTATTTTCTACCTCTGACAGGAGAGTTACACCCAGGAAAGCTCAGCATCATGGCTGCCAGGAAAAGCCTTAATAGTATTTGACTCTGACATGGCCTGCCAGGGTAGGAGGAAAAAGAGGAAGGGGTAATGATGTAACTTTTGATTAGATAAAAATGTAAAAAGAAAACATAAATAGATGATAGGTAATCTATACAACAACAGAGAACAGAGTGAAAGGAGGAATATTGACATTTTTCTAAAAAAGCTTGATAAATTAACTGAAAAAAAGAATAAAGTTACTAGTTTCCTAAAACCAAACTATTTGAAACATGAAAGAAAAAAAAATAGGTTTCATTCTGATTGGTCTTATGCTGAGCTCCCTGGCAAGAAGAAGGGGTTAATAGGAACAAAACCCCAAAAATAATATTATAAAGGCTTTCCACAGTTTTCAGACAAATGGAGAATAAGAGAAAATGAGGACAAGCATGGAGAAAAATTTCCCTTTCCCAAAAGCTCCTTTGGAAAATTACTTGGAGACTTAGAGACTCTGTTGACTTTAATTAAGTGCTCATTAGATTGACAAACTTTTTAAAAACAGTGTCCCTGCTTGCCATGTGGGTTTTCATATGCTCTCCTGGATTTCTCTCTAAATTACTTTAGAACCCTGTCAAAATAACTTGTTTATTCAAGGGAAATCACTCATAACTCTTTAAAGAACTCGGATAGATTTTTGTCTTGTGGTTGCTGGTTTGTTATTTTTACACGGTCCTATAATTTCCACTGAAATCTCTTAACTCCCTTCTGCAAAGTCAAAGTCTTCCCAAATTGGACTTAATTCCTTTGATACCAGCAGGGAAATAACTTATAATCTTCAAAATCTCCTGAGTCAGAAGTCATTGGTTATATAATTGAATAGAGAAAGTCCTGGAGGCAAGGCTGTGCCCAAACAAACAACGGGATGACCCTTCCACGCATACACCTTAACAGAATTAAGCAGAATAGTATGTATGCATAGGTTAATATTGTTGTCTGAATGAATGCTATGTAGGAAGTGAATTTGATACAAAGTTGTTACACAGTCTCAGTGTACAAAAGTCAGAGAGAGCCTTGCATGGGAGAAACTGTTATGAAAGGATTAGAATCAGAACATAATGTGAGGGCACAGCACAAAATAGAGACCTGGAAAATGTATTGCTCCAGAATACTTACCATCAATTAAATATCATCACAATCATCACCCTCTTGATCCTATTCTTTTATTGTTTGTTTCTTGTCATTCATTAAAATACCAAACAGAGCATCTATAAAATTAATACTAAAAGAGGTTTTCAAGCATGACCCAGAAACCACTAACATACTGTTTTCTATATTATTCCTGTTGCATATGTATATATGTATATATATATATATATATATATATATATATATATATATATATATATATATATATATAAATCACTAGTGGTATGAATGGATTTTGGATTTTTCTGGATAGTGAGTAGCAGTCAGCATTATTCTTTCTAATTTTCTAAATTCAGAACAATGAGACCTCCTAGTATAAAAAAGAATCACTCATTTAAAAGTTAAATAATGGGTGTAATACTTACAATACTTACAGCATTTAATATATTCCAATACAATATATGTTGTTATAACTTCTGAAAAAAATTCTTCTAGAACACAGGGCCTGTCTTTGACACTTAATCAAAATAAGTGCTAATAAAGGTAACAACATTATGTCATTTGATTTCAGGTATAGTGGTTAACATTCAAAGAACTCACAGCATCAGAGGCTAGCATGAATGTAGAAGAAATTAATAGCATTCCCATGGACGTAGAATGGCACCAATAGGTAGGAGAATCATAAGCAGTGTAGATATAGATAAAATCAAGCAAACTTCTACTCTAGAAATTAGCAGTGCCATTCAAGTAGATTGATACCAGGATAATGTACAAATGCCTCATTCATAGAACCTCCAAACCAAAAAAAAAAAAAAAAAAAAAAAAAAATTCAGAAAGGATGAGAATGAAGAAATAACTTAGGGTGGGGTCATACAATAGAATGTTATTTGATGATTGTTTGATTTACTTATTTATTATGACACTGATGATTGAACATAAGAGTTATCACATTGTTGGAAATTACTTCATCATTGTAAAAAATCCCAGAACATTTTTGTTTGCTGTTTTGAGATGGAGTCTTGATAACATGTACAGGTTGGGCTTGAACAACTCTGACTCTGTAATCCAGAGAGGCCTTCAAAGTTTGAAGTTCTGTCTCTGCTTCCTGAGTAGCTGGTTGGCCTCTGAGGCTGTACTACTATGGTTGACTACTTAGTGGTTTATAGGTTTGATATCTGAGGGGCTGGGTGATGGCTCAGCAGTTAAGAACACTGATTGTCCTTCCAGAGGTCCTAAGTTCAGTTCCCAGCATTTACATGATTGCTCACAACCATCTGTAATGAGATCCCATGCCCTCTTCTGGTGTGTCTGAAAACAACTACAGTAAACTCATATACATAAAGTAAGTTAATTTAAAAAAATGAAAAAACATATATCTGATATAGTTTTAAACATAATGAATGTTGAGATTACTTATGCATAAAGGTGTTTGCTGCCAATTTGATGACCTGTGTTTGTCTTGTAAAACATAAAAAGCAAGGAGAGCACAAACTTCAAAAACTCACTGGCACAAGTGAGCCAGGACACATTCATGCACACATACACACACATGCATGCACACTCATGCACACATAGATACAAACACAGATAGATATGCACACACACTTAAGCACCCACACACATACAAAGAAGGAAATATAGTTAAATATATTGTTTTTTTAATTTTCCCAGTTCTGAGAACCATAGACAAGTCACCCTAGTACATGATTCAATGTTCTGGGGAGAGAAATCAGGAGCATTGTCCATAGGCTGAGATTAAAGACCCGTGTTTTTGCTTGCTTCGTTTGGGTTACCATCTGAACTGAGTGTATGTTGGCCGCCCAGTTTACTTAGTCACTGAACGTTTATATCCTGAAGCTTCAGACATGAGAGGTTATGTGTCCTTTTAGGTGTCAGACCCTAGAGAAAACTATAAATAAGTCATGAAGCCGTTAAATAATGTGTCTTTCTATGAAAGATGTCTGGATTAGCTGGAGGAAAAATCATATCTGGTTTTGCTTTCATTTTTCTACCAAATAATTGATTTTGGTTATGTTCATAATAACTAGAAACAAATTTTAATTGAGTCTCTAGACTTCGCAGTTCAATTCCTCACATTACAGTAGCCAGATCAATCATTCTGTGGCTTGCTGTGTTGCACACCTAGTCAGCCTGTCGGAAGTTCGCCTGTATAGCATATGCTTGCCCTAGGTCCAAACTGATAAAAAGTTTAGATGAGATTTCCGTACTGACAGCTACCTCGGTAGGGAACGGGGTAGAAGGTGGGTAATAGCTTATACCAACATGCCTGGTAGACAAAAAAAAAAGAGCCCGTTTTTCCATAATTCGCTCCAACTCCAAACAGCAACTTAATTTTCTTTCGACTTTCAGTTTGAGATGCACGGCAGGGTTCTCCTCCCTAGGCAAAAGGCAATATGAGGTGAGAAGAAGAACACGCTGACAGCACAGGTATAGGCCTGCATAATGGAGCCGTGGTTCTGGGAGAGAGCCTTTTCATTTTAACAACTGCGAGAGTGAGGAAGAAGCATAATGAAGAGGACATAATTGAGTGGGAGAGAAACATTAGCTATGCACGGAGAGGAAGACTTCAGCCGCCTTTGACTTTGAGTTTGCGCATGCGCACACCTTACCTCTGGCTGAGAAGGGTCAAGAAAGCCAGAGCGGACAGCACCTACATCACCACAAACTCATGAATTCTTTTTGTTTAAGTTTATTTTTAATTACACGATGACAGCATTTAATGTTATTCCATGGCCCTACGAGGATTTAAGTTATGTGAGGGCCTGGTAGTTCTTTGGCTTATTTCTTTTTGACACATATGTCAATTTAACACCAAAAAAAAAAAAAAAAAAAAAAAAAAAAAAAAAAAAAAAGAAAGAAAGAAAGAAAAGAAAAAACCTCATATATACTACACAAAAATGCTTAAAAAGAAAATACTGAAACCAGTAAACAGAGCACCAACTGACAGCATGAAAAGGCGAGGAAGAAAGAGAAAATACAGTGAGGTCCGAAGACAGCAAAGAGAACAGGCCCCAGGTACATATATCAACAACACTAAAGTGAGAGATTATAGAATCCTTTACATCATTATGCATACTCTTAACATGGGAGAGGCAATGTTAAAATCATTGAGTCACTGGCACTTAATTACTAATATTAATTTTAATTTGCATCAGTCATGTGATCATGACTACATTTTCGAACATTTACTAACAAAAGAGTTGAAATGTATTTGTCAAGTATTATTTCTTTTTCTTTTTTTTCATTAGGACTAAGTCTAATGAAGATGGCTTAAGATTCATCACTTCACCCAGGCTGATTTCAAACCTGTGGCAATCCTATGTCAGCCTTCAGGGTGCTGGGAATACACAGAAATATGAACATACTCCTATTATTTTATTTATGAAGCATAGCTAATTATATTGGCTGCAGCCAATTGGCTTCCTGAACTTGTCAAGCCTCTAAGAATTCTTGGGAAAAAAACAAAGCACGCAGTTGAATACACTGTGGGCTTAACTGGTGTTAGAACATTCCTGGGGCATATTTAATAGAAATAAATAACAAATCTCTAAAGTAAAACGATGTTTGTGTTCTTACCTACAGGAAGCACATGATGAACCCATGGAGGATAAAAGAAAAGTCACTGTTTATTTTACTTAGGTTCTTATGTCTTTGACTTTATTGATCAATATCACCCCTGAATAGGGATTACTGTAGGACTGAGGCTTTACTCATTCAATAAACCCCAAGTTCCTTAACCCCTCCCATGTTTTTAAAGAAAGGTGAGCAAATACTTTTAAAAGGAGGCTTTATCTTTTCTTAGTGCCTTGAGAAATTCTTCAGCCATACTTTAAAAGTATGTGGATGCTTTTGAAATGCGCCATGCTCTAATCTACCCATAGGCTAGGAAAAAAAAAAAAAAAAAAAAAAACAAACCCTGAAAATCATTTATTTGTTTAGCCTTAAAAATCAATGTAAGAAAAAAAATATGGCATCTGTGTAAATAGAAAAGGAGAATGCTATTTTATGACACAGTATAGAAACAAGTAGCTTAAAAATAGTAGGTAGCACTGATGTGTTAGACACACAAAACATGCCTACCTATATGGTTTTATTTACTTATGTATTAACAGAGTTGTGCGCATCTATTTTTCTCAGCTCTTGTGCTAAATATCAGAAGTGTGATTTTCATGTAAAATTGAGTCTCAATAAGCTTGATGTTCTATAATTTGGTAAATCACATAATATATGGTATTTGAAAATAGAGGGTGAATAAATTTACTTAAAACTCAAAGTGGTGAATCTGTAACTTTTATTTTAAAATATAAAACCTAAATAAGCTGTTAACAATAGGATAAAATACTTTGTCTTATTCCTGCAAATACAGTGAGTCACATGGATTGCATAAAAGGCAGGACCATTTAATTACAATATCTTCCCAAGTAATTATGGATTAAAACTAATTGGTGTAGTACCTATGATTTATTGATCATTCATATAATTGAGCAATGCAATATACGTTACATGCCTTTGTCCAGCATTTCATGGTAGCATTTCCAGGACAGTAGAGAAGTGAAGTGACAGTTTGCTCACTATATATACACTATACAGTGACTATAGTAACTGAGTTCCTATAGACAACATTTAATCTTAGCAGTCATCAAATATAATTTCAAGGCAGTCTGTCATAGCTAGTGGTCGCTTGTACATTTCTTTCTTTGGGTTCATTAGAATAAGGTTAATGTTTAAAATTGGCTCATATATATGTAAGTACTGATCAGCAGCCCTGAGTTCACACCATATACCATTTATTAATTTTCTTTCTAGTGGGTTATGAATTCCTAAACAATGTGGGTGTTGCATATATACCTGTCTCAAATATTTCAGTTCTGTCATGTGCTACTGATACTAAAATTACACATAACTGTTACTGAAAAATGTAATATTTAAACAGTTGGCCATATTCTTTGGACCATGTTATATCTTCTCAAAATTGCACTAGAGAGTGTGTTTCGGTTAGCATTGGAAGAATTGATACCATTTGTGTGTGTGTGTGTGTGTGTGTGTGTCTATGTGTGTGTGTGTGTGTGTGTGTGTGTCTGTGTGTGTCTCTCTGTGTCTGTGTCTCTGTGTGTGTCTCTCTCTGTGTATGTGTCTGTGTTTGTGTGTCTATGTGTATGTGTGTGTCTGTGTGTGTGTCTTTGTATGTGTGTGTGTGTGTCTGTGTATGTGTGTGTGTCTGTGTGTGTGTTTACCTCCCTGGATCCTTCATGCTCTCTTGATTCTCTATCCATCGTTTCCATCCTGTATTTGGGCTAGCAATTTTTTCTCATGTTTAAAACATCTTAACTGAATGTACTTAAAGTACACAACACAATGTTGTGAGATACACATAATAGTTGGAAGGTTATCATGGTAAAGAAATGAACATTCCATCACTTAATATAGCTATTATTAGTGCTGTTTTCTTCATAAGAAGAGTTGATAGCTAACCATTCACATGGCACTTAGTCATGTTACAATTATTTTTATTACACATTATCATTGTGTTGTGCACTAAATTTTTCTAATGGTTTATTCTACTGACATTGTTTATTTTTTAACATTCTATAGCTCCCTTGTCTTGTCACTTTCCCTTCCATGCTGTGAGCCCCTGTCTCCATCTCATTACCCCCACTGCAGTATGACACGGGCTTCTTGCCATGCATTCCACAGAACATGGTTCTGTTATACCAGAAAGCTTGAAAGGGAATTCTAAAATCTTTAACTTTGTTGTGTGTGTGAGAGACTGTTTAAATCTATTTAATCCATGTAAACACTCTATGTTTTACCTCTTGCTATGTGTCAGCCTAAATGTTTTTGTGTGAAATATTTACTCATTCACAACTTGCTCAACAGACACTAAACATGTCCCGTGCCAAGGGGTGCTCAGAGCACAGAACCCATAGCCATACACAAAACAGGCCAAAGACATCCTTTATGAGTGTCTTGTTCTAATTGGAAGATAGTTGTTACTAAGGTATCTTGCTCAGATACCCTGCTCTGCACCAATTCCTGAACTCCTCTCTACCTCCCCAATCACCACCCTTTGTCTAGTTTGATGTTTATTTCTGAATCTTTTATTTATAGCCCTCTATTGACTCTTCTAGAGCAGGGAACTCCTTTAGGCAAATTTCAATGAGTATGTATGAATATACCAAGAATTGCCCCATTGGTCTCAAATAGAAAAGACCCTGATGGGCTTCTGTTATTCAGCCTTCATTGTAAACTGAATTGATACCTCTGTTGCAAACACATGAGAACTTAATTTCATCCTCCCCCTACTTAGACTTCCTTACTTGGGTACAGGCACATTTCCCAGTAGCCCTTCCTTTCAGGACTGTCTTCATTTCAGAGCCTTTCCAAGTAATCTAAGATATGAAGACAAAAAGTAATAAGTCTTGTATATTTATCACATATAAAGTGGACGTTTCCATTACTTCTTTCTGTATACCCCAACATGTTACTTTGTCATGTGTAAGAATTTTATTTTCTTATATCTTTGATAATGACATATGTATGTATATATAACTAGATATACATTTACACACACACACACACACACACACACACACACACACACACACACAAAGTGATCCAGATATATACAACATACATAAATTTACTTAAACAGCTAGTGATTGGGTAAAAAGTCATGGACAGGAGAAAGGCCATGAAAAGGAAGTGTTCTTGCTAAGACTTATTGACACCCCTAAAATACCAATTTACAGCCTAAATAGTTGCAATCTCTATTTTCTTTTTCTTCCATTTTCTTTTTCTTTTTATAATCTTAAGGCTATTTTTTACACTCCAGTCATTATCCCCATCCCAGTCTGCTCTCTGACAGCTCCTCACATCAGTTCTATGTAACCTGAGAATGTGAGACTATATGCCTATGTAAATCATCTTCTCTTCTGGAACTGGAATGCCCTCATTATAATTTTTCTGACTTGTCCAGTGGGCATGGTTCTTATTTTGCTTGCAGTGGTATTTTTTTTTTTTTTTTTTTGTATTTGCTCCTTTTTTAGTCTGTTCATTTCTATATCTACTTCTTGAGTCAGCATCTAATATATGCTGTTTAAGATGTTTAGTTTTACAATATTAAATTTTAAATGTTGGATAGAGTACTTGTTTTTGCACAATATCTGGGTTCGATTCCCAGCAGCAACATGACAGCTCAAAACTGTTGATAATTTTAGTACCAGATGATCTGGTTTCCACTTCTGATCTCTGTGGGGACCAAGCATGCTTGTGGTATACAGATGTGCATGCAAACAAACTGAGATAAAAATAATAAAATTATATTAAATGGGAGAAGTCTTTTGTGATATGCACACACACATATATGTCTCATGTGTGTCGTAGTTATTCCTGCACACATTCCCATGACTTTCCCCAAAAGTCAATTTACCATTAGGTAACTATTTCCATATGAAAAATTTTATTAGAGAAAAATCAAAGTGCAGCCTGCAAATACTAAGTTTAGTATTATATGTCATGAATAATTTTCTATGAGATAATAATGTAACAGTCATAGAGTCAATAATGAAGCTTGGCTTGAGCGTTACAGATACATTTTTAAGTCAAAGATGCAGAATTCTCATGAAGAGTTAGATCAGAAGGAAGTTGACATATTTATTAGACAATGTCTCTAATCTTAGTTTTCCAAATGTAGCCAAACTGGAATTGAAGCATCTTTGGAATTTGATGACTCATACAGGGAATTTGTGTATGAGGCACTTTTGACATGATGCCCAAAACAACTGGCCACATCAATCAAATAGAAATTAGTTGAGCAATTCCTCCATGCCATGTAGACAATGGCTCAATGGGTTATACTTTTCATTCCTCTGATAAATACCTTGGCAGCATGTTGAAAATCAAGGCAGTTTGGCTGTGATTCAGGATGAATGTGAGGCTGTGTATGACCTAAATCTCAATGCTTTGATGGAGATTTTCTGAAAAACTTTGACAGATTCCCAGCTATTCAAACTTCATGCTTCTTGAAATTTTGAGATTTTTGGATGGTCCCCTGGAAGACTGTGATTCAACAAATCATGGGATCATATAGCACAAAGACGCCCCTGAGAGTGCCTGTGGTCCTGTGCTTGGTTGTGTATATTTATTTCTTGGAGTCACTTGTGTTTCTGTCCATATATTATTGGTGGTGGTGCCTTCCCATTACGCCAGAAGGTCTTTACAGACCTGCCCCGCTCCTTTGCTTGAAGTCCCCATAGTCCAATAGACAACTCTAAATCAGCACTGACTACTTTCTGAGAGTAGCCTGTGAAAAATTCCTATCATGCCACACAACAAGGCAGAATTTACAAGCATAGCAAAATCCTGGGTCCTTACCTTTCCAATACATGTACTTTTAAATTTAAAGTCATCTCAGCAGCCATTCAATACATTTCACCTACTTCATGCTGTTCTTCTTTTAATTTCAGTACAAGTTTCACTGTTTTTAATTGAAAATTCATGTAGTTTTGGGAAGTGTATCTATGAAGATAGCAGTGATTTTCCACAAGAAAAGAATCAAAAGCTTTGACTACTTGGAACATAATGGAAGCTTGATGTTAAGCAAGAGTGGGGAGCAGATCTAGACTGTTGGTCATCATCTTCCATATCCAGTGCTTAGCAAATATCCAAGCCATGTAAGATAAATAATTATAAAAGCAAGGGGAGTTGTAACTATTATTTCTTTCACTAGAATTAATTATAGAGCTAAATATCTAAAATTTGATTCACTTTAGATAATCCCTTATTTTTATTTTAAATGTATTTTTATAGTTGCTTTCCAAGTTTTTCAATCTCTTATTCCAAAATGTTATCACCAATTACAAGAAGCAAGTTTACGTATCGTAGAAACTCAGATGTATAGCAGCTTAACAATGTTTTGTTTCTTAAATATTGTTTTCTGTGTTTATTGTCATAAAGCCTATAAACGTAGAGTTGGTCTCTGTCCACAATGTTGTGCACAATAGTGCATATGTGCTATAAATTTTCAATTTAATTTGAAGTGTTTGGTATTCATTCTTGTTTAAAGATCCACCAAAATGAAAATAAAATTAATATTTGTTTAAAGTTCTATATGATACAAACAAAACCAAGTACAGAGGAGACAAGCCGATCAAGGTGAGTCACTGGCCTCCCAGGCTTGAAGAGCTGAGCTTGATCCTTAGTGACCGTGTAAAACAAAATCAAGCAAGTCTAAAATGGAATCATTCTTACAGCAAAACATACAGCAAGGACTGGAATCACGTGGAGCATAGAGTACACAAGAGTGAACTCAAAAGGGCCCTTGCATTGGCAGTGTGGAAGGCAAGAACATATCCCCAAACCTTCCCTGGGTCTCCATATAAACAAAAATACCAATAAAACACACTGACAAAAACACATGCAGAATTGATTAATAATTAATTAATTACATTCAAATGTTGAATTTAATACAATACTTAACCTTTTAGTGTACCATAGCATTACAATTAAGTCAAAAAATGTTGAGGCAGCCATTTCTGGGTACATAGTCTTCCCTAAACATGGGTTCTAAATTTGACTTGAGTAGTATTTCAGATACATATACATGCTAAGATGAAAGTTGTTATATAATATAATGTTTATCCTGTTCAGGTTATTCTCAGAGATAAAGAATAACTGTAACTGAGAAATATGCCTTGATTTTAATTTCAAAGACTCAAAAGAAAAAATTTTAAAATGAATCTCAAAACTAGCAGCTTGTTGAGCTCACCTTTATTGGACAGATGGTCGGGACAAACTCATCTCAGCCAATATAACCTGTCAAAACACCTTATGACAATCAGGTGTCAGGTAATTATCTAATGAACAGATATGTAAAATAACAAACAAACTAGAAATCGACTTCAAACATGGAACTGAAATACCTTAGCCTAAAATTTAGTCTTATAACATGCATATGTAATAAGAATTTTCTGGTACCTCAGGTGAGGTTGAGTTGTTGATAGACATTCCTGTTTTCTTTAAAGAATTATAGCTGAGGGAAAGTAAGTTTTATGAGACTCACATACAGAATGGTAGGTTCCATATTGTAATATGGTAATAAAAAACAACTTTTATTTGTAAAATACATTTGAATATAATGTCTTATTTTAAAGGAATAAAATTTCATTACAAAGT
This sequence comes from Micromys minutus, assembly GCF_963924665.1. Taxonomy (NCBI): domain Eukaryota; kingdom Metazoa; phylum Chordata; class Mammalia; order Rodentia; family Muridae; genus Micromys; species Micromys minutus. The sequence goes on along the minus strand of NC_137982.1, from coordinate 21,004,204 downwards.
ATATGAATAAATATACACAAATATCTCTTTACTTTACAATTAAGTAAAACACTGTAAGTGGACACACAAAATTTTTTCTTTTAAATAAATGAATATGTCTTTATATTATGATGGATAATATACGTTGAGTTATAGGCATTTGTAAAACTAAAACTATGTGATTCACTTTGATTAAAAGTTGACAGTCTTTCAATGTATATAAGAAACTAGTATTTATTTCCATTGGTAAATGGTGACATTTTCAGTAACAAGAAACTTCCGATTGTTGTTTTGTTTACCTAAAGTCAGTCATTTTAATTTCAGGAAAATTTGTCTCAATGAGTTATTTTGGAATTGGCAAGTTCAGTGAGCAGCTGGGGACTCAGGTGAATCTTCATGGGAGTGGGAAAAAAAACTGTTATTTTAGGTTTTTATTTAAGACACTTAATTTTTGTCTCCAAAGAATCACTTGCTAGAGAGATCTTGCTTATGTAAATAAAAGAACATTAGCAGTCATTCCCAGGTGGGAAGACGTGTCCTGAAAGAACCTGTCTCTGTTTGACTTTCAATATCGGTTCCAAAACTGGTACTTTTGCTACAAAAGCTATGACTCCTTAGATAAGGTGAACTTACTATTCTGTTCTGGCCCCATCTGATTAATTGCTGTGGCATGAAGCTTATTCTGGGTGATTCCTGGCAACAGTTCTCCAACATTTGGTTAGAAGCTCCATTTACACTTGTAAGATTATCAGTGCACCCTAAAGAGCTGTTGATTGTATCTCTCAACTTTTCTCATACTTATAATGAAAGGCAGACATCTTAAAATATCTATTTACCACTCAAAGTAATAAACTCAAAGAGGATAATGTTAAATATATTTTGCTCTCAGTTTCAAAATGAAAAACATTGCCATGAACTACTTGTTTACATTTTTTAATCTACTCTGCATCTGGCAATAAAATACACCTAAGTTCTTTATTTGCTTCTGTATTTGATCTATGACAATGTAGTCTTTTGATTGTAGTATATAAAAAATATAACCATACAGATAACATAGTTGGGAAATACAGGGATAATTTAAAATCTTTTAAACAATTTGTATATTCTTCTCTTTGTATATTCTTTAATATCAACATTTTATAAACCTCCAAATGTGCATGAGAAAAATCAGATAGAGAATGAAAATTATAAATCATATAATGTGTTGATTTTACTAGGAAAATAGTGTTTACCTCATCAACATCATGTAAATAATCTGAGTGGATCTCAAGATCTCCCTGCTCCCCATATTCACAATCAGTCTTCAGAGTAGTACCATGCTGACTTAGAGACCACACTTGGCAGCAAAGCCCAGAGTAGCAGAATGTGACTAGATCTCAGAAAGAAACTGAAGCTTTGCACCAGCATTATATAGACCCATACACCAAATGTGGAGCTGATCTTCGAAGATTAGCTCAAAGTCAGAATTTTCACAAGCACCCACTGAACATGAGGCTATTTTATGGGCCGAGGAAAATCTTGTGGTGGATGTGAGAGCCTTATGTTCGTCTGGTATATATATCAGACAGTGAGATCTCTACATAGCCATATGTCTACTCTGGAAAGGCTACTTACTAAGAAGTTGGGTAGCAGCTATACAAGACTATAAACTTGATACTGTATATCCAGATACTTACTGACCATTCAAAGTGCAAAAATTATGCTGATAGAATCAGTTTTTCCTTCTATGCCTTGCTACTATGCCAGTGTATACGATGGTTTCAGATTGTCTGTTTTACAAAAGGAGCACATAGTTTATAGCTGAAAAGAACAAAATAGAAAATAGGGCTTACATGTGTATAGAGAGAGGAAAGGATTCATTTCCTTCTAGTCTTCCTGGTCAGATTCTAATATTGAGGTAAGTAATGACATGTTCTTAAAGCAGGAATCCTAAAGAAGTCGTGGGAAAACTGGTTTCTGGCTCACTCTCTGGATTGTCCCTAGTGGCCTTTCTTATAAAATCCTGAATACCTGTTGCTCTCACCTTTTTTAGATAAATTAATTCTCTCAATGAAACTGGAGCTCACCATTTTGCTAGACTAGCTGGTAACTAATACAGGACAGGATCTATCTGTCTTCATGGCCCTCACCCCACCCTGGGATTATCAGCATGCTCCATTACAACCGTCTTTTACATAGATACCGGGTATGGGATCTCATTTCATGCTTACAAAACACTTTGCCCTCTGACCTCACTTCCCATTTCTGTTGTGATATTCTATGTCACATGGGATTAGTATTCTAGCACAATATAATGGTAATAAAACCCAATGAAACACACTCACTGAACATTTTCTCAATTACTTAAGCAAAGCTAAAAACCCCAAGAGTTTTTTTGTTAATTTTCATAGTATGTTTTCTTCTTTATTATTTGTAAAGTATGATATGCCAATGTATTCCTTGCCCCGGAACTTGCTATGTTGACCAGGCTTGCATAAAACTCAGAGAGATCTGCCTGCCTCTGATTCCTGAGTTCTGGAATTAAAGACACATGTCATTTTTGTGCATGCTTCATAAATCAGCATTTCACTCGTTCTTCCGGCCACAAGTTGTAGGGAAATAGTGGAAAGGTTAGGGAATTCTGACAAATTAAGAAGAAATCACATGAGCACAAATGAAAACACATTCGCATTTGTAGGTTGAAACAAGCTACATCGCTTGCTAAATAAAGTACATGAGTACTCTGATGGGACCTTTTGGGTTATAGGCTACATCTTGAGGAAGCTGTAGTCTGAAACCATGACCAGCTACAGAGATCCTGAACAGGAGCAAGGAGCACACAAATGGTCTTGACAGCACACTGCAGGAGTTGTATACTCTCAGGCCTCAAGCAGGCCTGTGCCTGGCCAATTTCAAGTCTTCTGAAGCTGCTTTTCCAGTGTGGTTTACTCCACATTTAAATGAAGAAATGCTGTTTCTATGACTAAGTATACAAATATGAGCTTCCTTCTGTTTGCTGGAAAGCATAGAGGAGGCAGAGAATGGATAAATTCCAGTTACTGGAGCAAATACAATGCACCTGTTTCATATAACCTGGGGAAGAAATACAAGCCCATTAGAGAAATACCCATGATATTGCTACTTCTTTACAAACAATTAGACCTCTACAAGGATTTGTCTCCTTGTTACAAATTTGTTCCTGTTTGTTCAGTAGACCTCTGCAGTGTGGATTCTTAATAAATGAGGGACGTTCACAGAACACATTGGGCACTTTCCCTGGGGGACAACCATAATCACAAAACAGACTAGAAATAACTCAATTACTGTCTGTTCCCTGCTCAGGGGACAGAAGGAGGGCTGTTAGGCTAAGAAATCAGGACAGACTATACCCAGGAGCTAAACAGACCTAGCACCTGGCTGCAAATTCATACACTCAACGGTATAGGGCACTTTCTTCTCTTTTTATCTTTTTCCTCTCTCTCAGTTATTAAAACTCTGCAACTAACTGAAGTGGCACAAAGACAAGAAACCTGGTTACCTTCCTTCAAAGACTGTATCATTCTGTTGATTTTTAAAAGGCTGTTTGTGTGTGATGAGATTTCATACACGAAGCTGTCATAGATAGGGCTTGGACCCACTGCATTCCTTAGTCTAGCTCACAAGTCATAGCAATCCTCCAGTCTCAGAAAAAAAAAGCAGAGGCTACTGGTATAAACTTCCAGGTAGTGGTGGCTGCTGCTGCTTCTCCTCTTCCCCTTCCTCCACCTCCTCTTCCTCCTCCTCCTCCTCCTCCTCTTCCTCCTTCTCTTAAAAAGTCTTAATTACTCGATCTGAAAATGGAAGAGAATGAGTTGCCAAGAACTTGTGATTATTAAGTACAGTGCATACAAGAAGCCTGCACACACTGTACACAACTCACTGAATCAAATCCTTCCACATTCTGATCACAAATGCACTGAAGACAAGCAGAGGAGAAAGATACCAAAGTGGCCATAACTTTAAATGACTTTTAAAGAGAAAAGCTTTGGTTATCTGAGTTTGTATTTTTGTCATGCTAATTCATTGGGGTTGTTAGTGCTAACAGATGCATCAACAGAGTGCTAGACATATCGTGGGTGCTTAATAATGCCTTATGATTGACACACTCGAAGAGTGGTCTAGTTAAGTCTTGTTTCTTTGGAGTCCATTTTGCATTACTTAAACATCAGTAGACCGTCTGCCAAGTCACATGCTTGTCTAGGTCTTTGCTTTGCATTTTGTCAGGCAGGACTGAGGTTTTTAGTTGTCTGTAGCGTGAAACTGCCCCATTGATACTGACATACCTAAAGCATTTAAAAGAACACTGTTGGATCTTTTATGACCATAAAATAATGTTTTTTTTTTCAGGTTTCACACTGAAAATCTGAATTAATAGAAGGTAAAAAATAAGTTAATTCTCCAAAACTACAGAGAAATTTATTGAAATCTTCTTTTTGCAAATGTTTTCTTCAATGTAGTTGTATCAATCTACTTATTCTCTAACTATAAATACCGATGCCCATAATCGCAATATGTATCACATATACATGATCATATTTATGTTTAACAGAATTTTATGATTTACTTCACAGTGCTAAATAATCACGAGATCCTCTTGTGACATTAAGTGCTGCTTTAAAATGCCTAGCCCATCAATTTCAGTCTACATCTCTCATTCACAATTCAGTTAGCTGTGTTCTGTTACTAAGTAATATTATTTGTAATAATTAAGTTCAATCAGAAAACATCTGGGTATGCTTTCCTAAAATTTAAGCTGAATGCCAAAAAGATTTAAACATCAAATCTTATAGCTCAATTGTATTCAATTATATTGATGTCAAAAGCTTCGCATCTATTTTTTCAAATGTATTCACGTTTTCCTTTAGGGTACTGTTTTTGTTTTGTATATAAAATCATCCTAGTCTGTGTTTACTTAATATATTCATAATTGCTTTTAATTTGAAATATTATTTTTATATATTGATAATGTTTTTAACACAGGTATAAAAATCCAATTTGTTTGACTCTTTTATCAAAAGCCTAGTCGACTTCTCACCATCAGTGATGGAGCAAATCTCTGCTTGGAAATTAATAAAAGCACTAGCACCATCATTTGGTGAATTATCATCTGTTAACCTTATTCTTGTCATTCTATCCTGTTCTCTTCCATATAAAGATACACAGATTTATCCTTTAGATCAGTATCCATACACTCCTCTCTTAGTGTTGAAAGGAGGCTCTGCTGGTGAGTAGCATTGCTCTCCAGTTTATAGAAGAGCATCCCACGTCTAACTATTCAGAATCCTGGCTCTACTCAAGCAGATTTCAAAGTCAGTGAAACTTACAAACAAACAGTGTATGTAAGCATTATGTTTGTTCTTGTTTTGATGCCCACTCAAGAGAAAAGCATATAATATGTGGACAAGAGACTCTGGAAAGCTAAATCTCTCATTGATCTATTGCATTGTAAAAGAGGCATTCATAAAAAGGGGAGTTGCTGTATATATTCCTGTTGTTTTCAAGGACCTCCCGTTGAACCATAAGACAGTTTTTCTTTAAAATGTGTTCTACTCTGGGGGTCTGCTTTCTTCATTTAAAGGCATTTTGAGAGGAAAAAGAAGAAAAACCAGAGATTTAGCAAGTCCCAAGGAGTCTATTCCCAGTGCTTACATTTATAAAAGGTATGTTTCAGACATCAGTTAAATATTTTTAAATGTTTCTGGTCATCTAGGGAGTCAAAGTTGCTTAGGAGTTATTGTAGAATCCCATAGTTCCTTCGTGAACTGTGGGGTTTTTCTGCTGTAGCTGTACTGCAGCTATGAAAGCGCTGAAAAGCTAACTAAACCCTTAGGGGGAAAAGGAAGAAGAAAAAAATCTTGCTTCTTGTCTTACCAACACTGCTATTATCACATAGTGTGTTTCACATGATAAGCCATTCATTAAAGCGTCACCTACTGTTTTTTCCGTCCACAGAACCAGCTAGAACATGATCTGTCTCTGCATGAAGACATTGGACCTCTGACCTTTTTTGTAGCTATTCTGGGCAAGTATAATAAACAGGGTTCAGTAGGTTTCTGTAAATCTCTGATTATATTTACTGTGAAATCCAAGTGTTCATCTCAGGCAGAAAAAGAATTAAGGCTGATTTTCAAATATTATGTACAAACTGTAGCTACTAAGCTTTCCATAATGAGCACTTTGGCAATTCAAAGCAAATTAGGGTTCCCACTAGGCAAGGATGACATGCACTACAGTCAAAGAGAGATGGTGTGTTGCTAATGGAGAATATTCACGGAGAATTTAAAGCAAATCTAGACAGCACTGCCCACTGTAGTTTAAGAGAAAAAACAACATCTTAGTGTACTTCATTAGTGTGATTTTTGTGTCAGTCTTAACTATTCGTCTCTATTTTTAATATTAGTTTACAGAACAACGCTAATGAGTTACAACCCAGTGTCAGTGGGTAGTTCTTTAGAAAGATACATTTGTACAACACCAGTTTCTTCCTTGTGTTCATCAGTGAAAATATCCGTTCGATCTGCCAGCGACTAATGCAGGAGTTGATTAAAATTGAAGAAGGAACTTTTTATTCTCAACCAAGCACAAAATCTAATCAGAATCACACCAATCACACATATAAAAGAACCAAGTTAGTTGCTAACTCATGACAGGCAATTTACTCACGTTATTTAATTACACAGCAATATGCACATATAGAAAAACTTAAAGAAACAAGTAAAGATCATGAAATGATAAATGCATCAACATTCTTATAATACTAAAATAGTCATGATTGACAAATAAGATCTATATTTTTTCAGAAGTTATATAAAATATATATCAAGAAAGCAATAGCAATAAATCTATGTTGTAAGAAAGGCTATATGCAAATATAATAGATATGTAATTATATGACAATGGAACTTTAATGTTGGGCTAGAGATAAGATTAAAGTGTGAAGAATCCTTGTTACTCTTGCAGAGCACCAGAGTTTGGTTGCCAGCACCAGTGTCAGGCCACTCACTGCCACCTACAGCTCCAAATCTAGGAGGCACAAAGCCCTCTTCTGGCTGCTATGGGTATTACGTGCACATGCACATTTCTCCCTGTTTTGCCCTTGTGGATGTATATATAAAGACCTTCATGCATTTTTATGTATAGTATATAGATTTATTTCCAAAACAATTTGGCTAACCACATCTCTAACTAACACACACACACACACACACACACACACACACACACACACCATAGAGTTCACTTTGAATAATAGCCCATCATTACTATATTTTTTAGCTATTGTTGAACATTTAGTTTGTTTTCAGTGTTTTATTATTGTAATCAACATTTTAATGAAAATAATGTATACGACTGTTTGGTATGTTTCTTAAGAATAATGAAATTTCTAAGTCAATGACCATGTTCTTATAAATCTTATAAAAATATTAATAACTACATTAAATCCAGAAACTTTGTGTTAGTTTACCTTGTTATTAGCAATGCATTAGAATAGTTTTTTCTCTCCTAAACTGAGCTGTTTCATAATAGTACTAAATTTAATCTGTATTGAATACAAAATAAATTAAATTTTTTATGTTTTCTACTCCTTTTAATTAATATATACGTATATGACATATATGGTAGAGTTTCTTGAAACATTTCAGTGGAAATTACTTTTTCTCTCTCTTTGGCTTTTAGTTGATTATGGTGGTGAAGGTTGTTCTTCTTTCAGTTGGACTTTGTCAACCAGAATGAGAAAGCATTTTACATATTCACATCTATCTGGTATGGTGCCACATCCTGACACAAAGATTTTACCACTAGCCTAGAAAGCCCACTGTCTACAAATAAACATTTCCTCAGTTTCTCTTCCCATTTGACCCCTGTGTACTTTAAACCCAATTCACCGTTCTCGGTAGAACTGCTCTTCAGGGTGATTTTTGGCACTTAGACATGCAAATCTAATTTTCATCTTCAGAACTGTATTCTTTCTATAGTTTTTTTTATAGAATTTGTTTATTTAGGTAGAACCAATTTAAATTAGAAGGAGAAGATAGCATGCTCTTCCCATTTAGTGCCATAACCTTCTCTTCCATTTACTTAATTTTCAGTTTTTCAATACAAATGCAGGAGCACATCCTTTACATCGTATATCATTAGTGAGATATATCACAAGGTCTACTACACATATTATATGACACAGATTATTTGGTAATACGTTAGCATGATGGGATGTTTCCTTTCCTACTTGGAAAATATAATCTCTTTATTTTATAATCTTCTTTGACGACATACCATATACAAAGTATTCATCTTTAGATCTAGTCATTACCCTGATCTTACTCACATCTTCCTTTGACACTGGACAGATATGGTATAATATTTCCAATTGTTCTGGAATCATACACAAAAAAAAAAAACCTGTCTGGCTTTCAGTATTCCAGGAAACCTGATGACATGGCATTTAATCCAAATAAGTTCTGATAAGCTTCTAATATTTATTTCTCTTCATTCATGCTTGAACTTGTTTAGTTCATGCTGTGTCCTTCCCTCTTCGGCAGCTGCAAGTGTAGTATTCTGTCAGCACCAGGGAGAAGGCAGTTTCTGATCTGAGATATATTTCTCCTGACATCTTCTACAATTCACATCTCTCATCCCATGGTATCTTCCTTTCACTTAAAGCTCTCCATTGTCTGTGCCCTTTCTTACTTGACACAGGTTGCAACTCTCCAATGCTTTATCAAAATAAACATCAAATCCTTTGTAGTTACAGCAGGCAAAAGTCTGTGTGTCTATCTGTTGGTGAGTTGATCTCAGATCTTTACTTCGGTTTCTGTACTTGATCAGGCATATCTGTGCCTCTTGATCATCTTCGCTAAAGTACGTTTGTGGCATCTGTCAACTCAATGACATCATGAAGCATCAGGAAAATTGTCTTAAATGCTTAATGTGGGTTGATTAACATTGTCGGATAATACATTTAATATTATTAAATACTTTATAACCACAAAATGACTGCTGCCTTATCAGACCCTCTCATGTTGGTCACTATGCACCATGGGCTTGTCCAAAAGCTAATCTGGTGTGGGTGAAGGACATTTTCTTAATTGAAGATCATCTTCCTGAATTACTCTGGATTTTTTTTAAAGTTGGTATAAAATTGGACAACGCAACTGAGCCTAGTCAACTTGATCTCACGTTAGTGGTTCTAGCATCTTGTTAATCACTCTGGCTACCCAGACTTACACATGCTTAAAGCTCAAATATCAAATGGCTTCAATAGTCTTTAAGAGGTGAGCATTCTCTCCTAAGTTCCCACACAACAGTATGCTAAGCTCTCAGCAAGTAATGACTTCTTCAGCCCAATATTTCAAAGTGTTTCTACAACCTTCCAAAACATGGTCATACGAATCAGAACAATATCTCACAATCTGACAGAAATATCTCAAACCCACTAGCAATGCTGGTCTTCATTGCGGCATTCATTGCTGTGAAAAAAACATCATGAACAAATCACCATCCATCACTGAGTAGAACAGAAACCCAGAACCTGGAGTCAAGAACTGACACAGACGCCATGGAGGAGAGTGCTACTTGCTGGCCGGCTCTGCATGGCTTGCTCAGCTTGCATCCTTATAGAACCCAAGACCACCATCACAGGTTCAACCACATCAATCATCCATCAAAAAATGAACAGCAGGCTTTTCCACAGGATGATCTATCTCATGGGGTCATTTTCCCAGTTGAAGTTTCCTTTCCCCGAATGACTCTGGCTTCAGGCAAATTAACATAAAATCAGCCAACATAATCATAACAGAACTATTCAAAGAAAATATGAGTTAAAAAGTGGTAGCTTATAAAATGTTGATCTTAAATATTGATTTGTCAAACAATATTTCTTATCATTGTATTGTCACACACAAAAAACCAGTTCATTGCTCAGCACCCATCAGGGAAGCTTCTTCTTACAGACGGAGACAGCAATGCATAGAAAGACTCACAATGGGTCAGTTTGAAGACAATGAAATATTTGGAAATGCTAAATCATAAATAGAATGTTCATATCACAGCCATCACATCAAAGTTCAGGGATTCATGTAAAACGCAGAGCAGAAAGAGCGCAAGAACAAGAGGTGTAAAGGTGCACATATGGAATCACAGTGACTGTAGAGTGTGTATAAGACTTGCACAAGCTCAAGCCAGCCAAAATCTCAGCATAGAGGAGAAGAGGTGATCATAAATGCCCCTTTCTATTTAAGGAGCTGGTGGTATTTAATTGGTAAAAGGGAATCGTTTTTCTCCAACCGAGAAACAGTTGATATATGAACTAGCTCAAAGGCAGGCCACATTCCCTGAAGTAGTCTCACACACAAAATAGATTCTCACAGTTACCATCATCATCATCATCTGTTAACATCATCATTGTTGTAGAGAGACAAGATAAAATTGGATGGCTAGGAGATAGAGAGGATCTGAAAAGAGTTCAAGAAGAAGAATGAATATGATAAAATATGTTGTATGAAATTCTTGAAGAAAAATGATAACATGATTTATTAAAGTATAGTACTTATGTTTTGGTGAAGTACCAGAAATGGCTTTTATGTATTCTCTATTAGTTTTGCCAGAAACCCATCATATTTTTAAAAATGAAGACATCTATTAGTAAGAAGGGCACTCAATATTTCTATAATATTTTCTATAAATAAATAACCCTTTTCTTTATGTAATATGGCCTATATGCATCAACAAATTAGTATGATTGTCAATAATCATGTAAAACACTTACTATGCAACAGCATTGTTGCATATCTTCTGAATCAAAACTTTTCACTCTGAGGGTCCTTAAAACTCAGAAAGTGAACTAAAAATAACAAAACAATCACACAAAATCATGGAGTCTGTTTTGGCCCAAGCAAGTACTCTTTAGCATGGTCCTGCACTGGAGTATGGTTGATATACTGATATACTAGTGTCCTTCATTGAAAACAATTTTTTGTGGAGTTCTTGTTTATTTGTTAGAAATACAGAATTTGAAGTTGGTTGGGTAGCATGCAGTGTAGGATCTAGAAAGAACAGATCAAGAGGAAAGAATATCAAAATATACTGGATGGAAAAAAAATTAAAGGCCACAAAAAAATAAAAAGAAATGCTTGGAAATAGACAGTGCACTTTGGGGGGAGGAAAACAAAGTATAAAATACCCAGAAGTATTAGAAAGTTTTTAAAACAAAATATTTGCAAGGGTATCTTCCCAACATTTTGCAGGAGGTATGAACAGTTGGGAAGAGTGAATTCTTCTGAGTAGCCTGCAAGCTGCCTACCTAGCTCTGAAGATGAAGCTCTTGTACCTCAGCACCCCTACTGGGTGGGCTTTTGGTGATACAACTTCCTTTGAGTCATCTTTACTCTAGTAAGTAACCCCAGTAAACTCACTATGTTGCTATGGTAGGTTGGTATAGAATCAGTTCTTTGGTATTTCACTGGTGACTGATTAAGGTAAATAGATGTCTGTTCATATTTGCTAACAAATGGAAATGCATCTGAATCTGTGTCAGTGAAAAGTTAGATTCTTATGCAGTCTTACAAATTCCCTACATGTCAGACTGTTGCTATTAAGTGCAAGTTTATAAGCTTCTTTTGGTCACCTTTGAAAGCAAATACCAATGCAGATTAGGGGTATGCAGAACTTGCCGTGATCACTTCTCACCCTAGTGTTGCTGTCCTCTGTCCAATGTGATATTGTCTAACCAAACATAGGTGAAACCCCAATCCCAGTTAGGTTCAAAGCCTCAAGTGTGCAACCTTCTAATTGGGTTATTTCAAAGAATTATGAACTCTACCCCCAACCCAGCATTAGCTTCGCATCTTTAAAATGCAGCTAATATCAGTTGATTACCATGTCAGTATAATGGCATGATTAAAAAATATCTTAAGCCCCTTACACATATGTAGCAGAGGGCTGCTTTTTCTGACCTCTGTAGTAGAGGATATGCCTAATTCTGTAGAGACTTGATGTTGCTGGTTTGGAGGATATGGGGTCCTCTCTGAGACTGAGGCAAGGGGATGGGGTTGGGTGTGAGGAAAGGGCTCAAAAGGGGACAGGGAGGGGCAACATTTGGAATCTCAATAAATAAAATGATTAATTTAAAATATTATAAAATGTGATACATTTCTAATGTTACCATGGTACCAAAGTGGAAAGAAACTAAACTAATAAATTATGCTAGTCATGGATTTATTTCAACTCTTAATATATTTGCATATAGAATGGTCACTGGTTAGAGAGTCTGCTATCTCTAGCCTGGTTCTTGTGCCACCAGCTAGCAGAACAGAGTTTGGAGATGACGAAGAGTGCACAATGGCGATTCTTTAGTGCAGAGATGAACAACCTTTAAACCAGTAAAACATCTTAAAATGGATTTCCACGGGGGATACGAGTAAAAGGAGTTTGAACTCTGCATAGTACTGAGATACGAGCCACTAAAGCTTCAAGAACTGTTAATGTCTGAGCTCTTAGGGACTCGGAGTATGACCGGCCAGCAGCCCTTTGCAGACCCGGTTGACTCGCAGAAATAGCAGGTGGAGATCTCCTCATGTCTCCGGCAGTTTTGAAGTCTAGTGTCACAGGTCACTGATGGCTAAGACAGGAAAGAGTCCTCCATTGTGATGGAGTCCTGATTGCTAACCAGAGCAGGCTTTCTGCCTAGTGTCCTCTGACCAGGCCCAGAAGAAACTATCACGTGGCTCCTCATCTACTGGACGTTAGCAGCCACAGGAGCGTCTGGGCTGGCACTGGGCAGAGTAGTAGAAGACAGAAGTTTTGCTGAGTTCCTCAGCAAAAGTGGGTATCAAGGACCCAAAACTGCCATTTTACTGGGCATCACCCGGGCTCTCGTCGGCATCCAGACGATCAGGAAGAACAGTCTGAAAAAAATTTGACTGTCAGTTGTAGTTGCTATGGGGCTTATTTTTTAAACCTGCTGTCACACAGGCTTTGGCTGTCAGAAATTCAGGATATTGTGCTGTCTTCACTCCTGGTTATGTTTGTCCAGCTCCTGGGACCACCAGGCTTCAGTTTGCTGCCCACGAGGACGACCCACAGCCATCATGAGCTGGAAACTAAGCATCAGAATCCTTCCTACATCCAGCAATTTCTTTTAGTATGTACGTGTCTGTTGGAGATTAAGTAACTGAATTAGATGTTTACATTTGAATTCTATAGTATAGGTTAAGTCATTATATATGTGCAAATCATGCAACATCTGAAAACTCCACAGTTTGAAGCATTTCTGCTCCTGAATATTTTGGGATAGTTATCGTCAATTTGTAATTGAAAACTCCTGTATTTGGTTTATGTAAGGATTAAATTAGTTAATACATCCAAAATCCTTATTGGCACATAGTAAATATTCAAGAAATGCTAGCTGTTAGTCTTATTTTGTATAACTGAAAATATTACTATAAAATTAAAGTAATTGTTGCTATGGGTTCATAATTACATTTATTAACACTTGATAAATCAACGGTTTTTTTTCACACTGAGTGTTCATTTATTTCCTCTGTGACAGGACGTTTAGTAAGATTTTCTTTTCTAGTTTCTTAGTATTATGTCAGACAGATGTGAAACCTTTGACACCCAGAATCAGACTAGAAGTCAGTTGTGTGGTAGAAAAAATAAAAACCAACGAAGCGCTTTATAGTTTTCAGCACACTTGCACATCATCTGACCATTTACCTATATATTCCCTCAAGAAAATGTTGCAATAAAATGCTTCCTGAGAGCATTCATTTAAACGGAAAATGTACTTGCGACTTTGGGGCTTGAGAATTACCTTTTATTTATTGGTCCAATAAAAAAATATCATATTATCTACTTCATCTACTTTTCCTGCAAGGTGCAATATCGTTATGAATATATTTTCTATGGATTTGTAAATTTTTATCTTTATCAAATTCAACTTAAATAGCAATTTAATCCAAGAAATCTGGTACTAATGAGGAAAAAAACATTATCATTTTGTATTTCTAAAATCTGCTGTATCTTCTTTGGAGATGGCATCGCAGCCGTTCCCAAAGCTGTGCGGTTGTTTGAGCCCATTCTGCCGAAAGACTTCTGCTATGGATGCTTTTAAAAATCCCTTTGTTTATATCTTCTGTTTCTCAAAACTCCCCATTTCTCGTGCCTTCTTTCTACCAAATGCTTATCGAATTACTTTGATTTTGTTTTAATTGTTGCAAATATTAATTGATGAACTTGAATCAATGACCTCGTTTTTGTATAAGGACTAACTGTTTATAGGGTTCAAACAGCACAACATGCCTCTGAGGGTTTCAATTAAAACTGAAACATTTTCCCCCTGCTATCCAGAACGCACTGACCCCTCATTATATAATATAAGTTTAACATGTCAGCATAGGACTGAGAGACAAGCTTTGTGAAAGTAGGTCAGGACCCCATCAAGGGTGGGGTTTTAAACTCAAAGGCTAACAACTGCCAGTCAGGGAAGTCAAATGGATGAAGTTAGTGTGTGATTACACAAATGCAAAATGAAGGTCTCAGGGATTAGAGAAAGAGATGTCTCATTGCTCAGATCACTTCAAGCAGTATTTGTTTAGGTTGTTAGCTCTCTCTCTCTCTCTCTCTCTCTCTCTCTCTCTCTCTCTCACTCCAGTTAAATTAACATGTTAAATATTTCAAATTTAAATACTGGTATACAATTAATTTGGTAATTATCAAATAACCCAAAGTTCTAGGCCATCACCACTATGCCAATATTTTGTTAATAAATTTTCTTGGAGGTAGCCTTGTGTATGATAAACTTACAATGTGAAGAAGGGGTGTAATAAAAAGGGGGTAGTTAGTTAAAGCTCTATTCTTCATAACTGAAAAAATAACTTCTGCTTAGATTTTCCCTTCCAGAAAGTCACATCAATATTTTTCAATATTTTACACAAGGAAATAACTGCATTTCAAAAATTGCATATTTATATTATTTTAAATTTTTATTCTCTAGACATTGAACATTTACCAAAAGCTAGTCAGATTAAATACTTTTTTCAGTGTGTGTGTATGTGTGTATTGGAATACAACTAATTAAGATTTAAAAGCTCTTCTTTATTCTTTATGCTATATGCTATATGCTTTATTCTTTATTCATATATGCTATATGCTCTGTTTTTAGATATATAACTTTACTTATGGTCAGTTAAGACTTTATATAGAACATTGCAACATTGAAAACCCATAGTCAATAACATCATTAAAGGGATGTCAGGTGTAATGAAAAGTCTATAAACATTCAGAAAATAGGTTCAAAACTACATTTCACCACAGCTGTTTCAACTAAAAAGAACATTTAACCTACAGCCACCAATAGAATCATATGATGAGTCTAGGGGCAAAATTACAGTGAATGAGTTTTTCAGATTGTTGTATTTTCTTTTAGAAATTGCTGGACTAAATTAGGTCCTCTGTCTAACTTTGATCTCTTACCAGTCCTCCAGAATTTGAACCAGCCCCTTTATTTTACCTGTACCTTTTCTATTGTGTTCTTTATGATTTAGGTTTTATGTAAATAACATAATGTCTGTATGGTACTTTTTTGAGCCCAGATGCTGCCTTGTCTGAGAAAAGCCTTCATATGTTGTTGCTTACTGCTTTGTATTTCATAGGGAGGTGACCAATATCGTGGGAACATTCCTAACGTGAGTGTTGGTGCCAAATTGCCCATAGTCATTGGATAACTAGATCTGAAAGTTTTTCTTTCCCCTCTGAGTGCATTTTTTTTTTTTTTGGATTAAAGCAGAAGATTTGACATAAATGTTTAGTTTTCCCATTAAAATAGAGTTTATTTATTAAATAAATGAAACCAATGCATGCCTAACTTTTAATCTCCAACTGAAATTCAGATTTCCTTTCTTACTTCAATTAAGAATGCATCTAGACCACTAATAGGAATTTTATATAGATTTCTATTTCTACCATCAAAAATTTTTATGTAAACATACTAAAATTCATCATCAACAGTGTAAACCTAAACAAACTGAATGTCATCATGTAAGCCATACACTGCACCAAAAGGCATCTAGAGGTAAAACTACCCTGGGGAAAGAGCATCAGTCTCACTGCAAGAGGGAGGATCTGCATCATACAATGAAAACAGCTGCAAGATGGTTGAATTTCTTTATAACTGGTAGCACGGGATTGAAAGAATACTTCTCTGACATCTGCCAAGATCTTTGTATGCTCTTTCCCTTTTTCCTATTAAGTACTGGGACACAATCTTTCTAAAAAGAATACTTCATGTTTTACCTTATAGTTTATATTTCATTATTTGTCTGATAAATTAAATTCAACTGACTTCATTTGCTACCAAGAGTTGGAGATCATTTGTCATCACTGCACACTCTCATTTCATATTATTTATTCATAATAACACATGTCTACTTATAATTATAAGCAGAAACTATTAGAGTCACAAGATATAAATAAATGATCATCTACACTACAACTTTTAAAACCCATTTCTAATGATTCAAATGTGTCAATATTCATTACCACTCAGTAACGAAACCCACGAAAAAGTATGAACCATTTCCAGTGAGAATAAAAAGGAAGAATGTTATGTGTAAAGAAGTTAATTTTTATTTTCCAAGAAAAATGGAGACACAAAAAAAAAGATTGGTGCCTTTTCATTAGAGAACAATTCAGCCCAATATGGCAGAACAGTATATGACCCCTGGGACATAATGGGAACGGGAAGGGAACCAAACTGCGAGGAGAAAGGGGAAGTTAAAGCTGGAGTCAGCACCATGACAGGTCAATACCTTGTTTGCTCTCTTGAGAGACAGTAGCCATCCATCCTGTACCTAGATGAATAATATGTGGCAACTCTGAAAAGTATCTATAGAAAAGACACACACAGAGCCCTCATAACACCTCATCAGGTTGGTTTCCCACATCTAGCAATGTAATCCTATCTTTGATTAAAATCTGAACCAGTTCCCACAGTCTCATGCTTTATGTCTGCTTATGCTACAACCTACAAACAACTGTACCAACCTTCTGCTAATGTTGCCTTAATTTAAGGCACAAGAATATTGGCATTAGTAGGTAGACATGCCATGCTTTTTTCATTACACATTCTGGGTGATTATATACTGTTCTTTATTCAATCCCATCACACACTCCTTTCCAGAACAATAAGTACTAAAGTTAGAACACCAAACTAATATATCACATAATCTACCAACAAAAGAAATTGTTTGTTTTGACTTCATTTTCAAAACTGATGCTCTTAGTATTTGATATTATAATAACAGCAAATTTCCCTTCACTTTCCTTCAATTTGCTCTTTCAACTTCATGTCCTCTTCTTCCTCTTTTTCTTCTTCCTCTTCCTCCCTCTCTTCTTCTTCCATTAATTGTTGTTACACCCATATGCATTCATAAGCACATACACATTTTTTAAAATCCACAATTACAACCTACCCAATGTGTATAAAGTTCCTTTTATGCATGTTTTCAGGACTAACCATTTGGTATCGGATAATTAGTTGGTATACTCTTCTCTGGGGAAGACTATTTCTCTGATTCTTGGAATTCCTTATTTGCCCAGAGTTCTTTGTGTAAACGTGAGGTCTCCTGAACTTTCCCCAGTCTTCTTTAGTACATCGATTTTGTTATCCTTGTTCACCTAATGTTTATGCAGCCATGTTGGTGAGATACTATGGCTAGAGATATAATTTCACAGAAAAATTTTAACTTTATAATTCTTTTATCCACACTTTACAGATGTCCCCTAAGTGTTGACTACAGGAGTTTTCTCATAAATGTATATCTTGGGATTTGGCTCCAAAACTCTGCATTCTGATTGGTTGTGGGTTTTAGAGCAATCTCTGTAAGTTGCAAGGAGAAAATTCCTTGATGAGTGTTGAGGACCACTTATCTGTGGGCATAGGGGCAAATACTTAGAATGCAGTTATATATTTTATGACTTCTCTAGCTCTGGGTTGGTGGGTAGGTTTCCAGTACCAGGCATGATTTCCCTCTTATTCAGTTGTTATTAAGCTCAATTTAAGGACTGTTGATTACCACTATATCCTTATCAATGTATGAGAAACACCATTTTGAGTTGATTACCAAAGCAGTTCAAGATATTCCCAACACATATATCCTGTTACAGTTGTCTTTGCACAGCTCCAGAGGTGGGAGATACGTTTCATTTTAAAGACATGATCTGCTTCAGAAACAGGGATCTGAAACTCTGAATTGGATCTGACCTTAATGTCCTTCCTTGAGAAATGCTTCTCACAGTACCAGAAGACACCTCCAGCCTACCCAAAGAGGGAAGCAGCCAACAGTCTTACACACATTGACACAAACCATGCCAATGAAGGGCATAGCATATTCTATAGTGGTTTTGGTTTTTGTTTAGTTTGGTTTGGTAAGTAGTAAATAATATGATTCCTAATGAGTTTTCCAGACATCTTTCTTCCTTCTTTTACATTTATCTTTTACCTCTGCCCCAATTAAAGCCAACTTTATTTTATTCCCTCATCAGATCACTTGTACTATGGTATTTTCCTTTCTTTTCTCACTCACTCACCTACCTCAGATGAGCTTTCTTTCTTTCTTTTTTCCAAGATAGCCATTTTATACATTATTAACAGACAGTGATCAACAAAGAGCGTTCTATGAGGTGATGGGGCTTTAGGGAAGATGGGCAGGACTGGGGACAGGACATCATCAACATAGACAAAGAGTAATTAATTAGTCCCCTTGCTAGACACTGAATTGCTGGGAATCTAGTCTCTCTTTGTTGTTGTCTCTTAAAATAAAAGTTCTATTTTGTTATTTTATGACTTGATCAAATATTATATTTTAAAAGCATCCAGCATTTTTCTTAGTTTGGTTGTTTAGAAACTTAAAACAAAACAAAACAAAACAAAAACCACCCCAAAATCTTACCAAACAACCCAGCATTTTATTTTAAAAACAAGAACATTTTTTTTTGTAAAAACTAAAGTAATAAAATAAAGTAACACTTAACTAGAACGGGAGCAGGCTTCTTCCTGTCCTTCCTGAATCAACTTTTTGGAGACGTTTTGTTTGAAGATGCTTCTGGGCTATCATGTCTGTGAATGTCTACATTAGTCTACTTGTTAGTAAATTTATAAAAGTAGGAGTGCAGCAGTTCATTGTAATAAATGTCGCATTCAGTGTCTCATACTGGCTGTGCCTTAACTACCACATTTATAAACATAACAATTTAAAAAAAATTAATAAAATGTCAATATCACATTTTAAAAAAGAAAAAAATACATCTCCATACTATAGTATGATTTAATGCTACCTATTGAGTTGTACTTCCTACGGTTGCTGTTGCCAACCTATCATCAATATTTTTCTCTAAAAAAAAAAAGTTAAATTAAAAAACATCCTTTATCCTAAGTGTCTTTCCCCAACTGAGGACCATATATTATAACAGCCAAATGTCAAACTTGTGCAAACAGGAAGCTGTCAGTTTTCCCACCAGTCACAGTGCAGTGATGTTTATATTTTATTTTTAAAATTCTGTTTACATCTAAAATAAATTTAAAAATCCACAAAACTCTTCCATAGCCTCTCTGATGATTTGCAGCACTGAGGTATCAAAAAGGAATATATATATATAAACTGAAAGGTTGCTTTCCTAATTTGTAAATAGAAAGTGAATGGAGAAATGGTGTATTCATGCAGACTTATCCATGCCTGGCCCCCCGGGCTCCCTGTCTGGGAGCAAGATGGGGGGGCCAGGGTGAAGAGAGAGGCAGAGTATCCTAGGACCCTTTGGAGGTGCTAAAATGATCGGACAATATAAAATGATCAGATATTTAAAAATTAAGACTGAAAAAGAATGTCCCACCCTGCCCCTACCCTAAGCCAAAACAGGTGTGCTTTGAAACTTTAAATATTTTAAATATTAAAATTATAGCTTTTTTTCTTTTAAAAAACATTTTGGGAAAAGCAGTTTTTCATATTTTAAATAAAAATCTAGCTAGACCATAACATTTGAAGCTGCACAGAGAGGCTGGTGGGCTGGCAGGCTGCTAATGTGGGTCTTAGGTCTATCACACCAACAGGGAAAGAGTGGGGTTCCGGGTTGTCCTGGCAGCTGGGTGCTCTTCTGTTGTAGTACTGGCTTCATCAAGGGTCCCTCCCCTCCTTCCTAGGTACCTAACTGCCTGGGAGCAACTCCCTCACAAAAATATTTCTTGATTTTCTCTTCCTTAATAGTTTCTATGTAGTTAATGGAATTATATTTACAGCATTTTTTGTTTGTTTTTTGTTTTTTAGAATTCACAATTTCAAAAAAAAAAAAAAAAAAAACCTTATAATATGACCTCTTTGAACAGAAAAAAGAAAAAAGAAAAAGCACTCATAGAAAAAGAGGACTCTCAAAACATGGCCGTCCTTACCTTATTGCCGAAAATAGATATACTTAGGTTAACAAAGAGACGTCACAAAAATGAACTGCTAGAGAGTCTGTTAAGCAGCCAACTGTATGTCACTTCTACAACACAAAATAGTCTATGCGAGGCCAGTGAGGAGGGTCAGAGATCAGATGAGATTTCTTATTGCTTTCCAGTTTCTGCGCTTACTCCAGGATATGTACTCAAAGCTTGGGATTTAGAGCTATGAGTCTTACATGAGAGACCATCCAATGTTTGTTTTGGGGGGACTGGGTTACCCTTCTCAATAGACTCAACCAATTTGCCTACACAATTTATGAATTCCTTTTCCTCTTTATAGCTGAATGCTATTATAGGTGTCATGGATACTAAAATTCCATTCATACAACAATATAGAGTTCTAAACTTGGTAACAGCAGAATTTTGCACTCAACTGTTCACTGCAAATCATTTAACTCAGTAAAGTAGATCTAAACCTCTTTTTCCGACATTGTGTTTCTCCAATGATTTTTTTTTTCCTACAAGGTTAAGGTTTTACTCTTTCCTTTACTCTTTTCTCAGGGTCATAGAGGCAACATCATCTTATTTTACTTTCCAGTTACTATTTTATCATTACATAGAGTCAGTTCTCATAAAGATTATTTAGAACTGCGTTAATCAGTTTCTCTCCTCTCAAGAATGTTAGTCGTATATTTCATTAGGGAAACTGTTGAGAGAGCCTCATTAAAGCCTCCCATTTTATTCTGTTGTTGATTTGGATATTCTTTTAAAAATTATTTGTTTTACATCCCAATCACAGCTTCCCCTCCCTCCTTTTCTCTTAGTCCTGCTTCTCAAACCCCATCCACCCCTGTTGTCTTTTCCTAAGAAAAGTGGAGGCCTTCCTTTAATATCAACCAGCCTTGGTACATCAAGTTGCAGTAAGACTAAGTACATATTCAATTGAGGCTAGACCAGGCAGCCCAGTTAGGCAAAAGTGATCCAAAGGCAAACAATACAGTCAGAGACAACCCTGCTCCTGCTTTAAGCTGCATGAAGACCCAACTGTACAACTATTGGATATGTGCAGACAGTCTAGGTCAATCCAAAAAGTGCTCCCTGGCAGTTCGGATTCTACCTCTTATAGGTCCAGATTAGTTTATTGTATAGGTTTTCATGTGGTGTCCTTGACCCCTTTGGCTTCTTTAGTACTTCCTCTTCCCGCAGGACTCAGTGAGCTCTACTTAATCTTTGGCTGTGTGTCTCTGCACCAGCTTTCATCAGTTGCTGGGTGAAACCTCTCTGATGACTTATATGCTAAGTTCCTCTCTGCAAGCTTAACAGAATATTATTAACAATGTCAGAGGTTGGTTCCTTTCCATGGCATGGGTCTCATTAATTATTCCTTTCCTCAAATTGTGCTCAATCTTTTACCCATGTACATATTGTAGCTAGGACTAATTGTGCGTCCAAAGATTTTTGGATGGGTTGGAGTCCCAAGCCCTCCACTGAAAGTCTTGCCTGCTTACCAGAGATGGCCAGTTCAGGCTCCATAGTCCCTTATTGCTAGGAGTCTTACCTAGGGGCACCCTCACAGATTCCAGGAGTTTCCATTGTCCTGGGCTTCTAGGTCATTCTATAGCTGCTCCCCAAATCCGGTTGTATCTCCTCGAATTCGCTCACTCAGTCATCTTCTGCTTCATCCCGCCTGTTCTTAGAGGAAGAGGACGATTCTGACATTCTTGACATGTGACTATTGTCTTCACTTGGATACTAGGATAACACAGTTGGAATTCCTTTTTAAACTCAGTGTTTGCTTCTTCCCAAGTTTTATTTTATTTTACTGAGTTCCTTTCATATTCCTAGTCTTGCAATATTAGACCATAAAATAGATCACACTATATCTTCTTTTAATCCATATACTTTGTTTGGGAAATATTTTATTGGAGATGATAGCTTTACAGATTATTTATGAGGTGATATTATTTTACATATTTTTTGTTAAACTGATTTTCTGGTGGTGGTGTATGTGTAGAAGGGGCAGGAGTGAAGGCCAACGGATAATAACTGAAGGATAACCGAGACCACAAGCAATGACCGACAGCACAAAACCAGCAATAAGAAAAGCAAGAAATGTGAAAAAAAGCTCCCCACTCTACTCCCTATACAAAGACTTACAAAAGTAAAAGCTAGAGACAGTCTGGGAAATTATATCTTGGAGATTACTAAGAAACTTTAGTGTGGCCTAAGCAATAAACAAAATAAGAATAAAATATTGGGGAGGGAGGGTTTCCTTTTCTCCACATTTCAAATATGAAGAAAGAAGGAGATGAAGAGAATAAAATGAAGATTAAATTTATGGGGAGATAAAACATGTGTTATCATGTTTCATTATTTTTCTTTTCCTCCAAAATACTTCCATAGAAAACAGCTTCATAGTTTTGCACAAACCCAACTTAAAAATAAAAAAAATGTGTTATTCTTTTGAGATATTCATCTGCTGACAATCAGAAAAAATAAATAGAATTAATTGATTGGTTTAAAATTCTTTGGTGTAACATTTATAAAGCATGAAAATTTGCATAGTTGCTATTTAAACAGGCTGGATAATAACACTTTCTAAGAAAATGAATGAGGAAGAAAGGCCTTTTAACCCCATGGCTGCATATACTTACATAAACTCCAAACTGCAAATCAACTGTGAATTACTCATTATTTCAGCATCCATGTTTCCAGCCGAAATTTTTTTTATTGCCAAAACGGCTTTTTCATTCAGTTGGAGTTCAACTGAATTTCATATAGTTTTGCTGTCCACATAGCTATCCATTGAAAGTGATGACTATTTAGAATTTTTAAAGAATGTATATGTGCAATTTGGCTCATCCAGTTAACAGATGTCTCATAATACTCTTTGTACCAATTCCTTCTGATGTTAGCAAAATTTCTAGATAAAGAAAATTACCCTTTGCCACCTCTCAGCTTGACAGACATACTAATATCCCTGTCTTTTTTCTTTTCCCTCCCTCCCTTCTTCCCTTCATTCATTCCCCTCCCCCCATGCCTGTGTGTGTGAGTGTGTGTTGGAGAGAGAAAAAGATTTAGTTCTGCATTTGAAAACAAACATGTTTCTTTATGTGAAAATTTGGCACTATTATCAACATTAAGCAAGAATTTTTTACATTGCTAGTGAGACCACAGTTTGGAACACAAACTGTACTTTTTGCATTATATTTCATATTTGACTGTCTGTGGATATCACTTTGTTTAGATGGGATGATTTTTTTAGATGTTTTGTTCTTCGAAATCTCCAGTGGTGCTTTCCATAGTTGAGAGGGCTATCTCTTCTCATGTCCACCTTCATTCTCATTTGTTCTCACATAGTTATTGTTATTAATTTCACCAGTATAATTAATAAAGGGAAAAGCGGTTCGAGCGATTGTTTCAAGTATTTACTAAGAGATTATAGAAAAGCTTCACAGAGAAACATGGCATTGTTTTATAAAATGAGATTCAAATCTATAAATCGCTTTTAGAGCTCTAGTCACTTAGACATCCCCTTTTGGATATGGAACCTAGAAAGGCCACCACCTCTACCCAAACGGGAACTCCAGCGGAGTCATAGAGAGACCCACCTACAACACAAAACTTCCATCCCAAAATTTATCCTGTCTACAAGAAATGAAGGCACAGGGGATGGAGCAGAGACTGAGGGAATTGCCAATCAATAACCATCCCAACTAAGATCCATCCCATGGACAAGCACCAATCCCTGACCCTATTTATAAAACTCTGTTATGCTTAAAGATACGCACGTGTTTTTTTTTTCTCAGATGCTCCACCCAGCAGCCGACTGAAATAGATACAAACACCCACAGCCAAACAGTGGTTGGAGTTTGGGGACACTTATGGACCAACAGGAGGAAGAATTCCTGCCCCAGAATGATATAGAAACTTCTCAGGAAAACCAACAGAGTCCTCAGAGCCCACTAACATGGACCCTTAGGACTCCCAGAGACTGAGCCACCAGCCAAAGAACTTAAACAGGCTGAACCTCAGCCTCCCCTCACATATATAGTATATGAACAGCTTGTTCTCCAAGTGGATCCCAAACAACGGGAGCAGGGACTGTCCCAAAAGGTGTTGCTTGTATGTGGAATATGTTCTTTTAGCTGCCTCCCTTATCTGGCTTCAGTGCAAAAGGAAATCCTAGAATCACACGAACTTGATGCGCCAGTGTCAGGGGATATCCAAGGTTTCCCCACCAATTTAAAGGAGAAGGGGAGGGATATGGGGAGAGGATGGGGAGGGATGACTGGGAAGGTGAGCTGGATGTAAAGTGAATAGGTAAAAAGTGAAATTAAATTTAAAAGATATCTTTTTTTTTCTGAACATAGGCTGAAACATCTTTTCTCAGTCCTATAAGGTCACATTATATTATTTCAGCAATAACAAGTCAAAAGATAAGTCTTCAAATATTATGCCAACTGAAAATTATATTTGAGCTCAGTACTAAATTTTCAGCTTCTCTCGATGTTTTATATTAGGTTTCTGATGTTCAAGTCTATTTATCTCAGTTAAACTTTCTCTAAAATAATCGGAAAGGCAAATAGATGTCCATTTTTCCAATGGCAAGACCTATAATTTTATCATATCCCCAGGAAAATAATTGTGTTCCTCAACTCAGTGATTCAGAGAAAAATTTAATCAGCCTCTTGGATATAGATCTTTGATTTTTATAAAAGTTTTAACAGGTAAAGTCAAAGAAAAATCAACCAATTGCAAACCTAAAGCAAACAAACACAAAAACCAATTAAACATGAGTAAATAAAACCTGTAAGGCACTGTTCTGTGTTTCTGAAAATAAAGTGCAGGTGATTCCGGTGAGAATCCAGCCACCCTGTCTTCTCCAGTTCCTCTGCAGGTGTGCACCGTGCAGGTGCTGAGAAGATTCCAGCCAGAACAGGGCTGAGCCCAGCATCACATTTGAGTTTTGCCATGTGAAACGGTTGATTAATGTTTTATTTTAGTTTTTTTTTTTTTTTTTTTTTTTTTTTTTTTTTTTTTTTTTTTTTTTTTTTGAGACATGATCTTGCCAAGTAGATCTGCCTAACTCAGCATTCATTATGTAGTCCTGGCTAGACTGAAACTCACATAAGTCATGCTTCAACCTTCTGAGTGGTGACTTATAGGTTTATGCTACTATACCTAGTTTAGGTATTTCTCTTAAGCAAATTGCATATATAATAAGTGTGAATATAGAGTAACTATGAGAATAGGGATGTGTGTGTCCATCTCGTCTAAAAATTTAGTTAGATCTAATCTAGAAAGCATATATAAATTATCATAATTAAGTATTTGTATTACTATGATGCAAATGTGAGATTGGACTGTTTGCTAACCAATTGCCCCCTTTAATAATTATTATAGAATGTTAATACATAGTGCAGAAAAATGATCTGCAATGATGTAGTGTTATTGTTATTTCATAGGCCAGCACAGAACCTTCTGGTGGCACAGTGATTATTTAATCTGGACAAAATAAAAATTATGCAAACAGAATATTAACTTATGTGGATAGATACTAGAAGTTTGGCCATCATGAGCACAGTGGACTCTTGTTATCTCATCTCTGGGTGTGGTGTTCCAATGCTATATATATATAGAAAATGTGTAAGTTATCTTCAGCCTTTTTAACCCAATTGTCTATTTTCATTTTGTACGTAGTCCAGACTGGACTGAAACTCACAAAAGTCATTCCTCAGCCTTCTAAATGGTGACTTATAGGTTTATCCTCCTGCACCTAAAATTCAAACAACAGCATCCAAAAAAAAGAAAAGAAAAAAAAATCAAAAGAATAAGTAATCAAAATAAACTATAATATCCACCCCCCCATTTCTCAATAAAGGGTGGTCTCCTTCACATGTCTGCCAGTACTACATAGAATGTGAGTCAGCAACAGATAGAGGGGAATTACAGGGCGTCTTAAGTTTACTTTCTGGCTTTTAAATTACAGTCACTATATTTCTGATAGATTAACCATAATGCAATTTTTATGAAGGCTGGGAAAGTAAAACACCTCCCATACTTCTCAAAATAATTTGTGATGAATAACATGAAAAATACACCCCACAATACCTGCTGGGTTAAAGCTATAAAATAAAACCTGTAGTAGCAATTTGAGATTAGCATTCAACAATTACCTAACATTTATTAGTTCTTTTAAATGTTTTATTAGAATTGAAACAACCAATATTTGCTCATGTTTCATTAAATCCCATTTTCAATGTTGAGCTCAAACCTAGTGATGAAGGAAGGCCCTTTGAGCTTAGTGGTAATATCATGTAAGCCTGAGAATAACAGAAAAGACTTCAAAGTCAACATCTCTTTGGTCTAAGGTAACAAGAATACCTGAATAATTACTAAAAATTATAATACTAATAAAACATGAATAAAGAACCACTTATAGTTCATCTGGCATGAATTATTTTAAGTATGTCTAATAAAAACAGCTTTAAAAGAGCATTAGCAGAATTTATTTAATTGCAATGCGTTCAGGGCAGTGTTATATTATGTACCTGTGGCTTCTTAGAATCACACACAGTCTCATACTTAATGTGTATAATCAAACAGGAAAATAATAAAACTGAAAACTATTCTTCAATGGTAAATTTTTAACCCACTGAGCTGTCCATTGTAGATGGATTCATGATTGATCAGAATAATACACAATGGCACAGTGTAATTCTTTAGTGTGATGTTGTAAAATGGAGTATTGCTTCTGTTATTTTATCCAGTTTGCTTTTATATGACAGGGTTTATTGTGCGTTATGTTGTAGCTCATTCCTCTGTGAACAGTGCCTACTGATGTGTAATTATGACTTGTCTGAACTGTAAGAAGGAGCAATATGTGAAAGGAAATCTGCAAACATGCTTGATTTATGAGTTCTGATACTATATTACAGCCCTAATCTGCCTGCTTAACTTAGCTTCAGGCTCACTTACTGTACAACGTGCTTATGATTAGCAATGTAGCAAGTTAGGAAAGATGTACTTTGAAGGAATCATTAGACCTATTCTTTAAAATTTTAACCTAATTTCAGTTACAGGTAATGTGATAATTTATTTATTTTATAAAGACTTCCTGTGAAGCAAAACATTAAAATGCATTTTTCTGTTATAACAAAGAACAGTGTGTAGAATCTTTTTCCCTTGTTAAATATCATAATGTTGTTGCTTATGTTTTATGATAAAAATCAGTCACAATCTTCCCTTCATTTCTTGGTGTTACAACTAGGCTATGAGACCCTGTTTTGATCTGGGGCATCTGATTTTTTGCAGCAGCAGCCAAAATCAGAAATAACTCTAGACGAACAAATGAAAGCAATCCCATAAAGCAGTGACCTCGGTGTCAGCAAGGAAAGATGTAAGCAAATTTGCCTTTTTAGAAGCTCATTCACAAAGACAGATACAGCTGCAGTTAAGCAGCACAGTGCTGTTATTGAGCCCAGCACATGCAATTCACAGACTTTTAATAAGCTAAAGTTATAAATTACTGTTCGTTTCGATCTAAATCACTAATATGAAAGAATATTCTTCACCAATCTTCATTTACGACCAGATTCTGCTAAATGTCTAAGGAGAAAAAAAAACTTGAAAAATCCTTCTCGTCTGATATTTTGGTATGAAATAAACAGCCTTGTGCATAAGAACATGCAAACATCCATGACTCATTACAGAAGTATCTTTCAACCATGTCAAAAAGATGATTTGTTTAATTCCAGATTTTTAAAAAATCCTGTCATTTATATAATTTTTGAATTGTCTTTTGTTCTGCTATTTTCCTATTTCTTTTTATTTCTCCTGAGTATAATAATTTTATTTCTCCTCCATAATCAGCAAAGCCTGCATTTTTGGAACCGATGAACAAAAGTATAAATTACTAGCTGATTAAGTCATGACCAGTACAGAGTTCCAAAAAAGCAGGACAGAAATAAGCTCATGTCAGACAAAGACAGGCTGCCATCGGGAACAAGCATTCTCAAACTTGTATAAATTTTTGAAAGTCATTCAGAACAATGGTCTTTTACACAAAAGCATGCTGTTATATTTGAGTTGTGTGAGAACTCCTTGTGCCAAATATTTTGACCATTTTATGTTAACTAATTAGTTAAGTTCTCATTTTTCAGTACAAAAGAAAAATGTACTTTGATATAAAGAATGAAAATCCTTGCTAAATTCCCTTTAGTAGTAAGGGTTCCATTAGGTAAATATGTTAACTGATGGTGGAGAATTTGTCATACTAAGAATCATTTCAGGCAATTTGTGTCAAAATGTACAGATGATATTTACTAAATTCATTTAGTAAATAAATGTCTGAACAATGGAAGATAACACAAAAGTGTTTCTCCTCTACAGATGTTCTAACTAAACCTGATTCTTAGCAGTTTTAACGAACTATAGCTGCAACCAAAGATGTTTATTTGTACTGCAGATTCAAGTCAAGTCTTTTGTTTTAATTGAACTGTTTCTTTAATAGTTCAGCTATTGGTGGCAAACTAGATTATTCCCTCACTCTGTTAGAATGAACCAGAAAGCATGCACTGTTCTCAAAGCACGGAGGAGTTCAAGGCTGGCATAGCTATCAGGATAGATGGCAAATCATCTTATACAACCATTCCAACCAGTAAGAGCATCTTTTTCAAACAAGTGGAGCTATAATCAGTTAGTTATGTGATGATTAAAATTATCAACCAAAAATAAAGAAATGCTATGGGTAAGAAAGGTTGGTTACCCTATTTTCAATAATGATCTCACGTCTAGGCAAACTTCATGTATTTTCCAGAGACCATATATTTGAATCTAACTCTCATAACATTTATTAATATACTTGATATAGTCACTTACTTATGCCTCCAAGACTGTATTTTCTGAACTAAAATATTAACTGATGATCACCATATCTATTCAGAGTCTATATGGATGGATGGTACAGCCTCATTTAGCAAAATTTCCCATCTTAGCAACATTTAATAAAATTATGGTTTCATTGTACTGTGTCATGCAATATGTGAGTTTATAACAATCTTACTCTAATATACAAAGCTTCACAAAGCAAACTATTTGTTTACAGTGTTCAATATTTTGTTTCTTGCAGAGTAATTAAAATAGTTGATATATTTCTTTGGGGGTTTCTTAATAGACAAATATGACATACCAGAAGATATGAAGCCCCTCCCTGGTAGTCACATTATATAAGAACAATGTATCACCCGCCTTGAAAGGAGACACCAGGCACACCATTATCTCATATAACACTGCTAAATTCTCTCCAAAAGAGCCTGAAAGCAATGGCAAATAGCTGTTCTCAGCACCCTCCTGCGTTCCATGTTTCTAATTCTTTGACATAACTATACACATATTATTTTCTTCAAAATGTCTAATAATTGCCTTAAGCATAGGATTGTGAAAAAGTTGAAATGCAAAAATGTTATGATAATTATACAAACTGCTTCCCGTTAAGAACATATATGTATGTAGACTTTATTGCCATCAGCATCACCATGATCAACACCTCTGCCATAAACCTTAGTCACTTGTTTTCTCACTAATTTTTCCATTTTAAATTGTTCCTCTCATCTAATGTCACTATCACAGTGATCATCCAGATCTTCGAACCCCGTACAGCCACACATACATAAACATCCTGAGTATGGACTTCCTTATTTCCCAATAGACTCTCAAGATGCATTTCCCCTCCATCATTTCTAATCTCTCCTTATCCCTTTATGGAAACAAGGTGTCATACATTCAAGCATCTCTTTTCTAGCATCCTTCTAGACTCAACTCCTTTAGCAGAGAATTTAAAATCTGCATCCTTAGGGAAATCTTTCCCAATTAATAGAGATTTGTTATGCCATTTGCATCATCCTCTACCACCTAATCAAGCCTAAGCCCTGTGTATAAACAAGTACAGCAGTGCAGCTTAGGAATCCAATATTATTATGTTCCTTCCTACGCAATTTGTTATTTGATGTGTATTATGTTTATGCTTGCATTTTTGCTGTCTTAAAGGCTAAGGAAATAAGACCAGCCATGCTCGGGGAACAGAGCATATTACAATGGAGCTGTTCACTTCCAATGCATATTGCTTTTTCTTGATAATTATTTGATAGGAAGACCCATGTATTAGAAAGTAATTAGCAAAGAAGCATCTACTTGGAGTGACACTTGAAAACAGAAAACTAAGAAGCTTTTGAGATGAGAAAACTATCATTTAAGCAATAAGTCACAGAGATGGTAATGTTTGCAAAACTATAATCAGTGAATATTTTTAATTAGCAATTGAAAAGAAGAGGTTCTAAAATAAGAAGTATGCTTTAGGAACACATGTAAAAGCCAGCCTATTGTAAACGAAAGCTAATAAAACACCTCACATACAAAGTTAAAAAGGTGACTCTGCGGTGTGAAGGATAATCCGTAGTTTACATAGACAGAAAATAATTACAGTGTCACAGCCAGAAAACATGCAACATTCATGACGAAACATCTGTTTGTCATGTGGTATGTCCTGAGGATGGTGGTCATTACCATCAGTGTTTATCTGAAATACATACCATGCTTAAGAATTACCTGAGTGGCTTGCAGGAAAATCGGCTTTTGTGCACTCCTAATAAAATTTGCAGTGCCTGCTTCTCAGAGATAATTCTGCTGTAAGAACCAGTTGCAAGGGTCCTGGCCACATTCCCTGTCCTGGAAGTGTACACATACTCTCAAAACAAAAGAATATTCAGGGGAAGATATTATTTTCAAGTTTTAAACTCTAAAAAAAAATTTTTTTTTTTGCTAAGTAGTAACTGTGTTCTTTTTTAGAACACCTTGTTGAATTGGGAGAAAATCTTTGAAGGATGGTGTGTGTGTGTGTGTGTGTGTGTGTGTGTGTGTGTGCACAAAGTTTCTGTGTGTATGTGTGTGTGAGTATGTGTGTAAAGCATGTCTGTGCACAAAGTTTGTGTGTATGTGTTTGTGTGTATGTGCGTTTATGTGTGTCTTTATGATGAATGTTCTTTGAAAATAAGATAGGAATTGGGAAGTTTGACTAATAAGTTAACAAAACAAGCACAAAGATATACATATTGAGTTGTAAAACACCTTTTAAATAAATAACTGGAGTCATAGAGATAACATTTTTATTCTGTTATACAGATCCTATTCTGATTATGAAATCAATAGCACGTAAAAAATTTTTCAATTTAATACCGATAGACAATCCTAAATATTTTCTGATTTCTCAACATATAGAATGTGATTCAAACAGAAAAATGCCATCTCAGAATATTTTCCATTTTATCTTTTTAACCTACTTTAAAATGAAAAACGTAAGACTCCCTCTGTGGCTTGGAGATGGTCTACTGGATGAAGTGCTTAGCTCTAACCCTGTTCCACAGAACATACAGGATAGAAAGAAGCTTCCTAACATGCACAGAGCCAACTGAGCACCTCTGCAAAAAAAAGCAAACAAAAACTCCATCAATTAATGTATGTATGTCTGTATGTATGTATGTATGTATGTATGTATGTATGTATTTATTCACATATGTCTGTATGTATGCTGTAAATTTTCCTTCAGTAAACATTTAATTAACTAAAAATTATTAGGTGTAAAATTGTAATTTATGCTTATATGTATAATGGTATTATACATATATATAGAATTATGAAATTTCTGATTTAATTATGTTTTATTATATATTTTATTTTATCTTTAACAAAATAGCACATGGTTCTAAGTACTGTCTTTTTGGCTTGTTTGCTTTAATAATAAGTAATTTGGAAAAAATTTATACATTATCTCATCCAAAATCTTCTCAAAGTTCCTTGATCAAAATATAATGCTGCTTAAATTTGTCAGGCAATATGCAACCTACCTATTTGCATTATGCCAAATGAACTGGATCATTCCAATATGGTGTCACATGTGTATGGAAGCCTGTAGCATTTTGTAACAGGTGTTAGGAAAATGTACTTGACAGAGATGTTTACGGTAAGGTCGTCTGTAAGCATGAAAACTGAAAATAAAAATGAGAAAATGAATTCACTATTAAAATAGAAAAAGAAAACAATATCCAAGAGGAATTAACTATGAGGTCTTCCACCCTTAAAAATATCACTGAAGCACACTAACATAAATAGATACTTCTTAATGTTGCTTTTTATTCTTGAGAGTTTGATACAACATATTCTGATTGTTTGATTTTTAATTCCTCCAACTACTTCTAGATACTCCCCATCCTCTCCCCACCAACACCTCCCCTCACTCCCTTCCTGTATTCTTTATCTCTTCTCAAAGAAAAAAAAAATCCCAGGCACAAATGAAATTTTTATGTCACACTTCTTCTTCAAGGTTCAGAGATTATCTAGTTGCAGGTAGAGAGATTATAAGAAGATAACTTGTCAAAGACATCTATTTTATCTTGGGGTTCTCCTTCCCTAGTCTATGTTTCCCAATATATGAAGACTGAATGAACTCAGAAGAAATTAAGTCATTACATGGAAAAACTTAAAATTCACAAAACAAAAGAATTAGATAGGGGCAGTAATTATCTACTAGAGGTGGTCACTTCAGGTTCTGTCTTCTGGCTGTTGGATATTTCAGCTAATGCCAACCCACTGAGTCCTGGAAGTAAATTACCTCCCTGGCATCTGGGTATTTCTAATGGTTCAATAGGTTCTATACTCCCCACTGCTACTTATTTCTATTCATTCTACTGGCCCTCTGGGCTTCTCTCCTGTCCCCTCCCACACCTGGCCCTGCCCCTACTTTTTTTCCTCCCTCTCCCTTCTTCCACCTTGATCCTTTCTTCCCTCTGCAACCCATAGTTATCTCATTACCACTTTTAAGTGGGTTTAAAGTATCCACACATTGTCCTTTCTTCTTGTTAAATGTCATATGATCTCTAAGTTGTATTGTGGGTTTCTTAAACTTTGTGCTAATATCCACTTTTCAGTGAGTGCATACCATGTATGTTCTTTTGGGTCTGAGTTAACTCATTCAGGATGATATTTTCCAGTTCCTTCCATTTGATGAAGTCATTGTTTTTAATAGCTTTGCTGTCAATTTTAATAGTTATGTAATACTCCATTGTGTGAATGTACCCCATTTTCCATAAACAGTTTTTACATTGAGGAACATCTGGGTAATTTCTAGCTTCTAGCTATTATAAATATGGCTGCTATAAACATGGTGGAGCATGTGTCCTTATTATATATTATAGCATCTTTTGGGTACATATCCAAGAGTGGTATAGTTGGATCTTCAGGTAGAGCAATTTTCAGTTTTCTGAGGAACCCACAGATGGATTTCCAAAGTGACTGTACCAGCTTGCATTCCCACCAGCAATGGAGGAGTGCTTCTCTTTTTCCACATCCTCACCAGAATCTTCTGTCACCTTAGTTTTCTAAAGCAGCCATCCTGATTGATATAAGGTAGAATCTAAGGGTCATTTTGATTTTCATTTCTCTTATAACTAAGAAACCTGTACATTTATGTGAATGCTTCTTGGCTATTTAATATCCTTCAGTTGAGAATTCTATATTTAGTTTTATACCCCACTTTTAGTTGGGATATTTGAGTTTTGTAGTCTAACTTCTTGAGTGTTTTTGTATATATCCTTACAGTGTCCTTTGCTTTTCAGTTTCATGTGGTCCAATTTGTCAATTTTTGCACTTAGAGACTGAGCCATTGTTGTTCTATTCAGGAAAATTTCCCCAGTGCCAATGTGTTCAAGGCTCTTGGGTTTAGTTTCCCTCCTTGTGTTGGAGTTTTCCTTCTGCTGTAGGGCTAGACTAGTAAAAATATACTGCTAAAATTTACTTGTGTCATGGAATATCTTGGCTTTTCCATGTATGGTGATTGAGAATTTTTCTGGGTATACTAGGCTGGCTACTCTAGCTTGTTTCCTGAAACTATTTGCTTGGAAAGTTTTTCCAGCCTTTTACTCTGAGGTAGTATCGGTCTTTGTCACTAATGTATGTTTTCTGTATGCAGCAAAATACTGGGTTCTGTTTATGTATCCATTGTGTTAGTCTATGTCTTTTCATTGATGCATTGAGTCCATTGATATTCAAAGATATTAAGGAAAATTGATTGTTGCTTCCTGTTATTTTTGTTGTTAGAGGTAGAATTATGTTTGTGTGGCTATCTTCTTTTGAGTTTGTTGAAAGATTACTATTTGCACTTTCAAGGGTGTAGTTTCCCTCCTTATATTGGGATTTTCCATATATTATTCTTTGTATGGTTGGATTTGTGTAAAGATACTGTGTAAATTTGCTTTTGTCATGGAATATCTTGATTTTTCTATCCATATTAATTGAAAGTTTTGCTGTGTATAGGAGCCAGTGCTGTCATTTGTATTCTCCTTAGATCTGTCCAAGATTTTTTGGCTTTGTTGAGATCTGGTATTATTCTGAAAGGTCTGCTTTCATATGTTACTTGGCCTTTTTTCCTTACAACTTTTAAACTTTTTTCTTTGTTCTGTGCATTTACTGTTTTGATTATTATGTGATGAGAGAAATTTCTTTTCTGCTCTAATCTATTTGGTGTACTGTAGGCTTCTTGTACATTTATGACCATTTCTTTCTTTAGGTTAGGGAAGTTTCCTTCTATGATTTTGTTTAAGATATTTCCTGGCCTTTGTATGAGAATTTTCTCTCTGCTCTGTTCCTATTATTCTTAGGTTTATATAATTTCCATTGTGTCCTGAAATTCCTGGATGTGTTGCATTAGGAGCCTTTTCAACTTTGTGTGTTTTGTTTTTTTTTTTTTTTTTTTTTTACTTTTGTGTCAATACCTTTTATAGTATCTTCTAAACCCGAAATTCTCTCTTCTAGCCCTTGTATTCTGTTGGTGATGATCTATAACTCCTGATCTTTGTCCTTGGTTTTTCTTTATTGTTTCTATTTCAAACTTTAGATACTGGATGTTTTTGTTCAATTTCTCCATCTGTTTGATTGTGTTTTCTTGTTTTTCTTTCTGGGAGTTATTTTTTACCACTTTAAAGTTCTTTTTTTTTTTCCTGGTGTGTTCGGGTATCCAGGGCTTGCTTGGTGATAGAACTGGGTTATGATTTTGACAAGTGGCATTGGTTTCTGTTGCATATGCTTTTGCATTTGTCTGTAACCATCCGGTTATCTCAAGTGTTAACTTTCCCTGACTATATTCTTTCCTTCCTGTAAGAATTTAATCCTGGTTGTGATGAATCACCTGGAGCCAAGCGAGCTGTGTCTGGGTGTCCTAGGGGGTAAATAGCACTGCCTCTGCCCCCTAGCCAAGTTGTGGGCTGAAAGAAAGATGTGTCTCTAGAAGGGCAAGGCAGAAAGGACCTGCCTTTGTTGGGCCTGGTAGGGGTCCAAGTTAGGCCAGGTATTGGGGCAGGGTTTTCTCACCTGTGACCTGGTTTAGATGGAACTCCTTGGAGTCAAGCTGTCTCTGAATGTGGGAGGGAGTCTGGATGGTCAGCTCTGCTCAGGGGCTAGGTTATGTGAGATTTTATGTAGTCAAAAATACAACTGAAGTTTTGGCATTTAAAATATCTTGAAGCTGCTGAGTACAAATGGTTTGTGAAATATGATCACAAAATGCAACATTTCATGATAATATGATTGTAAGTATGTATATATGATAATCTTTGGATTTTTACAAAAGAAACTTCAGCAACATTTTCAATTTATATTGAGGAAAGCATTTCAATGTTTTTTCTAATATTTGTAGGAGTAACTAATGATGGCCAAATTTACCTGTGGTGCTTACTTCAATCTGTGTGTAAACTTTCTGTTGTTCTGGCAGCCATAGCATTTGTAAATGTTCTGGTCACTAAACTCTCAAGAACAATTGCAAGTGATCAGTTTTTAATTGTTCAGCTAAGATAAATAATTGTAAAGAATTCTGTATGTAGTTATAAATAAGTACTGTAAAATCTTAAAGGTTTACATATAGAAACTTATTAGCTGTCTAATCTATAGTTTGTTCTATATTAAAATCTAGATGTTTATAATGATAATATTTTTTGTTAGCTTAGGCAAATAAAGACAATATTTTGAAGGAGCTTTATTGTAATGTCATGTTTGAAACACATTTAATTCTCTATTCTTAGCCTGTTTACCACCTATAAATACTTGTTTTAGTAAAAATGTTACTTTAATTATGTAAAAATCAAAAAAGTATATTTCTACTACATAATTTACAAGCAAAACATTAAAATAATTCATATGATAAGTAAAAACATTCATGCCAGAGCACAATAGTCTTATTATAATTTTATCAAGACATAGCAGAGATAATTTTAAGATGCAGTTATGATGAGAATGAAGATCACATGTAGAACCTCAAGAAATTGGATATATAAACTTAAAATATTTTGAAAAATTAAAACCATACTTATTAAAATTTAGGGGAAAATTATGAGGATGCATGCATTTAATCATTGGTTTCTTATCTCAAACAGAATTATTACCAGCAAGGTTCACAAAGAAATTTAGGTGAATGGAGAGTCATTGCAAAGGAAGTTTTCAGAGGCAGTATTGTTGAATCCCAGAATGTCTGCTTTTTCAGGCACAATAATTATTGTTCCATGCACTTCACAAAATGTATAGTGAAGATAAAACTTGATTCTCCTGTGAACAGCAAGCTGACCCTAAAACATCGAGCCATGTGATGCCTCCAGTAAAATAAAAAGACCATATGAGGACTGATTGAATGTATGTATGTGTGAATGAGAAATGAACAGCTTCTAAATAATTCACAGATGAGCTTGATCCAAATTTCTTAACATTTTTAAAAGATGGCATTTCATGTTCATGCTTAAACTGTGTATGTGTTTGTCATTCCATTTAAATTTCTCTTGACTGATAAATTATGAGGGTACATTATTTGGCTGAGAGAAACTCTAACTACATAGGAGTTTGTTGACTATGAGTTGCCAAATCAGCTTTAAATATATCTCACATTATGGCTTAATTTCATGTTTTCATTGAAGCCCAATCATACTGGCTGCCATTCAACTGGCTACCAAATATGATAGACGATGGGTATAGAACTGTTACAAATAAGGAAGCACTTGCTAGGCAAAAAGGAGAAGAAAGGTTCTACCACTTGGGACACCAATGTCTTTTTTAGCATCCTGTCTTAAATATCATGTACTCTGATCCAAACATTGAAGTTCTGGTACCAACACATTAATATAGATAAATGGGAACTGATAATGGAAATATACCAAAGCCTTTGGAAGCACACTGGAAATTATATTAAAAGAGGATCAATCTGGCATCTCCATTGTGTCTTTCTTGTTCAGCTCGATTTTGAGCAGTCATGTTGCTGAGACTTGATGGCTATAGATTCTGATGTTACTAGGAGACATAATCACAAAGGAAACTTCTTGTTCTTCTCACTCTTAGAATCATTTTGCCCCGTGTTTTGCAACATTACTTGTGCCTTGGGTACATCTTCTACCCATCGAGAGTGGGCTCCCCAACTATGTGTTTCTATTCGTTTTAGTTTTCGGTAGTGTTCTCCACCTGCCATAAGAGGTGTTTGTGATGATGAGAGAAGACTGCACATATACATGGGCATAAAGAAGAAGGATTACAGACTTCTGTTAGGGACTATGGGAAAGTTCACAGAACCTCAATCCTACAAAAAGAACTGTAGGCAACTGAGAAAATCTGGGACCTGTAGAGGTGGTCCTCTTCTGGGACAAGCACACCAATTGCTTGTCCAGTGTCAAACCATCAATATTGAAAACACGCATACAAGTAACATTTTTTGAGTGAAAAGTAATATGAGTAATGTACATGTATATACATATATATGTATATATGTGTATATATATATTATGTATGTGATAAGTTTTTAATTTAGAAAATTAATACAAGAAAACTTTTGTTTTTCCTCAGCTTACAATTGTGAATGGTTACATGGCTCTCTTCCAAAGAGTTTAGCATAAGTTTAAATTTCTGAATTGTATACAAGTTGAATTTTCTTAGATAAAAGATGTTAACTACAATGTTTACAATCATAGTAAGAGAAGAAGAAGAGTTAAAAGAAACAAAAATTAAGAAATGCAACTTGTTCCTACAGAATCCAGGCTCCTCAATCTTTAGACCTAATTTTTTGACTCAATATTTCAAAATAGCTATTTCAAACTCTTCTTCTCATATTTGCCTTTGACCTACTATGGGATCCAAGATCTGCCACTATAATTCTAAAACTTTTCTCTTATTCCTGTGGTTTGAATCTATTATTTTTAAGAGCCCATTAATTTGAAAGAGAGAAGGAGTATTTATATGGGAAGGTTTGGAAGGAAAATGTGGTGAATGTATACACAATATATATGTATACAGTATAGTAAATGCCTTTTTTGTATCAGATACTTCCATCTGGTATCCCTCTACCAGATAAAAAATAATGTAGAAGAAAATGCATGTGTTGCATGCATTGTTCTTATGAGACAGTTCTGTTCTATACCAGAATTTAAGCTCTGACAGGTGAAGCATGGCCTAGTTTGAATTTCATCTGTTTTTGCTCATATTATCTAGAGATTTATGGTGAATAAAAGCTATATACCCATACAAAATTACTATAGACAAAGCTAACACCTCTTTAAAATGATTATCTAACTTCTGCTTTTCAAGTAATACTCTTTTGAAGTGCTCAGTTCTAAGTCCTGAAAGAAAGTCGGAGAAGCTAAATTAACATGAGAAAGATCATCAAGGTAATCTGGGTAAAACAAAGAAACAAAATGAGTCTCTTAGTAGGAAGAAAGATTCTGAGTGAAGAAAAAAAAACACATAGAAAAGAAATGGAAATGAGATTAAGAAACTATTAACTCTGAATAGGAGAGGAAATTATTAGTGGAATAATTTTCCAAGTATAATTGCAAAGGTATGGTTAGGAAGTAGAGAAAACCACAGTGGACAGCTGACAATAATGTAAGTTGTTTTCATTATGGAAAATGGCAAGAGCACAACCTCAGAGTAAGATCCCAGAGTCCCAAGGTACAACCTGCTTTGCAAAGGGCAGATCCTCTCTCAGTCCAGCTGTCACCATACTGATGGGAACCTACAGAATGGAGGTCAGAAATATAAATCTAAATCCACAGTTTTTCATTTCCCAGCATTCACTCATTGTTCACCCTGTACCCGATGAAAGTATTATCTGTATTTATCTATACTTGCAGCCTTGTCTTCTTAGAGTTCGACTGAATGTGCTTGCAGTGTCTGTGAATGTGGACAGATGTGGGACTGAAACTTTGTAATGAGAAGATGAAAAGGGGAAGGAGGTGTGGTGATGATACAGTGGGGTGTATCATTCAG
The DNA here is from genome assembly GCF_963924665.1 of Micromys minutus. Taxonomy (NCBI): domain Eukaryota; kingdom Metazoa; phylum Chordata; class Mammalia; order Rodentia; family Muridae; genus Micromys; species Micromys minutus. The sequence goes on along the minus strand of NC_137982.1, from coordinate 20,964,432 downwards.
TAAGAAAGCAAATGAAGATGTATTAGGAAAGCAGTTTTCTACCTGTGGGCTGTGACCCCTTGGGGGTCGATGGACACTTTCACAAGGATCACATATCCTATCAGATATATTCCATATCAGATACTTACTTTATGCTTTGTAACAGTTGCAGTAACAGCAAAAAATGATTTTATAGTTGAGAGTCACCAAAACAAGAGGAACCGTATTAAAGAGTCACAGCAATAGGAAGATTGAGTAGCACTGTTCCAATGTATTAACTTCTCAGTTCTGTATTTCTTTGCTGTGTCAAAGATGCTATAGCCCTGCCATGACTTATCTGTGATCCTCTAGCTCAGAGTCTCTCAGTAGCAGGGATCCACTTTTTTTTTCAAGTCTCTGTTTGGGGAGGATGTGCTTTTAAACGCTGCTGCAGTGCTTGACACCCAATGGCTGAAGATGGCATAATTTTTAATTTCCAACGTAACATTTTTATCGATTACTTGAGTATTTCATACATGTACCTATCACGTTCACTTCCAATTCATTCCAGGTCTACTCATTACCCCTCCTCCACTCACCCAACAAAACAAAAAAATCCCCACCAAATCCAATTTGTGTTGCCTATGTACTCATTGGAGTATGATCATCCTTTTAAAACTGAGTAACACTCTAACTTTTCTCTATATCTATTTCTACATCTAATAGTATCAACTCTTGTCTTTTCTTGAGTTCTATAGTTTGATGATTTAGAAGATTAAACATGCTTTGGGTAGTCCATTGTACAACGATGGAATTTAGATGGACTTTTTCTCAGCACAATTAGTTCAAGATCTATCCAAGACATCACAGACCCCAAAAGTTATTCTCTGTGTGCCATGAGTTGTCATCTATGATCGATATATATTAGTATAAGAATCTATTTATTGAAGAAAACAATTCTATTTTTGTTTTTGCTTCTTATGTATGTAGTTAGTACATGGGATGACCATTGACCTGAGTTTACTTTCATGTGGAAGACAGACATCAATGTCATGAATGGATCATTTCTTCATCCTAGTTTTTGAGACAGGGCACCTCATGATTCTCAGAGCTACCTAGACTATCTCCTTACTACTGAAACTACTATTACAGATCTCTGTCCCCAGCACTGAAGTGGGTGATGAGGATTCAAACCAGGGTTTTACAATTTCCCAGCAGGGATTTTGTTGACTGAATCATACCCCAGAACCTGAGGTCAGTTTTGACAAAGAAAAGCAGAGCTCCTAAAACATCTGAGTACCAGGTTCAAGTGATCTTAAGTTATCATGCCTTTTGAATAACTGATCAGCGGTACAATTCTGGATAGTTACATATTTAGTCATATGAGAAACATTTCAATGTTTTACAAATGCTATTTTTGTCAAAATTGAGTTACCTAGTCTATCCCACATTCAGAAACAGTTTATTACAAAGATGCGTAAGGGCCACAGGATGATTGGGGATGGTTCTAGTGTCTGCCTAAACCATTTGCTGATCCCTTTCTAAAGTCTTCGGGTTTATATGTGTTTCTCTACCCTAAAAGATGTAATTGAGCAGATGCAGAATGATGGAGGTAGCTGAAATAGGTTCTGTGTATAAATTCACCCACTCCTAAATTTAATTCCCATTTTCAAGCTATTCTTTTGAAAAACAGCAACTTTCAGTTGGTCTGTTCAAACGTGAGACAGTTCTGTGCCAGTTGAAATGATTACATATGAAATTATCAACCAAATTTAAGAGAAAACAAGCTTTAAATAAAGACAGATGTACCCATTCTTGTTAGTGCATTGGTAATCTTTCCAAATATAATTTTTAGGAAGATAAATAAAATACTCTATAGTTCCTGGAAATCTATTGGGGTGTGTTTGTGTGTGTGTGTGTATGTGTGTGTGTGTGTGTGTATGTGTGTGTGTGTGTGATATATATGGCAGATATAGGCATTGTAAAATTGCAAATTTTCCAAGTAAGGTCCTTGTTTGAAATAAGAATATCCAAATGTGAATAACAAGAATTTAGCCCCAATTTGTTCAGCTCAGGTTTTCTCTTATAATCCCAGTATTATAGATATAGAAGAAAGAGGATTGTGACCTTATATAATTGTCATCCCATTATACAGGCAAAGGCATGTTAAAGAAAACAAAACAAAACAAAATTGTAATGCAAACAAGTAAAACCCAAGGAAAACTTTAAAACACTTTCTGTAGAGAAGTGGTTGTCCGGGAGTTACAGCCCGAGTTCCACTTTCAGGAGAATTGCTGACTTCCTACAAATTGAGACATGAAGTCACATTTAGGACAAACTTCAGTTTGGGGAGCTGCATATTCGGAACAAAACTAAGATGCAGATTTTGTCAAGGAAAGCATCATCTTTCCACTTAGGAGAAGATATTTTTCCACAGACCACGCTCTCTCATATTTGTCACAATGAGATTTGTGTGCCAATCCTCAGAACTGATGCCCTGTTTTCAGCTAAGCTCAACAGGGCATCTTCTGTTCTACAGAATCTTCCTGTTCACTTAATTGAAAATAACTAAAGACTACTCCCAAGTAAAATTTAAATCTTCCTCTCCTTTGTAGTTCATCAGTAACAGTGCCCTTTGCCCTGTATCATCAAATCATTTTACCTCAACCAACATCCTAAATAATTATCAGTAAATGTAGTTTCTTGTATTTTAGAACACAAAGCTATAAAGGCATAGCCTATTTGATATATTTTTGATTGCTACTTCTCAAAGAGGCAACTTGTTCAACTCCTGTGAGATATTAGTCATATGTGGATTATTTTGGTAAAAAGGTAGATTGATGCTAATTTTAAGGAAAATATGAAACAAATACTATTTGCTCTTCTCTGGAAGGAGCCTGGTTACACTATAATAAACATGAGGCATCTAAGCACCCCATGGAAGACAGGCTGACTTCCCTCCGACTATACCACTTCCAACTTCAAAGTTCTCTCCTTAGCATCAACTACATTATCTTGATAACATTAATTTCCTTTTCAAAAACATCTTAACTTAAAAAGAATAAAAAGGAAGTAATTTTCTGCCCACATGACTAGACCAGTAGACACTAGATAGGAGTTCAATAAAACTATTATAGTTTTCGTAATGAGATTAAATCAGTTCTTGATTGAAGTACACAAAGTACTTCTTGTCAAATCATATTAGGATCTCCACAATCGCCACCATTTTAAGGCAAGGGATATTACTGAAGGCCATTTTCCATTTTAAAAATGCTACACTTTGATGAATGCTAAGTGCTTCAAAATATCTCAATACAAGTCTTTAAAAAATAAAATAATTTTTAAATAATAGGACAGTTCCTGCAAATCTTAAAGTTGTTTTAATACTTTTAATTTTAAAAATCATGGGTGACAATATTTCCTTCAATATCAGCCAGTTTTTCACCTGCAGATGCCCTGTTATCCCAACACTCCACTATGGAGTATCTTTGATATGTAAACTACAGAGATTTCCCCAAAAGTAATATTATATTTCTATTTTTAATAATATAAAAGCATCTTTGATGTATATATGATTATCCCTTTTTATTTAAATAAGATTAAGACCTTTTAAAATTGTTGATTATCATGTACAATAACTATGAATGAGAGTATAAATTCAACCAAAACCTCTTGAATGTCAATATTATCATGGTTTTAACAACATTACTATTTAAAAACAAATAAAATACTGATATATGAGGTAACTACTAGCAAATACATATTTATATAGTACATTCTCCATTATTTGGCAATTACAACTTTTTAAAAGAAAATTAAACCTGGGGGTAAAATGTATTATATAATATTAAAGTAAAATCTTTTGAAAATTTGGTTAAAGTACCTTACTTCCAGTAATGTCTGAATGGCATGCATCAGAACCATGTGGTGACTGAATCAAACTGAAGACAACGCTCAGATGATTGCTTATTCTGTAAGCAAAACCACATCTAAAGTGTTAGGTGTGTAACTCCGTTTGTTAGAAATGCACATGTGATCCTATGAGGTTAATCTTGAAAACCAGAAGAAAAAACAAGTGAAGTAACAGAAGACCTTGGGTTCAGAGTTTTCAGTTTTATTCTATAAAGCTCCATTGTTCTCTTATTACTCTCTTTGTGTTTAGATTTCTCATGCTTAGTGGCTGAGAGCATTGTACATATTCTTTTCCTCTTAGATGGGCTAAAATTGAAGGGTTTTCTTTGCCTGGGCATTTGACTTTAATACTCAGATTCAGCTTCCTGCTCCTTAGCTTTGTGTTGACCTGCTAGATTTGTTGTTGTTTGCCACTATGCTACAAGTGATAAGAATGCAACACAATATCTGATAGTTTTTCCTTCTTATTACAATTTGCAAAAATTAAAAATCTAAGTGTTTCCATGTTAATAGTTTCTATTTTGCCTTTTTATAGAAAATTCATTGAGTATACTTTTTTTCAGTGATAGCATGACTTTTAGTCTATTTATTGAATTTTAACTTCCTTGTGCCCGATCAGCCTAACCTCTTCACAAAAGACTATACCTATCTCTGTAACAGAAGCCAATGTAAGACAGAAGTGATAAAAAAAGAAAGAAAAAACAGAGTTTGCAAATTAGAACTAGAGATTTTCACCACCTTTAGTTAATGCTAATGCCTTTCTTACAATGCAGATCATTAAAATTCTTCACAATGCTTTTGGAACCAACAGTTGTGAGCATACTGTCAGCATTGCAAGCAAACATCCAATGTGAGTTTCTATTTTAATAAAAATCTCGGTATGCACTTTATCAAATATATCACATAAAATTAATGTTTTTTCCAGAGCTCCTTTTTCCTCTCTATTCATAAAGAACAGGATTACCAGTGAATGATTGATTGAGTGAAGTGCACTGCTGTTTACTTAACATGGGAATTTGTAACAAACACGGAAAGGGCTCAAAAATAACTAGTATTTAGACTATTATGAAAGTTCATGACAGAATTACCAATTACAAATAGTTAATTGACAGAGTTGTTACAGCACAAAGTTTGTATATTACTGTTAAAGACATGCCAAAAAAAAAAAAAAGATGATGTAAAATAAGAAAAAGAAAAGAGGGAAGGAGGAGAGAAAAGGAGCAGTAAGGAGGAGAAGGAAGAAGAAGAAGGAGGAGGAGGAGGAGGAGGAGGAGGAGGAGGAGGAGGATGAGGAGGAGGAGGAGGAGGAGAAACCTGTATGAGATAATCATGAGATTGATAGGTGAACTTGTAATTTTATAGAGTATAAAGATAATGCATAATAATAATAATAATAATAATAATAATAATAATGATATGCACATGGATTATTTTAAATGTATTCTATAGCTCAGTACCCCATATTTTAGGAACAGAAAGGCCTAACTATTCTAGTTATTACAGATATTTTTAATCATATACAAACTGAGCAAAGAGCCATTTAGAATTAATCTTTATCTATAAAATGTCCCCCATGATAGTTTTCTGACTAACAATTTTATATTGTTAGCTTAATAATATATAAATGTATTTATATATAAGATAAATATACATATTTATCTTATATGTATTTATATATATAAGATAAATATATATATTTATCTTACTCACTATATATATATTATTCAAAAGATGAAAATTGTGAAGCTTAGAAATTATTTTCAAGTGGAATCATTCACGTAACACCTTTTAAGTATCAGATCAAAGAAAGCTCATTACAAATCCATAAACAGTAGACTTGCTTCTTAAGAAACTGGCTTTAAATGCAGTTCGGAGATGTTAAGAACGTTTGCATGTTACATAGCTGTCACCACTATTTATTTCTAGAACCTTCTTCATCTCCCAAAACTAAAACTTTATTCCTGTCAACTTCCTCCTAATGCTTCTACTTTCTGTCTATAAATTTGACCACTCGGGGAACTCCTGTAAGTGCAATCAGATATTTGTTTCTCTCTCTTGCACTTGGTGTGATGCCTTCAAGTTCCATGCCCAGGCTTTTGCACTTGTCAGAATTAGCTTTTTCTCTGGTTGCTGAATCACCACTTAGTGTGTATGTACATGTGTATGTATATGCCACATGCCTTACCCTGTCATCTCTCAGCTCCAGTTTATTGTACCTTTGGAAATATATTGTGAATATGACTATGCAAATATCTCCTGTAGGTTCTGCTATGAATTCTTTAGGCACATATATTTTATGTTTCATATCTGAAGGAACCTCTGCAGTGCTGCTGCAGAGGCAATGCCATTTCACATTAAGTGTTGGGGTATTTGTATGTGAGGATTTACATTCATGATATGCCTGTATGTAGAGGTCAAACATGGCTGTCATTCTTTTTTTCCTATGTATAATTTACGAATAATTTGTCATCATAAAAAATTAAGTTAAAATCCTTGTCAGGGATGGGGCAGAAGTGGAAGAAATGGTTCCACCTTACCATGTACAGAAGATAGGTAAGACTTCCTTATTGGGAATAAATCTCAAGACTCTTCATAGTGATATTTTGATTTACATTCAAGGGGAAAACGAAGGACAGCTATATGAATTCATTGTGTCTTTGGATCATGTCAGGAACCAAATGGTCCTTCTGCTTCATTCACATTTACACAACCATTGGAATTCTGGGAGATTAGCAGAAGCAAAAACAGGAGCAGTAAATACTGCAATCTGCTGGCTACCTATTCCTCTCCCTCTCTTCTGCTCAACTTTTGCATTCCAAGTGTAGCGAACATCCTACACATAGTTTGGAGATTACAATCCTGTGTGCCACCTTTTTAAAAAGGAAATTATTAGACTGAAGAACTAATCCATTCTTGATTGAGTTTAGATAAAACATTTAGGAATGGGCAGGCATTTTATTGGTCCTTTATCTACATAGTCTAAAACCTTTTCCAAGAAATTTAAGTTATATATTACTACTCTTTATCTTCACAGAAAAAGCAATTGCAACTAGTTTAAGTTAAGGAATATCACATGTAGCAAATATTGAGATTGAGATTTGACACAGGCTACACTCGAGATAATCCGAACACCTTTCTTTTCCAGAGTATTTAATCTCTTTTTTTCTTTTCACTCTTTCTTTTGACAAACTTTAACTACGAAGCCCTGCCTAGGCTGCAACTCACTTTGCCCATAAGACTCTTTGAACTCAGGTCTAGCCTCTGCCTCCTAAGTGCTAGAAATAAGGCATGGACCTCCACCTCCAGCATTGGATTCTCGTTCTAAGTTGCTTTCTAGCTTCCTATTGTTTTCTTTCCCTGCTGCTTCCATGTAGAATAGTCTACATAGTCATACCTTCTTTTACTGTTTCATATGAACTCATGAGAAATCCTTAAATGTTAGCTGCTTCTGCTTCTCTGCGGTGTACCCTGTCACCTAAGTCATTGGTTGGAATCAAAATATCCAGGTGGGTGTTTTCTCTGCATTGGCCATTGTGGTGATTTGAATAGAAATTTCATGCATTTGACTGCTTGCCCATAGGGCATGGCACTATTAGGAGGTGTGGCCTTATTGGAAGAGGTGTGGCCTTATTGGAGGAGGAGTGGCCTTATTGGAGGAGGTGTGGCCTTATGAGAGGTAGTGTGTCACTCTGAAGGTAGGCTTTGACTTCTTAATGCTCAAGCTATGCCCAGTATGAAACATATTCAGTTTTCTCCTGGCTATCTTCAGATTAAGATGTAACTCTCAGCTCCTTCTTGAGCACAGTATTTGCCTGGGCACTGCCATGCTTCCTACCATCACAATAATTAACCAAACCTCTGAAACTATAAATCAGCCCTAATTACATGTTTTCCCTTATAAGAGTTGCCTTGGTCATGGTGTCTCTTTTCAGCAATGGAATCACTAAAACAGCCATTTTCATTGGGCACTAGAGTGCAGATATTCTCTGTATATTTCAACTTTAAGTAGATGAAAAATAATTAATGATTTTTAACCTAAGTTTAAAAAACATGATATTTGTATTTTGCTTCCATCTTTCTCTGTGAATGTGACAAATCTGATCAGGTTCTTGAACTCTAATCCCAGGTTTAACCCTATTCCCATTTCTCCTCTTTCTTCTTCATTGTTTTTGTTTTGTTTATTTGAGGGGGTAAGGGGTGAAAGAAGTTGGGGATTTTTTGTTTGCTTTTGAGGTCAGATATTTTTTATATCTCTGGCTATCCTACATCTTGCACTGTAGACCAATATAGCTTCAAACTCAGAGATCTGTCTGCCCATGTCTTCCGAGTACTGGGATTAAAGTTTTAAGCCACCATTCCTGCCCCCCCAAAATCTCTATATTCTTATGATTATTAGTTTCATTCCTCACTAGATTATATCAGTATTGCACCCCTAGTTTTCTGATGTACAGTCTTAAGCTGCCTCAATCCAAACTTTCTTCTGGCTAGAGTAACAGCCCAAGGGCAAGAAATGTGATTTATATGTCTATCACTTGATCAAAGTTCCCTAACGTGTCACACTCTCACTATGACAAGACAGCTTGTATTTTGATTGCTTTTTCCTTCTTTCCTTTATATCATGTTTTCAGGTGTTTAATCTGCTGGTTTCAAATGAAAATACATGAAATTCTAAAAAATAAAATAAAAACAAAAAAGCAATACTATCTTATATGATTTTTGCAGTTGTGAGGAAAAAGAGAGGCTATTTGAATTTATAAGTTTTTCTAGGATGCCATCCAGAATGTCCTAAAAGATTCTCTGCGTCATTACTTGATAAGGCCTTTTCCAAAGGGCTTGAGGAGGAAAGCAAAGCCCAGTAGAAGAGTGAGGGCATCAAACACTGGGTTGAGAAGTCAACCTAGCATTTTACAAACATACATTTTAGCAGGGTAAATCAACCACATAGCTTCAAAGTCAGCCTCATCCCTGGACCATGGGATTCTAGATGGTTGTACATAATACAAGAATTAGAGCAAAGCAAATTTCCACTTGGTACTTTGCATTTCTGTGAACTCTAGCTTTATTCCTTCTTTTGTTAAATGACTTTATTACAGAAGAAAAGCTGTGGATGAGACAGAAAACCATGAAAAAAAATCAATGCAGAAAAAACATCATCAAGAAGCTATATAGACTACCTCAGAAACACAAGCTTTCAAGTGACATTCACTGTACAGGTATGCTGGACCAAGTGAATTAGCCAAACACCATGAAGCAAATTGATCCTGAGAAAACATTTTCTGGAACATAGAAGGCCCACCTTGCATTTATCCTAGAACCCATCCACTTCCAAGATACTTATTTCTGTGGTAGATATTTTCAACAGCAGGATCTAGAGTTCTTATGCAGTTTTCACTATCAAAAATATCATTCTGAGAAAAAAAATTCAGATACTAGAAGTGGATATAACTATTTTTTGTCTGGAAAATCACCAACATGTTGTGAAAATTTCTTCATGACCGTTCTCAGATATGATTAGTTACTTGAATTTTTTAAATAATGAAATACTATCTGGGGAGTACAAGCAAAAGGAAGAATACAAAATTGCACAATACACAGTTATGGGTGACTATGGAACACATTTAATGCCATGAATTGCTCTGTGAATTTTCAAGTAAGCAGATAGCTTTTATGAAGAAAATGGTGTATAGCTTAAAAGTTTGTGCTAAATTCTTTTATTATATATAAACCTAATAAACAGACAAGCATAGTTATACATCTAAATATACTTGTTTCCGTTGCTACATGGTAACAATTCAGAAGTCATATCCAATCACAGCTAAATCACTATATATTAACTCAGAAATGTCATAGAAACTTGAAAATGGTAGAATTACATACTGAATTTGCAGCTGAATTCAACCACTGATGGAATTATAACACAGGGTCAAATTCATAAGCAACTGATCATATGAACAATCATTAAAAAATAATTATATTGAAGTCTAAGAATTGTCATACAGTCCTTAAATTTTTGCTACAGTATTTTTCAGGACGTTTCTTTCCCTTCATATAATTTCAATTAATCACCAATGTGTTTGTCATAACAATGAAGTGAATTCTTCTATTTTTTAAAAAAAAGATAATTTATGACAAATTTAATACACTTCATATCTGAGACATTATTTAGTAATTTTCTTTAATCACAGTTGTTTCTTTGACATACCTAAAAATCTTTCCTCGTTGGCATTTGTTAGTGACTGTTCATGTGATTTCAAAATTGTAAATGGCTTTCTACATTGATGATTGAAATTTGTGAGGTTTTCTACCTATAGATCAGTGTGGGGGCAACCTTTGATTCTAACAGGTTTTTTTTTTTAAATCAGAAGGTCAGTGAGCTAATGCCATTTTCTCCTGACAGAATACTTTACAGAATATGCATTTCATAAACCAAATTTTTTCCTGATTCAACATATTCTTAGTATTTATGTAGCTTTATCAATATGAAGCTATTACCATTTTTGTACATAAAAAACTAAAAGATCAATGATATGGACAAGCACTGAAAGGGACAAAAACTGATCAATTGAAAAGCAATAGAAAATACCTGAGCCTGAGAAACAATGGAGAGAGTACGATTCATCCAAACACAGCTGTCATAGTGTTAATCCATTTGTGTTGTCAATTATACTAAAAGAAAATATGTCTCATATGTCTACAGTCCAACCTTGCCATGAAGGCTATCATTCTTTGAACCTTATTTAAGGAATCAACTTGTCAAAGGTTGATTAAGTAACATAAACTAATCTAAGTGTTTGCTGAGGGGTCAAAATGTAAGACGATAAATCATCCTATTGAGAGATGACTTCGTAGATGCACAACCTCTATGACCTGTAGGAACCACACACTTGGGGTAATATTCTCCTGTTGCCACTGTGACATTCTTAACAGGTTGTTGGACCAGAAGTCTCCATGGAATCATTTCATACAGGGTATAGTAAACTTAGTAATTGGTTCTGATCCTGCTCAAGTTAACTTTTGAAGCATTTTCTCATTTATGAGCTAATAGTTTTTCTTTGCCAACCTGATTAGCTACATAAGAGGAAGTTTCTCGATGCAGAAGAAAGCATGCCATCATTGTAGTTCTTCCAAATACAGTCATGTGAAAATTTGAATGAGTAAGCCTTTTCACTTTTCCTTCCATTACCCACTTGCCAAGAAAGGGAATTTGCCTGTTTCATGCAGCAAAGAAATGAGGGTAAAAAAACCAACAAGACTATATTCAAATTTTCCTGTTCAATTTATTACAAGGCTTAAGAAAACCCAGAAACTTCATTCTTCCACTGAATTAAATGTAAAATTACAAAAAAATTAAAATAGTCTAGGAGTTGATGTTGCTGACAGCCATGGATCTGCCACTCTTCAGGGTTTTCATAATTGCAGATGAACTAAGTTGTCATTTCAGTTTGTCTTTAGCATTGGCCAAAGGAGTGATTTATGCTGTGTAACTGGGATTTGAATGATTTCTCTGTGACAGTGGACAGCACTAACTTCACTGGAGTTCACTAAAATGCAACTGGAACTTTTGATACATCTCCCGACACCAGTCATCCACCTATTTCTCGTTCATAGAAAAAAAAAGTGCAGGCATTGGACTTTAAATCTTGGGACAGATGTCATAGCTGAATTAATTTATTTTTCTTACCCACCAATGGTTTAGATTTATATCTCTGCCCCAGTATATGTGGTGCTGGAGCGTGCCTTTGCTGGTGTGTAGGTATGACTAAGTGTCTCATGCATGGCATTGGGCGTCATTTGTCTTGGGTTCTCCAGGCTGGTTGCATACATGACGGCACATAGTGACAGTAATTTGCACTGATCTGCCCCCACTGGTAGTCTTGCTGCTACAAATAGCAATTGATTATTATGTTGCCATGTTATTGACTGTCACTATGATCGTGAGCTTTATTTCATTTTTAAAGAAACATGCTGCTGACTTGTTCGTAGAAAAGCAGAATGGGAAAATATTAATTTCTAAGAATGATTTGCAGTCACAAATGTACAACTAAATTTTGGTCATAAAACATTTACTTTACTTTAAATCATGATGAACAACAGCAACAACAATGAGAAAAACTCTGTTGTGGCATTTATTTATAGTATAATATAAATAAATAATTTCCAAACCCATAAGAAAGGATATAAAACTGAATCCTTTCTCTGTTCCTAATTATAGGGAGGAGGGGAGTAGAAGTGCCTACATATCCTTCTTTCTCTAATTTACTCTTCACCCATGCCTTGACCTTCTTGTTTTGTTGAAAAACAAAAACAAAAACACAGAAGCCTATTTTATTCACATGTACTCAATGACCCAGCTGATACTTAGAAGTCTGGGTTTCCCTGGGTTTCTATAATAGAATATCCTTTCTCCCTTCCTATTTGAAGTCAGCCAGGAAAGATCCCCATATTCCAAACTTCAATAATGCAGATTCAAAGTTACCATATATAAAACTCAACATGTGCCCTAATTATAAGCCTGAGTTCTTAGGAACTGCTAGTTTGACTTCTTAAATTTTTCAAATGTCAGCACTAGTAGGTAATAACCTTGACTTTCTTTTTTTTTTTTAATGCCGTCAGCACTCCATGAGCTTGGCTGTTCTACCAATATGTTATCGGTGTCTCCAACTCGAGATTAGAGTCACATATCAAGTAGAGTTCAGAACACAAAGTTGTTTTTAATGACATAAAACTACATGAAATCCAGCAGGCTATAGCTGACTGGTCCTCTGAATATCTCTGTGCCCAAACTCTGCAGATGTTGGGTTACAGAGGGGAATAGTTTGATATTGAGATCTTCAGCTTCATACTGATATGAGCCATCAGCGGTGGGTTACCCTGGATTAGGGCAGTAGAACTTTTGAGATGCTATTCTTCAGATTTATTAGTTTTTCCTTACAGTATTCTATACAAAATAAAAAATCATGTCTAATTTGGGGCAATTTAAACTATTTAAATTCCCTTCCTGTCCTGAAGTCTACTGTTAAATGGGGAATTCAGATATTTTCAACAAAAAAGTAAGTTGGTCTTCCATTCTGAGACAACTTAGTGTCTAAATGGCTATGAAAACATGTTTTTAAATTATCTCCATTAACCATTTGAGAATTTTATGCAATGCATTTTTTATATTTAGTCCCTGATTCTACCTTTAATTCAGCTAAAGTTCATACTCATCTTCTACACCCCCCAATCCATGACCTCTTTACTTAGTTAGTCCAATTTATGTGTTTGAAAAATATCTCTGTTATAATTGTCAATAGATAATTTAAATTTTTCTCTGCACTGAAGAAATAAGTAAGAAGTATAAAGGATTTTACAGCAAGAATAAAGAAATTCCCTCTCATGCTGTACTTATGGTAGTTTACCTTAGACCATGTCCAAAACTGCTTGGAAGTACATATATGTCAGAGTTCACAGACTAAGAAAATATTGGGTAAACTAAAACAATCAACTACTATTCAAGGATATTTCCTTCAAGTATTTTCAAGCCTGAAGTTTGTGATCTCAAACATGATCATTTTTTCTAAGAGAGCTACTCAGATAATGCACTGTGCCTCAAAAGGTAAATGATATTTCTTAGTGGAAAGAAAATGACAGGTAATATTGGTTTCATAGTCAAAACATGATTCAAATCAATGCTAATAGCTATGTGTTTATCAATTAACATTACTTCTCTCTCTCTGACTCCCTATATCGCTGTAATTTCATCAAATAGTCATTTGCTTTTATATGGTAATGATGCCTTCATTTTCCTTCCTTTTATCTGTATCTTTGTATGCCAATTGTTGTTCTGCTAAATCTCTATTACAGAGGCCTATGAGTTCCAAGAGATTGATGAATAATTTGAAACGTTTTATCCCTGAGCTTCAAAAAAAAGTGCTACAAATAATTATAAGTAAATATCTTCTGTGCTGTCCCATATCAATCTCATCCTGCCTTATGCTGTTTGTACTTTAGATAGAGAAGGAAGCAGCGAGGCCCTGGGTACCAGCTCTCGCTGCATAAAGGAGACAGATGTTTTGGTTTGCACTGCTTTTTCTTCTCTCTGCTCTGTTCTTTCTGGCAGCCTGAGCTGTGCACTACAATACGTTCCACGGTTAGTCAAGCCTGTAATTTCACAAGGTACAGTTAATTATTGATCAATCAAAATGAACTTCATAATCCTTTTGGCAACTTGTTCTGCACTTGAACTTCTCTCTTGCCCATAAAATAGCTTAATGGTCTGCAGTATAATGAACATGGAGGATATGAACTAATGTTCAAAGAACTCAGCAAATCCTACCTTTCCTGTGAGTGCCAATTCAGGATTATTCTTCCTAGCATATGACACACTCCCTATCCTCTGCAGCTCATCAGCAAAGATAAAAGTCTGCTCTAAACCCTGTTCCCATCAGAGATGAAGAGTTTTCATATCTTTTCTAAGAATTTGGCACAGTTTGAAATATTTGATTTTTTGCATACAATGTTTTATTTTATTTTTTATTTTTAATATGTAACTCACTTTTGCCAGACAAAAAAATTGTTCTCATAAGCCACAAAGCTTAAATATTTGTGCAAGTATAACTGTTTTACTGAACATGCATTTTGCTTAAAATTAAAAAAAAATTTTAATGGGCCATACATTATAGACTAGTCTCTTCTTTTCCCTTTCTCCTCTTAGTGACTTCATGGGAACAAATATCTATCCCAAACTATATAGCGTACATACAATGCAATATTATAATGACTTGTTACTATTCACATATTCATTCAAAATTTACTGAATGTCAAATTCTCATTCTAAGGACAAGAAGAAATTTAAGAGTAGTGTGTGTAACAGAGCTCTGGCTATTGTGAAAATCACTTTGTATATCAGTTTGTCCTTGAACTCAAAATATTTGTACAACTATTTTGGAAATTGATTTGGCAGTTTCTCAGAAAACTGACAATAGCTCTACCTCAAGACCCAGCTATACTACTCCTAGGCATATAATCAAAAGATACCCCATGCTACCACAGGGGTGCTTGTTAAACTATGTTCATACAAAGCTTTATTTGTAGTAGCCAGAAACTGGTAACCACCTACATGTCCCTCAGGTGAAGAATGGATAAAGAAAATGTGGTACATCTACACAATGGAACACAATTCAGCTATTAAAAACAAAAACATTGTGAATTTTGTAAGCAAATGGATGGGACTTGAGAATATCATCCTGAGTGAGGTAACCCAGTGCCCAAAGAATATGCATGGTATGTACTCATTTATAAGTTGTTTTTAGACATAAAGTATTGGATACCCACGCTGCACTTCATGGATCCAAAAAGCTAAAAATGGAAGGCCCAATCAAGGATGCATTAATCTCATTTAGATGGTGGAACAAAATAGTCATAGGAGGTAGCTGGAGGGAGGGAACAAGATGAAAGAAAGGTTGCGGAAGGGAATTGGGGGTGTCAGAAGCAGGTGTGAAGAAGAACAGGAGAGATGGCTGTATAGCCATGAGAATAAATGGAAATCTACAGCTCATGATCATGGAAGATGGGTGGCATCTCAAGGGCATACCACTGTCCTGGCATTAAGATGGTTTCCAGGAATCAATGGGAGTGACTTTAGCAGAAACTCATGGCAGTAGGAAATGGGATCTGAAAAGGTCACACCCTGTATCCAGGCAGGAATGCCATTAAAGGGATAAAAACATGAACCCACCCACAAATGTTTCAATCCACAATTTATCTTCTGTACAAGGAATAAAGGATCAACGATGGAAAAGAGACTAAAATAATGGCCAACCAATAACTTGGGACTCATCCCACCATCAAGCAACAATCCCTGACACTAATAACAATCTGTTATCTTCCAGAGTCCTAGCATAACTGCCCTCTGAGAGACTCCACCCAGCAGATGACTGAAGCAAATGCAGAGACCCACAGCCAAACACTGGATGGAGCTTGGAGCTTCAAGACTCTTTTGGAAAAGTAAATAAAATTGAGGGCCTTTCAGGAGATAGGAACTCTACAGAAAGACCAACAGAGTGAGATACCTGGTTCTTTTGGGGATCACAAAGAATGATCTACCAACCAAAGAGAACAAATGGGTTGGAACTAGGTTTCTGCACATATTAAGCAGATGGGTAACTCAGTCTTCATGTGGGTCTTCTAACAACTGGAGCAGAGGATATCCCTAAACTTGTTACCTGTCTGCAAATCTTGTTCTGCTAACTGGGTTCCTTTTGTTGGGCCTCTGTGGGAGAGGGTGTGCACAGTCCTTCAGATAGTTAATGTGCTTGGGTTGGGTGTGTCTTTACTCTCTCAGAAGAGAAGAGCAAAGGCATGTGGAGAGGTACTGTGTAGGAACTGGATGAGATGGAGGCATTAGTTGGGGTGTAAAATGAATATAAATAAATAAATAAATAAATAAATAAATAAATAAATAAATAAATAAATAAATGGAAAATATTTAAAACAGTGTATGGATATTGGTGAATAATGATATTATTTATAGTGGAAGAACTAAAGTCTATGACTAAGAAAATGTGAAGGGTGTAAAATAATTGTTTAGTTAATCAGTTCACTCAGTCTGCCACCATGCCAGTGTTTTCCTACAAGCAGGGTATTCATTCTGTTTTCTAGACAACTCTCATCATCCTCTGCATCAAATTCTGAATGTTCCTATGTTTATAGTGCTATTCTTGCTATCATATAGAAATTAATGAGTCATAGTCTTTTCCTTCAGGCTCTATGGATACCGTTAGTTTCTCAACTTGGTATCCATTAAAGGAACTTAGTCCTAGGGTTGCCTCTGTTCTCCCATAAAACATAGATATGTAATTTTACTTTTATATAAACACTAACATGTAGACATAAACCCAGTAGCTTTAAAGTAATCCAAGGAATATTTTAAAGTCATTGACTGAGAACTAAGCATTAAAACCAGATTTATTTTTGGAGGATAGTGACAAGCTGAACAAGAAAAGTGAAATAAAATATCAAATGCCTCATAGAGAAAGACCACTTGCAACTAAAAGAATCAAGGAGAGGTCCCAGTTTTATGGCCATTTGTGCTGGGATGTCTAAGAATGATTGCTTTAATGTGCAGAGAAACTGGAGAAGACCAGAGAGTAAACATGAAGAGATGGGTGGGGAGATTGGAGCAAAGACACAGAAAATGTAAATGAGGTGGTTTCTATAAGAATGGCTCATATGTTTGAATGCTTGCTCTCCAGCTGATGAAACCCCTTTGGAAAGGATTAGGAGGTGTGTCAATGCGTTTGAACTTTGAAGTTTTAAAAGACTCCCTCCATCTTAAATTAGGTCTTTCTCATTTTCTATATTTGTCTGTCTCTGTCTCTCTATCCATCTATCTGTCTGTCTGTCTGTCTACCTACCTACCTACCTACCTAACTTCCTACCTACCTACCTACCTACCTATCTATCTATCTATCTATCTATCTATCTATCTATCTATCTATCATCTATCTCTGCCTCATGCTTGTGGATCAGGTATAAATTCTCAGATTATACTATAACACAATGCCGGCCTACTTTACTGCTCTCTTTGTAACTTTCTGGGACCACAAACCTAAGATTAAGTGCCTTCTTAATATAAATTACCTTGATCATGGAACTCTTCACAGCAACAGAAAAATAACTAAAGTATACATATACATTTGTTTTTATAGTACATGTACCAATCCTTGTCAGTCTTCTCCAAATGTATGTATGCATTTGATATATATACAAATAATAGTGAAGTCAATTATGCCCATACAGGAACTTAATGCCCACTAAGAATGCCTCTACTCTTTTTCTGTATCATCTGGCAGAGTTAAGTTTCTTTGTCATCTTAGGTCCTTTAAATACTTTTACTTCATTCAAATTGACCTACCTGTGTCTTTGCTGTCTAGAGATCAGTGATGTTGCTGATGCCCAGAGAGCCAGATGGATGTTGGGTAATAAACAGAGTTACCTTTTACCATAAACCCCTTTGTGTGGCATAGGCACAATTTGATGTCTTCAAAGGAGAAGAAAATTTAGACTTTTTTTTTTCTCAACTGGTCACAGACTCACAGATAACAACAAAGTTTGGCATCAAACCACTGCCCCCATTTTTCATGGCCTTATGAACACCTCAGAGCCTCAGAGCTCCAGATTTGAACCCCTCCTAATGGTGGTATGTAATACTGTTATCTGGCCAGATGACAGCTTCCAGCCCAGTTACACAATCAGGGATATTTATATTTAAGATCAGCCTCCAGAGACAGAGAGGAAGTATTATCTATCTAAAACCAATGTAGAACATGAATTCAGCTGTATCCCTTTTCAGCATACGTGAGAGTCAGGTTCCTTAGATGATTCTGCATCCTCTCACATGGGCATTTGTTCCTAAGTAAAAATACATTGCAACTAAGCAATCCACTAAGACTGAAATTCACACCTAACCAGAAAGCTTACAATCTAAACATAATGACCTTTCAGGCCCTGTATTAATTTAAATAAAAAGATTATAAAATTGTAGTAACTCTAAAACAAGAAAACTCATGTATGTTGCAGGTTCCAACACCAAGACATATTCAAGTGTTAACCTCAAATCATTCCCCGAAGAACTTCTCTAAGCTAGTGCTAAAAGCAGCTCTTGTCTCCAGCTTGGTTGCCTCTCTCTATCTTGATTGCTTCCATCCGTGGTGAAGATCTGTCTACATGGTCTCTCCTCTGTCTTCATGATGGTCAAAACGAATAGCTTCTCATCAACATAACAATAATAATGTCTATGTACATACAAACACATACTTATGATACCATGTACATGATCATGTTTATTTATAGCATGAGCTGTCTATATGTTTAGAGAAAACACTTGGAGGAGGAAAAGAAACATAACCAGTGAAAAGTAGCTTTGTAATCTTTTCCTTTGTCATGTAGATATTTGTCATAGGTGTTTAAGGGAGATTGTTCAGTGGGTAAATGTGTTTTCTGGGCATATGTGAGGGTCTAATTCAGATTTTTAGTAACCATATAGTAAACATGTATAACAACCATGCATACCTGTAACTATAGTGCCGAGGACTTTAGTTGGAGAGAGCAGGATTGCAAGATATGCTGTCTATCAAGATAGCCATGAAATGTCAGGCTTCAGGATCAATGGAAGACAACTTAACAAGAGAAGAACATGTAGACATATAAAGGAAGATACTCAAACGTCTTCTGGCTCCATACACAAATGGAAGCACATGCAAATGAATAATATATACACATGAGTCTTACACATACACACACACACAAACACACAGACACACACACTCACACATACAAGTACGCACACTCATGTTCTGGGACACATACTGAGATATTGTAAAGAAAGCCATTGTTTTCAGTTGCTTAAAGAGATTAGTTATTTGTTAATGTTCTTAGTGTTAATATTAAAATTAATATATAAGCATATATATAGGCTTATCAATGATGGTTATAAGCATGTTTTAAATCTATATTTCTACAGTCACATTTTAAACTTCCTAATTTACAGTCTGTTCTTAAAAAAAAGGGGGGGGCAGAAGATGAAACAAGAAGACACTTGCCTGAAGGAAGGAGGCATGTGACATCATTGTTTGTAGAAGTTTGTGAACAATAATGAAATATGATCGCAACCAGGCTTCAGCTAAAGAAACCAAACACAGGTTTCTGTTGTGGAGACAAAGAAACAATAGTAAACACCAGGGTAGGGTTTTGTTGCTGTAATAAATCCTATTTGCGGGAATAAAGTAAGAAGGTAGAATCAGTGTTTGCAGCCCAGGTCCTTCTGTGCTCTGTGAGAACAAGGCACCACAGAGGAGAATCTCATTCTTCTAGCAGTATGGTAGCCAAGATGAGCTCATTGTTGAGCATAGCAAAGAGAATTCTCTGAATCTATGGTCTGATGCTTCCCATAGGAATGAGAAGATTTTTGTACCTCCATTCTGGCTACAGAGTTGCAGTAGGAATCTTTCCTTCAGGACTTTACATAGTGAAGAACAGTAATGAACACAATATAGATTATTTTTACTTATTTTAATAGAATTTTACTAAATATATTGTTATTTACATGCAATGATTTTGATGGGAACAGTCCTCCAAGAAGGTTCTATGTGAAGGTCAGGGCACCCTAGCAGGCCATGCTTCAGTAAAGTGCAGAAAACTTTAAGGGGGTGTACCCAGCACATAAAAGTGGGAAGGTCTAATATCCAATATATACAAAGAACTCAAGAAGTTACACTCCAGAGAATCAAACAATCATATTAAAAATTGGGGCACAGAGCTAAACAAAGAATTCTCAACTGAGGAATACTGAATGGCTGAGAAGCACCTAAAGAAATGTTCAACATCCCTAGTCATCAGAAAAATGCAAATCAAAACAACGCTGAGATTCCACCTCATACCACTCAGAATGGCTAAGATCAAAATCTCAGGTGACAGCAGATGTTGGTGAGAAAGAGGAACATACCTCCAGAATTGGTGGGATTGTAAGCTGGTACAACCACTCTGGAAATCAGTCTGGCTGTTCCTCAGAAAATTGGACAAAGTACTACCTGAAGACCCAGCTACTTTAATTCTGGGAATATACTATGTTTATAGCAGCCTTATTTATAATAGCCACGTGCTGAAAAGAACCCAGATGTCCTTCAGCAGAGGAATGGATTCAGAACATGTGGTACATTTTTACAATGGAGTACCACTCAGCTATAAGAAACAATGATTTTACAAAATACCCTAGGCAAATGGATGGAACTAGAAAATATTATCCTAAATAAGGTAACCCAGTCACAAACACACACACACACACACACACACACACACACATGGCATACAGTCACTGATAATTGGATATTAGCCCCAGATAGTTCTGAATCCCCAAGAAACAATCAACAGACTTAATGAAGCTCATAATGAACGAAGGCCAAATTATGGCAGCCTCAGTCCTTCTTAGAAAAAGAAAAAAAATGTGTATTTATCATGTATTATTATGTAACAAATTTTTTGAGCTATAATAATATTTTATAAAATAAAATTTTAAAAATGTAGGAAGTATCTACTGAGAGATTCTGTCTTGCCTCAGACCCTAAGAATTGGTTCCAGTCAACCTCTGACTTCAGTCTGTGAAACCAAATATTTTCCTGGTTTATCCCAGGAAATTGTCACTTTAGAGAAAAAAAAAAAAAACTACCATAACACAATAATTAAGCATATCAGGTCTGCCCTGAAAAGATATGTCTTACCTGTCTTCAAATCCCTACTGTGCCACAGGTACCCAGTATCAGAGAAAGTCACCAAGAGTTTTAGAAAGATTTGCGGTAAAAACTTGTACATGAAGACTACCATTCTTTAGTTGGTTAAGTTCTGAACCTTGGTCTATTCCTCATCAGTTATTCTGTGGATGCAGAGAAATCAACTGTGTTCATAGCTAAAAACATTGCACAGTATTGAAATAGGACACTACTATGTGCCCAGCTCCTTGTTCAATTCCAGTGCTGCAAAGAAACATTAGACCTATACATTCTAGCACATAAACTTGAAAGGAATGGTGGTTTGAAAACAGTATGGGAGTGATAACTCTTAAAAACCTTGCCTTTACTTAAATAGAATTATAATTCCCATGCATCGGGTTTAAATCTAGAAAAAAAAATTACAAATAAATTCATGCCAAACTGATTATTTTATAAACTGGTTTTTAGATCATATCTTGATAAATTTAATAAATTTAAAAATATCTCTTCATAATATAATATTGTGATCAGAATCTGAAAAAGCTTTAGTTATTTAAGTTCTATTTTAAACAGATATATTTGAGTGCCTAAAATTAAAAAAAAAAAAACAATTTTAAAGACCAAAAGTATAAAAGAAAAGGCTTAGAAACATTTTTAACACATTCTTGCCATCATACTTTCTTCAAAGTGAGAAAGCAACCAAAGGAACCAGGCAAACATGGCTGTGACTGTGTCTCGATGTAATTGTATTTGCAAAAACAACAGCAAGATTTGGTTCATGACTATTAGCTGACAAGCACTTTCAAGCAATAACATATTGAGGAATAGTTCACTGCATTCAAACGTAAAAGGATATTCCTAAAAGAGGATGAATTATAGAGACTGAGAATAGTGGCAAAATATGGGAGAGGTGAGCATGAGAAGATAGAAAGGTCTTTACCCCATATCCACTGATATTACTTCAGGGAAGAACACTTTCCTTTTAGGACAGAACACTCAACATATTGATTCCAGGTGACTTGTTGTATAGGGAATTTGCCATTTATATGAAAGAATATTTTGCGAATAGATCTCTGGGCTTGTGTCCAGACAAACCACACCAAACAAACAGGGTTTCACATGGAGAAGTTTTAATAGAATGACAAGACAGGGGTCAGGGTTGACAGAGGGGAAGAAGAAAGAGAGAGAAGAGGAGTAGAGAAGTAGAGGCTGGCCATGAGCACGTGGAGAGAGAGAGTGGGGAAGGGAGTGGGGAGATGGGGAACAAATGGGGTAAGAGAGGAGTAAGAGAAGAGAGGACGAGAAAGAGACCAGGGGGGAAGCAGTCACCTTTATAGTCCCAGGTAACTGTGAGTTGAGGCTTACACAGTCCCAACAGAATACATACACTATTTCTAAATTCCATGCTTTTGTTAATTTTAGATTGTCTGACCACATTAGAAATGCTTCACCCATATTCGTGAAATTCAGTGTAGTCCCGGTCAGCCAGGTACCAGAAACAGCTCCCTTGGGTATTTTTTGCTTAGAGAAGAGATAAATAAGCTATTAGAAGAGTTCTTTCCTCTGTCAGAATTAAGATACCATCCCAAAGTACATGAACCTAGACTGGACGTGTGTGTGCTTCATGCTTCTTAGTTTGTGCCCTTTGAATCTGGAGCCTGAGCACTGTAGAGTCCTGGTTAAAAAAATACTTTGGAAAACAGAAAAATAAACTTTGTCTCAGTGGAAGATTAGTCAAGGAGGCCCAATGGACATTCCACAGCTGTAAAATGCATGCAAAATGAATTTGGACATGAATAGTCTGTCTAAGATATCAATTTTCCCAAATAATATATTTATGGGCTATTATTACATCTAGAGGAAAAAACCCAGTAGATTAAAACTGTAAAAATCCTCTGATAAAAATGATCCATTCTCAAACGTCAACCAACATTAAAAGGGAAAGTTTGACACTTTTAAATAAAAAATGATTTGCAAATTACACAAGGAGCCTACAGAGATTTCTTCAGGTCTGTTCTCTCTCTCTCTCTCTCCCACTCTAAAACATGCAATAAACCTTTTTCAATTGGAGGTTTAATCTATGTGTACAAGGGGACTTAGAGGCAATGCCTGCTCTCTTTTCCTGGAGACCTGTGAGCAAGGCTTTTTTCTGCTATTGATTGAGAAAGTGATAGCATACCAGAAGGTGCACTGATACATTGCTGGGGAAAAGAAAGCAGTGAAGGATCCTTGCAGTCTAATCAAAGCTCTGTCCAAGCCCCACACTCTGATGAAATCCAATCAATACAGACGATTAAATGACACACACAGAGTCATCAATATTAAATACACTCCATTTCCTGTTCAGGAGCTGGGTATCACAAAGTGGACAAGATAAAACTTGACTCTGCAGCCTTATTTATAGTGCCTAAGGTATATTTAAATATGACAATGAACCTGGACTTCTGTCATCATTTGCCCAACTAATTAACATGCCACCTGCACATTTAAGAATGATGCTGTATTGAACAAACCTTTGAAGGGGCTCTTTTTTTTTTTTGGTATAGAATAGAGTTTATTTGGGGTATGGGGAGGGGAATTAAGAGGTGAGTAGAGATAGAGAGATGCAGAGAGAGAGATTCAGAGAGAAAGAGAGAGACAGAGAGACAGAGATAGAGAGAGACAGAGAGAGAGAAGAGAAGAGAAGAGAAGAGAAGAGAAGACAAGAGAAGACAAGAGAAGAGAAGAGAAGCAGAGGCATTCCATAGATACTTGGAGAATGAGGGAATGGATAAGGGGAAAAGGGGAAAGAAGAAGAAGACAAAATAGGAGTTGGAAACAAGAGCAACAGCTTGAAGGGACTCTTTATTGAGAAACTTTTACAAGCTATTTGATTTGTATTATTACTTGACTTTTTTGGTTTGTTTGAAGTTGAGGGAGATAACACTGAGAGATGCTATGTAGTATGTGTTTCCTTCTCAGAAATGTGAGCTCAGTGCTCTGAGTTACAACACACATACTCCTCAGTGGTGTGGCCCAAACCTACAGCTGCAAATACTGCCCGATGTCTATTTGAAGACTTGTTAAAAAAAGAGTCTTAAACTAACAAAGGTCTTAGTTTGTTTCTTTTGGTGTGAATCTTTAAGCATCAGTGGGAGAAGCAATGTATGATTAGGTATGTATGATATGTGAAGAAAATCACATTTTAAGCTGCCCATTGGTTGCAGAGGAGGAAGTCTTTAAGGGACGAAAATGTTTGTCTCTAGTTTAGATTAACAGGTATGACAATCCAGCAAAAATATTTTGAGGCAAAGTTTAGCAAAGTGGATTCAGCAAAATGCTCTATAATTCAGCAGTGTGAGCATCAGTGTTCTTCAGTCAGTATGGTGGGGCGCAGGGTAGAGAGTCAATGTGCTAGTTCTCAAACTCAAGAGGTAGGATTAAATTATTCGCTGAAATTATTCTCACCTTTAAAAAACTAAAGCCACTATGCAACCAACTTACTCAGGCTCCGTAAGTAGAAAACACACCCAATTTTCATCTCGACAAATCATTAAAAACATATAAAACACTCACAACATGCCAGTACTGTCTAAAAATCTTTATGATATTATTGTGTATAACGTTCACAGCAATTCAGTATAGCTGGTATCCGCATACTCTTTCCATTGCAGAGATGTGGTCGCAGAGACACAGGGAACAGCTTACATAAAATAATGCTGATTGTACTTTGCTTTCTATTGTGTCCATAAACTCTAAACAAAGTCTGCTTGCAAAGAAAAGAGCCTGTGCAGCATAAAGCATATAGTCCCCATAGGAAGCAAAGCCAGGATAAGATCTAATACAGGCCATAGAGGAAGGCTGCTTACTGCCTGGAATACAATACAATGGCTTCCTCATCCTAGTTTCTATTACACCTTGGACTACCTGCCCAGAAGCTTGGCATCACCCACCAAGGAACTGGCTCTTACATATCTATAATTAATAATAATAATAATAATAATAATAATAATAATAATAATAATAATAATAAATAATAATAACAATAATAATCTCAGGCTTGTTTGAAGGTGGATCTGATGGAACCACCTCCTCAGCTCAGGTTTACTTGTCTGTGAGAACTCAAGCTTGTGTCAAGTTGACAAACAAACAAAACTAACAATAGGTTTAGCAAAACACTAACCAATACAGATGTGAACACACAAATGGTTGTCATCTTTGAACTCGGGTGTCTGTACACACTGTAACTTACTAGTCTCTATTTAACCTATAGTTCTTATACAGAACACTATATAGAAAATGTAGAGTTTTAAAGATGTCTGTAATAAGAAAAACCCAAAAGCTTCTTAGCCATTGAAATGTATTACAGTAGTTTGAAATGAGTAGCATGCACGCAGGAGGCAGTTCTTCTGGAGACAGTGACTTCTGGTAATATATACGGGGAGGAAAGAGAACAGGTACAGCCAAGTGAACTTAAAAGGTGCTGAGAAAGAATACACACACAGGCAACCAGGACTTTTGACTATGGACACCAGTGCTGACATTTTGACCACACACTGAACACTAGGGAATTATTGTTCAGAATCCCCAGTGCCACATAGTGATGCAGAGAGTCTTGGCACTAAGAGAAAAAAAATGTCATTTGCCAATTGTAGAATAATGTGTCTTCATTATTTTCAGTACACAAAGTAAGAAAACAAACTGAATGTTTAATTTAAGATGGAAGAGTTATAGAAATAGCTAATTAACCCACTTCTATGTTACAGCTACCCCCCCCCCTTCTCTTCTCTCTTGGTAGGTAATCTCACTTATTTCCTTTTGACTAGCTATGCAAAAAAAAAAAAACTACAAATGTCTAATTTAGAAACTGGTTATTTGGCAAATGTAGACAATCGTTCCTGAACCACATCTTAGTATACCTTTGAAGCACATGGTGGAAGTTCAAAGACTTTGAGAGGCCAACTATTCCACAGCCTGCTTCCCGAGTCCTTTGATGTAAGTGGTCTTGTCTGATTATGTTTTGAGCTGAGGAAGTAGGGCTTTATACCACAATCAGATACAGGTTTTGAGCGGAGGAGGTCGAGTTTTCCTCCCAGATGTAGATACATGCTTGATAAGGCAGAAAACAGACAGATGTGCCTCTATTCACTAGGGAAGAGGTGTGGAGAAGGAACAGATAGAACAGTTGAGAAATTTCCATTAAGCTGTAGTGAAGTACTTTTGGAAGCAGTCCCAGTTAGGAAATTTCTCATGAGCAAGCAACTCATAATTTAGATACAGGCTTTAGACTTCAGTTTGCTACCAACCTGAACCTACCCATTATCCTCCTCAAGTTAAAAGTGAACCAGCAATTTGTACAGTCAACTTGTTGAATAAAACCATATTCCTAAAAGAATATTAGTCACCAGTCTTGTATTTTTCTTTTAAAAGTATGTTCCTAAGATATGGTTTACATTTACCCTGTTAATGCTCTACAATGAAGATCATTATATAGATTCTATTTCATGAGTAATAAAAGGCAAAAGTACTCAACTACATAGAAAACACACATGTGTAATTGTTTTTTCTGTCCTTCTGCAGTAGCTTTTGTTTACAGCCTTTCCCCCACTTATATTTGGTGCAAATAAACCCAAATTTTAATATTATAGAAAGCACACACACATGCTTGTGCTCATAGACATTCATACACACACATGAGTGTGTGTATGTGTTTGTGTGTGTGTGTGTGTGTGCACGTGTGTGTGTGTGTGTGTGTGTGTGTGTGTGAAAGAGAGAGAGGGGGGAGGAATTTAAGTGTTTCTCGTGATAGTCAACAAATATTTATAAAATACTTCGAATGGGTAAGACACTGGACTAACTTCAGAGATTATAAGATAAAAGCCTTGTATGAGCAATTTATAATCTAGATGGGCAAAAGACACCTTGGCACACATAGTAAGAAAACTTAACAAAGGAAATCATGATCCAGAATAAACAAAGTCTTCAAAGATGAGTCTGTCTGAATTTTGGGTTCCAGAAGGAACCAGTGATAGGTAACATGAAGTACCAATAAAAGGAATACTCCATCCGTAAGTCATTGGCAGGTGTATCCAGGATAGAAATGCCAAAGCTTAATACATCCTTGTTTCACACCCTAGTACAAATAATGACTTGAGGCAAGATCTTAGTGGAGATAAAGGGCAACTGAAGTATCAGAAGGGAAATCCAGGGTCTCTCTCCTTCAGCACTCTTGGAGCCTGTGAACATCAGCTAAGCATTCAAAGGACATAGCTTTACTGAAAACGTATGTACTAACTACGAGGAAGACCAAGGAATCAGGGGGCAAATAACTCTTCTTAAAAGGTACTTGTGCTGGAGATAAAAGCAGGGCTAGGGAAAGAAATATGCTTATGTGTACAAAGCACAAAGACTCCTGGTAAAAAAGTGAACAAAGTCACTTCCAGCCAGAGAAAGGGAATTTGAGTTCACAGAACAAGGGCGTGGTTCATATGAACTTCTTGAGCAGTTTTGCTCCTAAGATCATTGGCACCAGCTGCAAGGCTGTGTTCTGTGGTTCAAACCAACTGGACACAATGTTTAAAATATATTTGTTGCTGTTGTTTCTAACAATAAGAAAATATCACAGCAGAATCAGCCCTAGTGAGGGACAAGTATGCACAGGGGATGGGTAAGTTGTATGGAGAGATGAAGTGGGATAAAGGAAAAAGAGGGTTATACCCAGTCAACATAACTAAAATTGGTATCACTTTTATGGCTCACTTTATTAAATAATAAGGCATTTTACATTTTAAAACATTAATTAATATACATTAAAATGAAAATTACAGCTCTGGAGAGATTGCATAGTGGATAAGCTTGTCCTGCAAGTGTGAGCACTGAAGTTAAGATCCCAGAACATAAATAACAGGTGGACACAAAGGCTCATCTGTAACTTCAGTCTCAGAAGGCAGGAATGGAGATTCTCAGAGCAGGATGACTAGCAAGACAAGGCACACCAGCAATACAGGTTCTATGGATATACACAGCCTCAGTAAATAAAATGAAAGAATGACCAAGGCTGATTCCTTCCTTCCTTCCTTCCTTCCTTCCTTCCTTCCTTCACTCCTCCCTCCCTCCCTTCCTTCCTTCCTTCATTCCTCCCTCCCTTCCTTCCTTCCTTCCTTCCTTTCTTCCTTCCTTCCTTCCTTCACTCCTTTCTCCCTCCCTTCCTTCCTTCCTTCCTTCATTCCTCCCTTCCTTTCTTTCTTCCTTCCTTTCATCCTTTCTTTCTTTTTTGCATTCTTTCTTTTTTGCTTTAAAATATTTTTTATTAGATACTCTCTGTATTTACATTTAAAATGTTATCCCCTTGGCCACCCCCACTCCCCTCCCCTCTCCCCCTCCCCCTCTATTTGTCTTCATGAGGGTGCACTATCTCCCAATCACCTTCTTCACCTCACTGCCTTGACATTCTCCTACATTGACAAAAATGTGCCCTCACTGGACAAAAGGTCCCTTCTCACATTGATGCCTGACACTGCTATTCTCTGCTGCATATACAACTGTAGCCCTGGGCCTCTCAGTGCATGCTCTATGGTTGGTGATTTACTTTGTGGGAGCTGTGGATAATTTGGTTAGTCAACAGTGTTGTTCTTCCCATGAGGCCTCAACACCTTTCAGCTCCTATTTCCCTCACCCCCACATAAGTACCCTCACCAGGGTCCCTGTACTCGGTCCGATGGTTAGCTGTAAGCACGTTCAGCTGCATAATTTTGGAAAAACCCCTGAGGAGGCAGCCCTATCTGGTTCCTGCCCACAAGAATCGCCTCCCAGAATTAGCAATAGTGCTTGGGCCTGGTGCTGTGCATTGGGGTGGATCCCCAGGTGAGAAAGTCCTTGAAAAGGCCCTTCTTCAATCCCTGCTCTTCCACTTGATCTTGTATCTCCTTCTCTGAGTGTTTTAATTTCCCTTCTAAGAAGGACTGAGGCTTCATCTGAATTTTTGATCTTAGCCATTCTGACTGGTGTGCAGTAGAATCTCAGGGTTGTTTTGATATGCAGTTCCCTAATGACTGGGGATCTTGAGCATTTCTTTAGGTGCTTCTCAGCCATTCAGGATTCTTCAGGTGAGAATTCTTTGTTTAACTCTGTACCCATTTTTAATATGATTGTTTCATTTTCTGGATTCTAACTTCTTGAATTCTTTATATATATTGGATATTAGACCTCTATCAGATGTGGGATTGGTAATGATCCTTTCTCAGTCTGTTGGCTGACATTTGTTGTCTTGACAGTGTCCTTAACCTTACAAAGATTTGCAATTTGTTGATTCTTGATCTTAGAGCACTGGCTATTGGTGTTCTGTTCAGGAAATTTTCCCTGTGCCTATGTGCTCTAAGCTCTTCCTCATTTTCTCTTCTAATGGTTTACTTGGTTTTTACTTTTTTACTTCTAATGGTGTACTTGGTTTTATGTGGAGGTCTCTGATCCACTTGGACTTGAGGTTGTACAAGGAGATATGACACAGTCAATTTGCATTCTTCTGCATGATGACTGCCAGTTGAACCTGCACAATTTGTTGAAGAGGCTGTTTTTCCCATTGTATGTTTTCAGCACCTTTGTCAAAGATCAAGTGACCATATGTGTGAGGGTTCATTTCTGGGTCTTCGATTCTGTTACATTGATCTACCTGCCTATCTCTGTACCAGTACCATGTGGTTTTGACACAATTTCTTTGTGACATAATAGCTTAAGGTCCGGGATGGTGATTCCCATAGAATTTTTTGTTCTTGAGAATAGATTTTGCTATCCTAGGTTTTTCGTTAATCCAGACGAATTTGAAAATTGCTCTTTCCAAATCTATGAAGAATTGAGTTGAAATTATGATGGAGATTTCATTGAATATGTAGATTGCTTTTGATAAGATGGCCATTTTTACAGTGTTGATCCTTCCAATTCATGAGCATGGGAGATCTTTTCATCTTCTGAGATCTTCTTCAATTTCCTTCTTCAGAGATTTCAAGTTCTTGTCACAGATCTTGCACTTGCTTAGCTAGGGTCAAAGCAAGGTATTTCATATTGTTTGTGACTATTGTGAAGGGTATCTTTTCCCTAATTTCTTTTTCAACATGTTTAACCTTTGAGTAAAGGAAGGCTACTGATTTGTTAGAGTTAATTTTACAACCAGCTACTTTGCTGAAGTTGTTTATCAGCTATAGGAGTTCTCTGGTGGAATTTTTGAGGTCACTTAAGTATAGTATGATGTCATCTGCAAATAGTGATGTTTTGACTTCTTCCTTTTTGATTTGTATCTCTTTGACTTCCTTTTGTTGTCTAATTGCTCTGGCCAGGACTTCCAATACTATACTGAATAGGTAGGGGGAGAGTTGTCAGTCTTGTCTAGTCCCTGATTTTAGTGGGATTGCTTCAAGTTTCTCACCATTTAGTTTGATGTTGGTTATCAGTTTGCTCTATATTGCTATGTTTAAGTATGGGCCTTGGATTCCTGCCCTTTTCGACTTTTAACATGGAGGGGTGTTGAATTTTGTCAAATGTTTCTCAGCATCTAGTGAGATGATCAAGTGGGTTTTTTTTCTTTGAGTTTGTTTACATGCTAAATTACATTGATGGATTTACATATATTAAACCATCCCTGCATCCCTGCTTGATCATGGTGAATGATCATTTTAATGTTTTCTTGGATTTGGTTTGCAAGATATTTTTTAGTATTTTTGAATCATTGTTTATGAGGGGAATTGGTCTGAAGTTCTATTTCTTCATAGGACCTTTGTATGGTTTATGTAGGAGTGTAATTGTGGCTTTGAAGAACGAGTTGGGTAGTATTCATTTTGTTTCTATTTAGTGCAACAATTTGGAGAGTATTGGTTTTAGGTCTTCCATGTAAGTCTGATAAAATTCTACACTGAAGCCATCTAGTCCTGTTCTTTTTGTGGGGCTAAGCTTTTGATGACTGCTTCTATTTCTTTAGGTGTTATGGAGGATTGTTTAGATAGTTTATCTGATCCTGATTTTGTTGTCTGGTATTTATCGGTCTAGAAATTTGTTCATTTTCTCTAAATTTTCTAGTTTTGTTGAGTATATACTTTTTCAGTTGGATCTGATGATTTCCTGAATTTCCTCAGTTTCTATTATATGTGAGTATTTTGTTGTTTTTTTTTAAGACCAGCCTTAGTCCATGGAGTATTTCAATCTTCTTATATCTGTTGAGGTTTGTTTCATGACTGACTATATGGCCCATTTTGAAGAAGGTACTGTGAGGTGCTGAGAAGGAGGTATAGTCTTTTGTTTTAGGATGAAATGTTCTGTAGATGTCTGTTAATTCCATTTGGTTCATAACCTCTGCTAGTTTTGCTAAGTCTCTGTTCAGTTTCTTTTTCCATGATATGTTCATTGATGATATGTAATATTGTTGTGGTGCAACATGTGCTTTGAGCTTTAGTACTTTTTTTTTAATGAATGTGGGTGCCCATGTATTTGGAGGATATATGTTCAGGCTTGAGCATTCATCCATATAGATTTTTTTTGTGATGAGTATAAAGTGTTTTTCCTTATCTTTTTTGATATTTTTGGTTGAAAATGTATTTTATTTAATACTAGAATGACTACTCTAGCTTGTTTTTTGGGACCATTGGCTTGGAAGGTTTTTTTTTTCCCAGCCTTTTCCTCTGAGGTAGTGTCTGTCTTTGTATCTGAGATGAGCTTTCTGTATGCAGCAAAATGCTGGTTCCTGTTTATGTATCCAATCTGATAGTCTATGTTTTTTTTTAGGGAACTGAGTCCATTGATGTTAAGAGATATTAAGGAATAGTGATTGTTGTTTCCTGTTATATTGTTGTTAGATGTAGACATATTTTTGTGTACTTTTCATATTTTGGTTTTCTTGCATAATTATTTTCTTGCTTTTCCTATCATATATTTTCCCGCCTTGTGTTGCACTTTCTATTTTTTATCGTTTGTATGGGTGAATTTGTGGTCAGATATTGTGGAAATTTGGTTTTGTTCTGGAATACCTTGGTCTCTCTATCTATGGTAATCAAGAGATTTTCTGGATATAGTAACCTGGGATGGCATTTGTGTTCTTTTAGAGTCTGTATGATTTCTATCCAGGATCTTCTAGCTTTCATAGTCTCTGTTGAGAAATCTGTTTTATTTCTGAATGGTCTGCCTTTACATGTTACTTGTCACTTTTCATATACTGCTTTTAGTATTTTTCTGTTTTATTTTGTTCTGAATATTTGGTGTTTTAAGTAGTATGTGTCAGGAAGAATTTCTTTTCTAGTCCAATCTATTTAGACTTATTGTATGTTCATTGTTATCTTGTTCTTGAGTGTAGGGGAGTTTTCTTCTATGATTTTGTTGAAGATATTTACCGTGACATTTAGTTTGTATTCTTCACCCTCTTCAACATCTATAATCTTTAGGTTTGGTCTTCTCATTGTATCCTGGTTATCCTGGACATTTTGGGTTAGATGTTAGGAATCTTGATTTCTGCATTTTCTCTGACTGTTGTGTCTATGTTTTCTATGTTGGCTTCTGCCCCTGAGATCCTATCTTCCATCCCTTGTAGTCTGATGATGATACTTGCGTCTGTGACTCCTGATTTATTTCTTAGGGTTTTTATCTCCAGGGTTGTCTTTTTTGTGATTTCTTTATTGTTTCTATTTCCATTTTCAATTTCTTCACTTGTTTGTTTGTGCTTTCCTGTAGTTCTTTGAGTGATTTCTCCTGTGATTGTTTAAGGGGGTTAATCATGTGATTTTCAAGGACCTTCATCATCCCCATGAAGTATGATTTCAAGACTAAATCCTATTTTTCAGGAGTGTTGGGAAAACCAGTACTTGCTGTGCTGGGAGAACAGAGCTCTGATATTGCCAGGTTGACTTCATTTTCACTGCTTAGGTACCTTTGCTTTCCTCTTGCCATTTTTTTTTTAATCTGTAATTATAGATGATCTTGTTGTCTCTGACTGAAGCTTATCTGTCTTGTGGTTCTGAGGGCCTGTGGGCTCAGGAAGGAGATTGCTCCTGGGTGATTGGGTCACTGTGAGCAGGCAGTGAGTTCCGATGGCAGTGACTCAATTCTGTCACTGTGGGTTCAGGTTTGAGAGCACCTATGAGGCTGTTCTGGGAGCTCAGCTGTCCTCCTGCATGTCCTGCATCCTGCTGGCTGTCACACAGCTCTCTCTTAGGGCCAGAAAGGATCTGACCCCAGTGTACCACACTATCTGTGTTCTGAGAGAACCTGGACACCCCTCCACCTCTCCGGATAGCTGGTGGGGTTATGCTGCTGATTTCCTGTGTCTCAGGTCTTAGAGCAACTGCTAGGCATTCTTGGGAGCTCTGCTGTCTACTTGCATGTTATGAGTCCTGCTGGTGGTCACATAGCCCTCTTTCTGGGCCAGAAAGCCAAGGCTGATATCTGCTGTCAACATTTTGACTTCAAATGCATATGCATACACACACACACACACACACACACACATACACATACAAATATGCATGCATATGGATACCAAGATTACATATATACACACACATGCAGAGCACAAATACAAGAAAAAACTTCAAAATATTAGAGTCACACACACACACACACACACACACATGCACACACATACACAGCAAATACACACAGAAAGAAGAAATATATAATAGTTATTTATGAGTCCTGGAAATTGGTGCTTTGTTAGATGAGCATATGGTATTGTCCCTATGTCCTCCTTCTGAACTGCTCAGTCTTTCTCAGTGGCCGAGCCAGAAACCTGTTAATGTGCACCACTCATTCTGAAATTTCATCAACAGAGTAATAGCCAAAGAAAGTCTAACGTGCAGGCAACTGCTTCTTTGACAAAAGAATGCCCATCACTTTCAACTGGCCCATATCCTTTTGCTCTTCTTTCTTTTCTTTGTTTTCAATTTCAAAAAGTCCAGATAAAACTGTACACTGTTTTCTATTTCAGAATACATAGCATCCTCATTCACAGCAAATAATCTTGACTCATTTGCTGAGAGAAAGAGTAGGCTCAGCATCTTAAAGCTCCTCCCTTGTGTTACACATCTGTGTTGTTCATTTGACTGGCTCCTCTGCATCCAGGGCTTCTCCCTTTGGATTCTATAAGTATGTACTTATTACATTAAACTTACTACATTCCTAGAACTTTTCTAAACACAATAGATAATCTGAAACATCTGAGGTAGTTTTCAGTAAATCACAAGTTTTCTACATGGACATGGGGTGTTTTGTTTGTTTGTATGTTTGTTTTGTTATTTTTACATGCCCATGTCCACAGTACAAAAGTCCTGAAGACAGAATCTTAGCCCAAGCAAGATTTTTCACACAGATTCCACTCCCATTCCAGGTACCCATTTCTGTCTTAGTTAAGGTTTTATTGCCATGAAGAGACACCATAACCTTAGGAACTCTGATAAAACAAAGCATCTAATTGAAGCTGGGTTACACTTTCAAAGGTCTATTATTACTGTGGAGGGAGGCATGTCAACAAACATAGTGCTGGAGAAGGAGCTAAGAATTCTACATATTAGTCTGTAAGTAGTCAGAAGACTAGATTCCATGGGACTGAACTTGAGCATATATGAGACCTAACAGCCTGCCTCCACAGTGACAAAGTTCTTTCTCCAATAAGGCTGCACCTTCTAATAGTGCCATTCTTGGAGACTACTTCTATGGGTTGCCTAATCCCTTTCTAATCCAACCATTCCAGACACTGCTAACATATATCTGTTAATTAGTATGCCATGCACTTCTCCAAGTGTTATATGACCATTTGTTAACATTCCCTCTAGCAACAATATACCGTAAATATTGTTCTTTTCAACAAGTGTGTCATGATAAACTTAGAACAGAGAGAAAGTGAATAACGTACTCAAGGTTTCCCAGTGAGTAATTATGGTTCCACAACAACCCTCTTACCAAGTATGTTCACATCCATAAACACAATTCCAGGAAGAATGAGGGCACTGATTAACCTCTTCTCCCACACAGACTGCATGCCACATCCTGGACAACAGGAGGTGGTGGCTGCTTTTTGAAGACTTTCTAACATATAAGAGAAGGCACTGACATTTTATACTAATATCCATTTTTGGAATGTAGAATGTCATAACTTGCTTGTCCACCATCTCACAGATAAGAGACAAGCAGGGACATCTGGAATAAGTAACCTTTGTGGGTTGAGAGAAGGACCCTGGGTCTCAGGAACTCCCTCATTCCTCGCTGATCTCTTAACCTAGTGCTGGAGAAGGGCCTTTCCATTTTCCTGGAGTACTGGGTGGTGAGAGGCATTCCTCGGCATGATAGGCTCCCCTTTTTAGCACAGATACTGTTATATAATTTCTCAACATGAAACCTTTCAGGAGCTGTCCACACTTTGAATAAATAGCCTGCATGCTAAGGTGCACAGTGCTCTCAGCAGCGATATGCCCCTACCAGTCAAGCTTTGTCATGTTATTACTATTCTTAATCAACCCCGACCCTCTATTTGGTTCACTTTCTCATTTTCCATCTCTTAACAAGGTAGGACCTTTCATCCTTTAAGTATCAGAAAAGACATCAGCTCCTTAGCTTGGCTTGTTCTGGATATCTAAGTATGTTAGCCTGCCTTCCAAACAAGTCTGTACCCTCTCACCTTATAGGGTTAGGGTTAGGGTTAGGGTAAAGATTCAATATTACTATGCGTGTGTTTTTATTTACATTCCTTATCTGCTTCTCCTACTAGAAGGCAAAGTACTAGAATGCAAAATTTTATCATATTCAAAATCTCATTGATAACACCTCATTTAACACATAGTGTTTTGTATATTCCAAATTTGAAGAATTTCAGAAGAAAAAAGTAAAAATTAATATACTTCACAAATATTCCTTGTCTGACAACTTATATAATCTTTAATTTTTTATATATTTATCTCTAAGAATATAAATTTAAGAGTTACAGATTTAAGATTGTATCCAGCTAAAGAATTATCAGCATTTGGGTGACTTTACACTCTCCAATTTTTCTCTGATTTGTTCAATGAAAAGTTAGATTTTACCTCAGAGTCAGAGTTGCTTGTTCATTAAGATAATGTATTTTGAATGATTATCTAAGTTCCTGGCATACAGATAATAAATGTTTATTTTCATTATTCCTTTGACTTTGTGCAGGGGTGTTGAGAGTTCCATGTGAATAAGCATATGTGAATATGTGTGTACAAACAGACAGGGTGTTGGTCATAGCTTCCCTCACATGCTGGCATACTTCTTCCACCATTTTGTTTTCATTTCTTATTTTTTGGAAAGAGAATCTCTCAGTATCCTGAAATTTCCTCTGTATAAAAGGCTGGCTGGCCAGCAAATCCAACTTATTGGTCACTTGCAGCTATCTCTAGCATCAGGATAAGTGTGCCACATCAGTCTGCTTTTTTAATTTATATTTTAGTTTTTACTTATTTACTTACCACCATCTCTGGTTCATCCCCTCCCACAATCCATACCCACTCAATCCTCCCCACCTTCTCCTCTAACTGGTGAAACCCCCTACTATCATCCCATGGCCTAGGTATCACCCTACCCTAGCACATCAAGTCCTGTGAGCCTGGGTATACTCTCTCTCACTGAGTCCAGAAAAGGCAGCCCAGCTAGAAGAACATAATCCACATATAGCCAACAGCTTTTGGGGTAGCTCTACTCAAGTTGTTTGGGATATGGAGCTGCCCATCTCCTACATATGTGTGAGGAAGCCTAGGTTCAGCCCATGTGTGGGGAAGCCTAGGTTTAGCCCATGAGTGAAGAAGCCTAGTTTCAGCCCATGTCTGTTCTTTGGTTGGTAGTTGAGACTCTGTGAGCCCCAAGAGTCCAGACTGGATGACGTTTACTCTTCATGTGAAGATTCTCTCCCTTTATGGTCTGATAATCCTTCCTCATATTCTTCCATATGAGTCCCACAGCTCTATCCACTGTTTGGCTTTGGTTGTCTGTATCTGTTTGAGTCAGCTTCTGGGTGGAGCCTCTCAGAGAACAACATGTTCCTATCTGTAAGCATAACAGAGTGTCATTAACACTGTCAGTGATGGGTGTATGTTCATCAGATGTCTATTGGCCCTATGAAGGCTTGTTACCCCAGTTCAGGGGAATGCCAGGGTTGTGAGGTGGGAATGGGTGGTTGCGAGAGGAAGCTGTGTCCACCCAGCAAGTGCTAGTAAATTATGCAGTTTGCTTTTCTCACTTTCAGATAAAGAAAGAACAAGAGAACCAAACAACAAGGAAGGAAGGAAGGGAGGAAGGAAGGAAGGAAGAAAAAAGGAAGAAAGAAGTAAAGAAGATATCATCATGCATAGAAAGATGTATAGCATATGGCCATGGTCAGAACTGCATCCAAGTGAATACGGACCAGTTTTCATGGGAAAGTGAAGTGTCCAAAACAAGAGAATACTTTGGAGGTTCTCCCAAGTAGTGGGGAGATGGTTATAAGATCTTGCAGTAACTCAGCTGCAAAACTCAGATCAGCTCATAGCCACACTTTTGCCTTGGAGAAGACTGTGCTATTTGCAAAGCTAGGTGAGACATGAGCCTTTATCATCAGGAACAGACACAGATGTGGTAAGCTGCTCTTCTTGCTTCTCAGTGTGCAAAGATCAAGAAGAAAATAAATAGGCTTCAGAGACTGAGGAGGACGGAAGCTGAGATTCTTGATTTAGATCTGAGACCAGCAAAGTGCTGGGTAACCACAACAGGGATTATGGGGTTCTCTTTGAAGGTCTGGAATTACTGAGTCAATATTTTCAAGACTTGGGTCCATTTATTTGTGAACACAAATACTTTGAGATAATGTTAGATAAAAGAAAAATATCTAAAAAAATGTTTTCACTCATTGTGCTGAACAGCAAAATGTTTGGGTCATGCTGCCTACTCTAATACCTCCTTCTGAACAGCGTCACATTGCAACAGATCTTCCTCCCTAAGAGCATTTGCCCATTCTGCAGCAGCATTGCAAACACCTCCACAGAGCCCAAACCTATGTTCTCAGCATTCTGTCACAAAGAAAGAAGGGAAGAGAAAGAGCAGGGGGTGAAATCTGATCTCATACTCCATCAACTGTCTTCCCAAGACCCTACTTATCCAGATTTGTCACCGTGTACTTGAGGAATGCCGGGGTGCTGTGCTGAGCGGCACTGTGCTGAGTGTGAGGAATAACATTGAAGAAGTACAGAGAAACAGGAGACAGCAAGCATTTTAGAGCTGAAAACAAGTCATTTTGGTAGAAAGGAGTGTGGGTGGAGAGAGAGCTCCATCTGGGAGCCTCATGATGACAGTGCCACAGTTTCTAAGAAGAACCTTAGAAATAACATCCACAAACTGATTTGGGGGCATTCTCCGAACAGCCATGGGGAGCCTTGGAAGGAAATTTTAGCAAGGAAATCAGAAATTAGAAATGAGCTCAAGAATATATTTGGCTTCAACTAGTTTGGGGCACAGAGCTCTGTTTGGACTCTTCACCAGATGCCCAGGTAGAACATGATGCTGAATTTTACCAAGAAAGACTGGATACGAGTGAACCCTGACGAGGACACAGGAGTATACTGGAGGGAACAGAGAAGAGAAAAGGGTGACTCCCATCTTTCTAGTGCCAGAACACACCGGAACTGTGATTTTGAGAGAAAGGCAAGAATTACATTTTAAAATTACATCTTCTGCTTTGGAGCTAAAAATCGTAACTTCAGTAATCTGCCACTGATCCTCATCCAGCACATTATTAATTGTTAAAAGATTCTGCATAGAGATTGGATATTTTTATTAAAATTGAAGTGTGCAAAGTACAAAATGCCCTAAATTATCACAATGAGTAAATCTAATTGGCATCAATTAATATCTTGAATTCCCTTCCAAAAATGATGATTTTGTTTTTTCAGAAAGTATTTTTCAAATATGCAGACCAGTACCATCTTTAAATTTTTTCTAATATATATATACATATATATATATATATGTATGTGTGTTTGTATATATATAATATATATATATGTATAAAGATATACATATATGTATAAACAGATGTATATATATATATGTATTATAAAAATTGTACATAGATATAGGCTGCATTCTCTATATCAAACTCATAACAATATTTTTATATCTCTTTTTACTATTGAGAAGCCTTTCAGCAGGTTACAAAATGTATTGTGCATTCTTTTACTCCAGACTGTAGGAGTGCAAAAGCACATGCTGCTTCCTTCAGAAATGAAATCTTCACTCACAGATGTACTTGTGCTCTCCTTGTGCCAAGATGAGACAGATGTGGCTCTATTCGCTCAGGGACAGGTGCTATGGAAAAAGAGATAAAACATTTGGGGAAAGTGTAAGCAACTACATCTCGGTTGCTAAATAAATAAACTCTCTGCCAGAATAAAAAAAATACTTTGTTTGCTTATTTCTACTTACTCCTTCTTAATGTTTATTTTCAGATCTAGTAGAGCTGAGGTCTCTTCAGTTTCACGTATCTCTGCCGACCAAGAGCACAGAATGTACATGTATTTGAATAGGTTATATATGAATGAGCAATAAAGATGTCCTATGTGATCCCCAATTTCATTCATTTAGAGCAACTTTCCGTCCCTGCATACACAACCCTAATTCACACAACTTCTAATAATACCATCTTCACAATCCTTAAAAGCATCATACATTGCATAATTGGGCAGCCAGGAAAGTTCCAGCCATTTGGATAAGGGAGAAAAAAAAAACAACTGCATATTTTTTTTAAGAAGCATTTTGGTGCGACTGAGAACAGCGCCAGGAGAAGAAATCTGCAGCTGCTGGATTAGGGCAAAGAAACAGAAAATGGTTTTGATTTTAAAGATTCATATTTAATCTGATTCCAAAAGAAGGATCGGGTGGGCATCAGCAGATGGGAGAGGAAAGGCGAGTGTAAGAGATGATGTTGATTTTAAATGTATTTAATCATACTGAGAGAGAAGAGAGGAATCTGCAGCTGGGCTGAGGAAGGAGGGTGAGGAGCTACACTGGAATATTGTTCCAGGAAGACCAGGAAATATGTAAAAACAGAATGTGATGGGGTTGTAAATGAAAAAATTTGCCTGCTAGTGTAGACATAGAAATATTGAGTATCAGTAGGGTTAGAAGATAGACTTAGATTCATCCTCAGATCAGAAAGTAAGTAAACTATTGAATATGAACCATGTAATGAAGAATCACTCTGCTTATCTGATTTTTCTATTATATAAACTATTTCTTGATCATTAATAACCAGTCAACCAAAATATACCAGCCTTTGACACATTAATGAATACAGTGATAATGAATTCTGAATTTGTGATTCCTATAGTAGTGTACAAACTTTCAAAATTTTAGAATGTCATATTGGGGATATATTTTGAGGTGGTTTTGACATATTTGTAAAATGGATGTGAAAATTCATCAATAAATAATCACTAACCTGTGCCTTATATGTGGAAATTTTAAGCACATACGGAATCTGCAATACTCTGAACATATTGTTTTGTTTTGTTTTTTTGTTTGTTTGTTTTGATGGGTTTGGGGCTGGGATTGTTTTCTTGTTATTGTTCTTGTAAACTGTAGCTCAATATAATTGAACTTATTTTTCATATTGTGAGTTAATGCTGAGGTTCATATTTTAAACTTCCTTAGACAATTCCCCTACCAGAAAAATGTTGTTACTTCATAACTTCACAGCTTTCTGTGTTTCAGCTGGGAAAGCTAAGTGCTTTTATTTCTTCATTTCAAAATCTAACTTAAAACCTTATGTTATAGATTCCAGGTATCTTAGATACTTTTTAACAACACCTACATTGATTCCTTACCCTGTACTTTATAGAAGAGAAAGCTGAAGTCAGCCAGCATTTTGGTGAAGTAATTTATAACTAAAATTCAAATGTATGCTACAGTAATCAGGGAGTTATTTGCTTTTTAAAGAAAAATGCAAGCAAAAAATAATAATTTCAATTGTATCACCTTTATTTTGCTTGGGATTATTTACCATCTTGAGATAATTATTTGTGAGACAATTTAATATTAGTTCTAATTCTTATGTCTGTAATGATGTGATTTCAGATATAATAGATATTTTGGTTGATAACTAGCTATATCTTCTTTTTAGTGAACTAAACTATTTCAGTTTGGAACAATGCTAAAACAGACTGAGCAGTCACAATATTCTCCCGCTTGAGGAGCCGTGGATTATAGAGTAGGAGGATGTGTTGCACAGAATAGGTCTTTAGTTGTTGCTATTTGTTTGTTTGTTTACTGAGTTTCCCTCCCTAGGAGGTGCCTTTCTCTATTCTTTTCAAAGCTTGACCAATGAATCCAGCTTTATACAAATATTTCCTTTAGCCGCAGAACATTCAAGGCCTTAACTGGTTAAATACAAAGGAGAGATTTCAGTTTGTCTGAATGCCAGAACGCACACAAACAACAATTATCAAAGGCATAAAATTCATCTTTATGCCCATGGAGAAGCTCTGAGTAGCAATGGGCACCCATTGTTCAATGTCACTCCATGAGCTCCTAGGCAGCTTTCTTGGAAACATACTCTTTATTTTATTTTTCCTTATAATTTCTGTCAATAACAGTCTTGAATGTAGGTTGTATTTTTCCCTTTCAGTGAAGCTGGAAGAGGCAAGTGTATATAAAAAATACGGTTACTTCCTTACATTTATATTTTCTACAACCCAGCATTGATTTGCTCCTTATTTAAGCAACATTTTCTTGATAAATTAAAAAAGCAGCAATAGCCATTACTGCAGGCTATATACAGCCTCTAATATCACTTAAGCATATTACAGAATATAATATCTGGTACTTAACGACTAACTTGCATATGAAAGCTCACATAATGTCTCATAAAACCCTTAAAATGGCTTCAGTTTAAGAGTCTCTTTAAAAAAAAAACACCTTCAGGGAATATTGTAAATGAAGTAGCACTCTAGCCCTGGAAAAAAAATTCACACACTTGCAGAAATTTTTAATATAAATTGAACACATTAAAAATTAATTTTGCATGACCATTTCGCATTGCGGTGCCAATGCATAGTTAAGATAAGGCCTTAACTCTTCTTTGTTTAAAGTAACACAGAAGCTCTTGGCTTTCTCTTTCTGCTTTCATCTGTACGTAATTATTATTTTCATTAATCAGAAAACGGACCCCCCTTTTTTCCTATTCTGACAGTCTCAGCTGGAGTTGAAAGAAACCCTACCTGAGTCACCAGGGTAACTTAACCATAAACTTCTAGGCAACTCATTAAAGGAAGGTGTGAGCTGACAATTAAGGAAGGCGGCTCTTCGCCTTCATCCCTTTAAGTCCAGGAGCTCAGAGCAAAGCTTACGCTTCAGAGAAGCAGATTTCTTCTGGGGAGACCTGCATATCTGC
This sequence comes from Micromys minutus, assembly GCF_963924665.1. Lineage (NCBI taxonomy): Eukaryota > Metazoa > Chordata > Mammalia > Rodentia > Muridae > Micromys > Micromys minutus. Next base: position 20,921,940 of record NC_137982.1, on the reverse strand, counting down.
ACCATCACTGGCTCTTCCCAGGCTGCGGATTTGCATCCGCTCATTGGCTTCAGCTGCAGCCTTGTGTGGGTCCTTTCTTGTCTGTGTGCTTTCAGCTTGAACATTAACAAAGAAACAGAATGTAGATTTTTTTTTCCTTTTTGTTAACATATTATTTGTTGGTGATGATAACAGGGGGCAAAAATAACAACCAAAGGCATTCTGTTGAATATGTACAGATCTCTTTATTAGTCTCATGGCCACAATTTTACAACAAAATTCCCCAAGTGTACATCAGTCGCAATAAGACATTGACTGATCTCTTTCTCTGAAGAGTGCTGGCTCCGCATGGATGTGACATGCTGTAGTTTTCTATGGTTCTGACGTGAGCAGGCAGTACCTGCCAGTGGGAACTTGCTGAAAGTCAGTGGGGGTGATTCACAGATTATATCTCAAGTGATCAATTTTTTAAAGGTGGGGAAGGGTTGAACTAAGAATAGGCCCCAGGCCTTAGATCAAAGGTGCCACATAAATCTGGCAAATGAAGAGATACAGAAACTAAGAAAACGTTTTCATTGTTCAAATGAGAGATTTTACTAGGCAAATCTTAAAGCCTGAATATAGAGAGCAAACATTGAGCTTCTGTCAAATTATTGTTGATCGTGTTTGAAGAGGACAGAGAATTTTGCACAGGAGTATTTTGTATTCTTCTGATTCTTCTAATAACCCTTTTGACACATTACAATGCATTCCTATTTGTCTCAGTGCACAGACTTCATGCAAACACATGAGATACACAAACATACAGACTCCAAAGCCTTGGAAAACATATGCATAGTTGTGCTGGCTTCCAAGGAGATATTAGACTCTGGTGACATTATATCTTGTAAATCATCAGTTCAACTATAAAAACACAGTGGCGTTGATATGTATGGGAGAGTTGAAAAGAACTGTTTAACTGCTTCCAAAAGTATGAACATCTTCTACTTTATTCACCTTCCACAATCATAATGCTACTGTCCACGTGCTGAGTGCCATGGGCTTTTCCTGAAAATTCACAACCTGCTTTTCCATGGAAATGCTTCTGGATAGACAGATTTTTAGCTATTAGTTTATCACAAAATAAGTCTCTTGCCCTACAACCTTAATTGGGTGAGATGTGCGTCCAGCTTGTTGGTAGTGTTCTTGGTTTGTTTGTTTATTTGTTGGTTGTATTTAGTTGTTTTATGTTAGGGAGAAGTTCTGATGAGTAAACCCTGGCTGGGCTAGATACTTATAATCCTGAGAGGCTTTAGGGTAATGCAAGATCCACAGGCATACCAATGTGAATGTGTGCAAGAGCAAGTATCCACAGAGAAGCATCCTCCTTGGGAGTCTCAGTAATTCTGTTATACGAGTTGGTGAACAATATTTCTGTGTCTCCCTTGCTTCTTCTCTCTCCCTCCTTCTCTCTCTCTCTCTCTCTCTCTCTCTCTCTCTCTCTCTCTCTCTCTCTCTCTCTCTCTCTCTCTGCCTCCCTCCCTCCCTCCCTTTCTTCCCCCCCCTCTCCCTCTCTCTTCTGTGTGTTTCTTCATGTCTGTATGCCTTATTTGTGTCTCACTCTAGGTACCAGGTCCTCTCATACACATACACATATATGAAGAAATCAATGAGAACCTATTTAAGCTCAAATTTAGAACAATTATACAAAATTATTTCTCAGTATCTATTTATTTAAGTTATGACTGGGTAGTAAGTAAGCTATTCAGCTGATAAAAGCGATGCAAATACAATAATCTATATGATTAAAAGTATGAGACAATTTTCATTAAATTATTACTTATTTTGTAGTTTGGAATCAGGAGAAAATCAAATCAAATAAATATATCAAACTTGATTGGATGTTAACACCAAAAAAAAAACATGTTTTCATGATAATTAAGAAATGCACCTTTGTCAGCTAAAT